>NC_068938.1:178295676-178662952 GCF_016801865.2 Culex pipiens pallens | reverse complement strand
AAGTTGCTTGGATTGGCAAGCCCGTCAACTTTCTAGAAGACAAAAAAATTCCCAAAAATATTCCTGTAAAGTTAGATTTCCAAAATCACCCTAATCGTGAACCACCCTAATTTTCAACCAAACCAAAAGTTGCCCTTTTTCATATGCAACAACTCTTCTGAAGACACTAAAGCTCCAAAACTTAACCATTTTCCGGAAAATCCATTTTCCACTTAATTTTGCGATCTGGACCACTGTGCATTGAAAACTGGACTATTAGTTGCTGAGATATTGGAACTTGCATTAGATTTGGCGAGAATTAGAAAACTTTCATTTTATTGTTTTTTTTTTATTTTATCCCCTGTTTTCTCAGCAACCAGATAGGAAATTCTCATATTTTTTCGAAAAAATCACCAGGCACCAAGCATATGTTTTAAATTCAATATCAAATTTTCGATGGACATATCTCAAAAACGGCGTGCATCATCAAATTATTTTGCGGTCAATTTTTCAATTGCAATTTCAAATTTAATTTTATGCGGATTAAAAAAATATGGAGTAAGGCTTCTATTTTTGCATAAAAACACCACTTTTTAAAGAAACATGACCCGGCGGCAAAATTTTGGTCCGTCACTAAAAAATTACAGGTTTATAAAAATATCAATAATGAAAAAAGCGTTCAAATTTTGAGATGTTTTTTTTGGAAAAAAATGAAAAATCGTAAAATGTCCTCATCAATACCTACAACTTTGCCGAAGAATTCAAATCGATTTTTAAGTCAGCTGCACAAAATAAACAAAATTCATATTCTGGTACAATTTTTTTTTATATTGTTGAGTTCAATAATAATATTATCTTTAAACATTTCAAAGAATATTTATCGTTTTGTATCACAGATGTTCATTGCAAAAAGACAATTTGATAGAATAAATTTGAGATTCCAGTCATCATTTATTTTTAAAATCGATAGTGCTAGTTTAAAAAATGCTTTCATATTTTTTATTTGTTGAATCCTCATACGATCACCTTAACGACTGTCGTTTATGAGACCATCAGATTTTACAATGGGTCGCCCATTTACAAACGTTGCAACATTTCTAGCAATTCTAGCTGGGACATTTAGGGACACATTCTGCTGGGGAGCGGTAATTTACATAAACCTCTCAGCTCTAAAACGATTTTAACACCTTTGTAAGGATTCACCTCGGTGGCGGCTTCAACAGTCTCCTCAAACGTGGGGTGGTTGGCAAAAGGGCTCAACACAGTTCGCAGGGTTTCATATTTCGTACTGCCAATGCACCTCATCACGGCGGGGCTGGAATTGTCCCCCTGAGAACCTCTAAGTAGACAGGTCGCTTTATTTGAAGCCTTGTTGGCTATTGGGTACTATTTGACACCTTTTGCAGGGGGAAAATTGGCTAAGGTAGAGAGAGCACATTGAGTGTTCAATTTGTAACGTGAACACATTTACTTCCAGAATAGCGACATTTACCCTATTCAAAGCCTTTAACACACAGACAGTCACATACGCTTTAGTCTGACGGTTTTCCCTAAAGGTTTTCCATTTCATTTAACTTATTACCTTGGCATTAATCGCCTTGGTCGTTTTACTGTTTTTTTTACCCACCTCATAAGTGAAGTAACACATTAAGGGTGTGTCTATCTATGACACTATCCGAAAACTAAAATGCAGTCTATATTTGCCCACCTTTCTCAGGTGACCTGAGAGACGGTAGCAGACCAAATTGGCCAAAACCCGTATCGGTTTCGGGTTTGACGGTTTTGGTAGAAAACGTGGCCCAAGAGCAATGCTGACACCACGATCCACCTTCGTTGAGCTTCAGCGGGATTTTAACGTATGATTTTGCACTTTAAGAAAGCCGATTATTTTTGGGCATTTTCTTTCCGGTGAAATTGGAGTTGGTTTGCGCGGGGTATGTTGAGGTGGAAACGGGGGTTGAGCCTGTTGTGAGAAAGTTATGTTTTTTTCGAAGTTTTTAACAAAAATTAAAGAGTGACACTCCATAGGTAAAACATATTTAGCCTGAAGATTTTTGAACATTTCCAAAGATCTTTTTTTAGCCTATTTAATTTGACTCATGAAACTGTGGAATTAATAGTTTGGTTGCAAAGTGTTGAAAAGATTCAACAAGGTTAGAACAAAGGGTTTGAAATGGATTCTAAATCATTTCTTAAAAATTAACTTTGTGACCCATCTTGACAGAAAGTATCATTAATTGATAGCTCGTTCCAAAGGGACCATATTTGGTCCAACGTAAAATGTTGTCTTGTCATTTTTATTTATTTGTTTTTTGGAATAAAATTTAGAAAAAAAATCTGAAATGGTGTGTTTTTTACCGTTGTACATTAATATGAGCATAGGGCTTTAGGGCCCGAGAGAAATATATGTGAACTTTAGATTTTATTTTGGATAAAGATACTATACAAATTATAAATTTAGTACCGTCATCACGGGTGACATTGAGTCTGGAGAGTTGTGTTTGACGAAATTTCTGCATTTCTGTACGACCCAATCTTACCCCCCAGACCTAATGTCACCCCTGATGACGATATAACAATTTAAAAAGGCCTAATTTTACATCTCAAGCCCTTTCTCAAATCTTGGTCTTGGGTCTGAAGGAAGTCTCCTACAAAGGAAACCTCGTGGAGCGGTGGTTGGCGGTTTCGGCCGATACGTAAGGGTCATCAACTGACAAAAACTGGTCTTTTGGACCTTCTAATATTGTTTCTTGTTAGTTTATTGTTTAAAACGTAATTTTCACCCATTACTTCTATTTAAATATATTTTTTTGACTACCATCGTGTTCCCCGGACAGTTTTACGTAAGAATCATTGCATATCTCAAACTAAACCAAACCATTGCCGAGAAACAGCCCTTCAAAAATAAAATCTCTGAATTTCCTATACAAAAACAAGCATGAGGCTTACGCTTTTGTCCAATGCCTACTTTCAGGGGTTTGGCAGGCACAGAGTTTTTTTTTTGAAGGGCCGTTTCATGGCAAAGGTTTGGTTTAGTTTGAGATATGCATTGATTCTTTTGTAAAATTGTCTGGCGAACACGATGGTGATCAAATAAAACATATATTTAATTATAAGGAATGGGTGAAATTCATGTTTTAAACCAAAACTGCAAAGAAACAATATTGGAAGGCATTTGAGGATTTGAGGGTTGATTTATGTTTTTTTACGAAAATCTCTATTAAAAAACAATTTCATGACTCGTCGGCAAAATGTTGGTCCATCCTTATAAACGATTTACAAGATGTACACACTTCGAAAAAATCATGTAATTTTCTGTTGTTTCAATGCACATAACTGGAGCGTCAAATAAGACGCAAAATTATGTCTCATTTCAAAATTACACGAACCACACAACCAACCGAGGTCGTGTAATATTACGCTTTACGCTATTCTTGTGGGAAAATATTCTTATTGGAATCGACTATTTCTTACTAATGAAAGGAAACATGTTTATACGGTTTATACTCGCTTTTATCGATATTTTTTATTGAAAAAACACCATAATTATATTTCACTCATAACAATTTTTCACGTTAAGTCACAACACTTCAGTTTGTTTTTCCTTCTAGTTTGATCATTGAATTCCTCCGAAGGTCAGATGTTGTTCCGTTGCCAAATTCCTGACGGGTCTCAGGTCGCTCGCACTCAGTTCTCTTAGCCATTTATTGTCCTCACCGGGCTGAGTTCGTCCTAACAGGTCGTGACCACCCGGCTGATTCGATCCGATCCCCATGGTTCACTTCGGTAGTAGCTTTTGGTTCCCCACGGCCAGATCACTTTTCTTCGAAAACTTGGAAGTTTGGTGGAAGTTGCCGTCTGTTACGGCCTGGTCAAAGTGGAAATTCCTAGACGAATTCCGACGGAGAACAGCATCTGTGAAATCATCGAAGCAATTAATTATCAATCTGAAAAACACAAAAACCAGTTATATTTACCATTACGGACGAATTCAGGTCGAATTTTGAAGAAAGACTGCGCCTCAACCGCTGCCGCTGCAATGTTTTGATTTACAACAACATGGCTGACGTTTGTTACACTGCCAAGCAGAATGAAGCAAACCGTCGCGAAATTAAGTTTCGTTTCACTTAAAATTACATCAAAGTACACGCTCCAGTCATGTGCATTGAACGAAACGTAAAATTAAATCGAAAGTGTTTTGTTGATCATTTCATTTCATGTAATATTCTAGTTTTGTTTGCGCGGCTAAAATTTTAACTGTTGTGTGATAATTAACATTATTTTACATCGCATTTCGGATTACATGCTTTGTTTTTAAGTGAAGTTTGTGATTACGTCATGTGTAAAATTCATATTTTTTTAGTGTGTAAACAAAAATTGAGAGTTAATTATAAAATCACTTTTTTTATCCCGTGTACCTATTTTTTCTGAACAGTAAACATCAAAACCTACAACTTTGTCGAAAATATCAAATCAATCAGAAAATTCCTTGAAAAGTTTCCATTTTTGTATGAACTGCTGCCAAAATTGTATGAAGATTTGCATGGGTGAACCAATGACACAAAATGGATTTTTTATGATAGGCCCCCAGCAAAGTTTGAGTCAAATAAAAAAAATGAAATTTGTCGAAATCGGCCGATTTCGTAGAGACTTACTCAGCTGCCAAATCTATTATTTAAAATATTTAATTTCATGAAAAAAATAAGCTCAATAATGCAACAATTGATATCAATTCGATTAATCCCCTCTCATAATACTTCCAGGAAACCCAAAAAATCGCAAACTCTAGCGGCTAGCCACCAAAACCAGCGCTAAGTGCGAATGCCACTTCCGGCGAGAACTATTCAGCTCACTAAAGTCTTCTCTTCCTTCTCATCAACGCGGTTCAGTTGCATGGGAAGCAAGCATATGTTCGTATCATCAATTACAAACTTAATGAAGCACTCGCTTTTTTTCGCTCTCTGTTGCTTATAGCCACCCACTGCCAGTGAGCGTGGAAAATTTGCCACCGGGAACTTGTAGATTCGGCGAATGGAGTAGTCATCTTCTTCATTTGCTCGTCTTGCAAGACAAGATGAGGTTGGGAAAAATACTGCAAATTGAAGTACAACAAGAAAATAATTAAACAACAATGCAGTGGGAGGGGTTTTCTAGTGTGCACTTCTCGAGGATCTTTACGACCAGGATCTGGACATTGTAGCTGTAAAACGAGGTTTGTTATGAAAACAGTCGCTATGTGTGACTTTGGATATCAGTCGAAATTCAAAGAGTTACTTCAATTTTGAAGATTTATTTTGCATTGAATTTATTTTTCTTAAGAAGTTTCAAAATCTGAATTTTCAAATCTTATCGTAAATAATGAAGGGGAGAACCACCACCACTGCAAACACTCCAACCAACATTGTATCCCGTAACGATTCATTCCCAACTCGAGATAAATGGCAACCGCCTCAGGTGACTTGGCCACGCTGATGAGTTGGCACTTTGGACCGGGGCAACTTTATCTCCCCTAAACGTGTTTAGTTGCCACTTCCCCCCCAAGCCAAAGCAGGACAATGATGTCGAACATTTTGTACTCGCTGCTGCACAAACTAATGAAGAATTGCTCATTAAGTAAGAAAATTAATGATCTTTTGCACTCCTCCACGGCGAAACAGTTGGTCAAAGTTTTTGGCGGAGGGACCTCCGGCCATTGCGAGAAGGTTGATGGTGTAGTTGGGGTTCGACAAGGGCAATGTTGAAATTTGCAAGGGACGTGACTTGGTTTGAAAAGTGCTACTTTGGACAGTTTGGCTGACGAAAAAACGTCTGGTTGAAATAAGTAACCAAATTTAAAAAATGATCTCTTCACAAAAGTAAAAAACAAAAACAAATTCCAAAACAGGAATAATTATAAGCAAAAAGCAATAAGCAAAAAGCAAAAAGCAAAAAGCAAAAAGCAAAAAGCAAAAAGCAAAAAGCAAAAAGCAAAAAGCAAAAAGCAAAAAGCAAAAAGCAAAAAGCAATTTTCTAGTTAAAATCCTCACATTTCAACACCGATCCCCGTGAACCTTTCAAACTTTTCCGGAATTCGTCTGAAAGACGCCGATAGTTTGGGGCATAGCTTATTCAAATGAATTTCATCACCGTGCTTTCCTCAGTCCTTTTTTATTTCTTTGGTCCATGGTTGGTTCGCTGATGAGACCTCTCCCCCCACCTTCCCGTGAACCTGTGCGCAGTTTTGGGAAAGTTTTCCGCCTGCGGCAGCCGCTTCTTTGCCTGATATTGCTTGTTCACTTTCCTTGGATGAAGTAATTAAAAATGATAATTTACCCCCTGCTCCAGCCGGAGGCAATTGTTTTCACTGTGATAGTTTGCGAGATTTCTTCTCCGTCATTGTCATTAAGTTGTCGAGGAAATAACTTAATTCGAATATTTTTAATTGTGATTTATCAAGAAATAAAAATACTTTGTTCAAATGATTATCAAATTACCTAGAATACGATCTTTCTAAAGAGTATTCTACAATTACTGGTTTTACAAAGATTGTCGGTCGCCATGTTGGTGAACATTTCGTTAGCTTGTCTTTGCAATTAATAGCTTGGTTTTGAAGTGAAATTTTGCACTATGCGGGTAGCAGGCTGCCGCAGTAAGGGCTGTCTTGTTTCAAGAAGTCAGAGTTAAGATGGTAATCTGGCCCTAGACGCAGCCACCTTCGTCGGTGCTGTGTTGTGGCTTGACTTTTGGCTAGGGGTAAATTTGAAAACAGAAAGTGAATTTTGGAGCTGCACTCGGTAACGGGTTTCGCAAAATTATACCTCGGTGGCACTTTTCAATCGGGGAGCGATAATAGTTGAATGTTAATGGTTGTTATATCAGCGTTTTAGTTCATTATTTTAGAATGATTAGTACTAATACTAACATATTTTTACATTTGGGCTTTGATTTTTTGAAAACTGGTGAGTTTTACACAACTGTTTTAGTGTAAATAAATATTACAACACTTTTTCAATTGAAATGTTGTAAAAAATAATTGTTATTTGATAAAGTGATTTTTTTTTACAATCGGCGGTGTAAAAACTCAACATTTAAAAAAATTAATACAGTCATGCCTCAGTTTTGCATATGGGAGATGCAAAACCGAGGCGTGCATAACTGAAGCACAGAGCTTGTAGAATTTTGGCTATATGGGAGACAATGTCTCCTGGAGACATTGGCTAAAATCGAATGAATAATCATGCCCACATCAAAAAATTATAATGTTTTGGAATCGGGATGATGGCAGCTATCCATTGTTTTTATAGTTACATGAAAATTTTCACAAAAATACGTATTTTTCTTGTATTTTGAAAATGCAATTTCTTACTTCTAAAAAAACCTCAAAATATATATAATTGCACTATGGGTATCAAATAATCGTGTTTTATCATACATTTCGAAAACCATATTTTTTTTTGAATGTACAGATTTTTTTTACAACACTACGTATCTTTGAAAAAAATACTCTAAATTTCAGTTTTTTGCAATACTGGTATCAAATGATTGGGATTTTATCATACATTTCGAATATACTAACAACATTTTTTTTGAAAATACTAAAAAAAATCACAAAACTACGTATTTAACAAAAATCAAAATTTCAATTTTTCAGAATTTTGTCATGCATTTCGAATGTTATAACAAACTTTTTTGAAAATACTAAAAATTTTCACAACACTACGTATTTGAAAAAACACTCAAAATTTCAGTTGGGTAACAAATGATCGGAATTTTTTCAAACACTTCAAATGTGATAAATTTTGAAATCAGAAGCTTTGTGAAAATATTGAGTATTTTCAAAAAAAAAAAATTTTTATCGCTTTTGAAATTTATGAAAATATCTCGATCATTTGATACCCATATTGTGAAAAACTGAAATTTCGAGTATTTTTGGAAAATATGTACTTTTGTAAACAAATTTAGTATTTCCAAAAAAAGTGTTGCAACTTTCGAAATATATGAAAAAATTCAGATCGTTTGATATCCGTATCGTAAAAAACTGATATTTTTAGTGTTTTTATTTTCGAAAAAATAAGTTTCGTGAACATTTTGAGCATTTTCAAAAAAATTATACTTTATTCGAAACGTATGAAAAAATCCAAAGTATTTGGTTCCAATATTGAAAAAAAACTTAATCTTTGAGTTTTTTTTCAAAAATACGTAGTTTTGTGACTTTTTTTTAGTATTTTCAAAAAAAAAATTATTGCACTTGAAACGTATAAAATAATCCGATCATTTGATACCCAAAGCCTGAAAAAATAAAATTTTGTTTAAGAGGCAGTATTTGTAAATTCTGCTCGGTTTGTTCTAGAGGTCGTATCGAGGTGCTCCGATTTGGATGAAACTTTCAGGGTTTGTTTGTCTATACATGAGATGAACTCATGCCAAATATGAGCCCTCTACGACAAAGGGAAGTGGGTTAAAACGGGCATTGAAGTTTGAGGTCCAAAACACATGAAAAATCTTAAAATTGCTCGCATTTCCGTAAAACTTCATCGATTCCAGTTCTCTTAGATGCATTCGAATGGTCTTTTGAAGTCCTTCAAAATGTGCTATAGACATCCAGGATTGGTTTGACTTTTTCTCATAGCTTTTGCAAATTACTGTTAAAAATTGATTTTTTTTAAAACCTTAATAACTTTTTGCAACAGACTTCAACACCCATACTTCCATAGGTCAAAAGTTAGGGAATTTCATGGACTATAAGCCTATGGTATTAACTTTTTGGCCAATCGCAGTTTTTCTCATAGTTTTACGATGTTTCTAGAACAAACATTTTACAACGTTAGTTTTTGCCCTGTAGGCCTCCATAGCGGCACTTTTTGGTCTCTTAAATTATTTTTCTGTTTTGTGTTTTGTGCTCTTAAATTATTTTTCTGTTTTGTGAAAAATTGGAATATTTAAAAAAAAATGTGCTATAACTTTCGAAATGTATGAAAAAATCTTAACGTTCGATACCCATATTGTGAAAATTAAAATTAAAATGAAAAAAATAATTATAAACGAAGTTTTGTGAAAAAAATTAGAATTTAAAACAATGTTATTACATTCGAAATGTATGCAAAATCCCGATCATTTTGCAGTTTGCCCATTTTGCAATAACAATTATTTTGAGTATTTTTTTGAGAAACATTGGATTTTCAAAATACAGGAAAAATACGTATTCATGTGTAACTTTTCATGTAATCGGCTTTATTGTTTGGCGATTAGGGTGGTCCTATCATTGATAAGGTGGTAGAAAAATTGCGTTTTTTGTCGATTTTTGCAAAAACACATTTTTCAAAAAATCATATCTCCGGAACGGCTGAACCGATTTCGGAGCGCCACATTTCAAAAGAAGGGTTATACGTTGAGTAAAAAAATGAAAAGTGTTTTCGTAATTTTCCCGTTTTTGCACGCGGCGTGTCGAAATTTCCAGTTTTTTTTGTTAAAAAATCATAACTCCGAAACGTGTGTCACAATTTTTGGATATGTTATGTAAAGTATAACAAGGAACAGGGAAAAATACTTTCAGAAATGGGCTCTTCAATCCCGAGACCCTGAAATCGGCAAATGAAATTGTCATAGGTCCTTTTCAAAAATGCTGCAGGATTTTGTGGACCTTAACATATTGTTTCTGAAAAGCCCGACTGCTGTTTTAGTTTGAATATTACGAAAGATGAGTTTTTCAGTGTTTCATCTAATTAGTCCGTATTTTTCAATTCGCAATATTTCAGAAACTGTTGGTTTGATTTTGAATGCAGAAATATTTTATTTTGATTTTTGTTCTGATCTTTTCTTTAAAAAATATTTCGAAATATTAGAGTTTAGATTATCCTTTTGAAAGCAATTCAAAAATGCTGATCAAATTTGTTTCAAAATTATTTTCAAAAGGAAGAACAGAACATTTCACAAAAGTTATTTTTTAAAGATAATTTTTGAAATTCTTTTGACAGAGGTGCTTTTTCTTTATATATTTTTTTCAATGCAAAAAAAAAATTGTTCGAAAAACTTGCTATCAAAAAATGAGTAGAGTTTGCCACTTATTTCTCGCCACTACAATACGTAATGAATTAATCAGAATATTTGAAAATAATGTTTAATTTCATTCGATATAATGAAAATTAAAAAAAGGTGTAACTTTAAGTATTCTAATTGAATAAATTCTATGTAACAATGTTATAAAATGAATTGCCTTGTTTATCGTTTCGAACGACGCAATTAACAAACAACCTACAATGTTTGATGTATGGGTTTGTTCCTGGAAACTCTCCAAAAGCAAACAATCCACGTTAAATCTCCTGTTATTGCCTCGCCACCGAAAATTTTCGATCACGTCAGCTCTAGTACCTTAACCAAACAATAGAAACTTTTCTGCCAAAGGTGGTCGAGGGTTCCTGCTAACAACATACATTTTCCATCCACAAAAGGGGCTCCGGAGCAACTAATCTCGCCTGTAGCAATTATTTTGATTTATTCGCTGGCATCCCTTTCTGCTGGTGCCGTTACTGCAAGTGAGTTCTGGGTTTTTGGAAAAAGGAGGGAGGCAACTTCCCCCCAAACAAGGTGAACTCTCGATGAAAATTTTCATCAGTTTTCCATCGTCATGTGCACACATGTGCTTGTACATCGGAGATAAAAGTTTCAAAATTTCCGAATGAAAAACTGCATCTGCTATATGGATTAATGGGACGACGTACCTGCTTTTCGAACGGTTCGTTGGCGCATAAATCTTGACGTGGTGAAAATGTTTGAACTTTTGGAATTGTGTTGCACTTTGAAACAGATGACTTGAGTTCAGCACCGTATCCCGAGGTTTGGCAAAGTCGGTGGTCACGTGTGTTTTCCATTTTGCGGCGTTTTCTTAAGTGGTTTCTTTAATCTTTTCGGGAAAAGGGAAAAAACTTTCCGAAAGCCGTTTCCATTTCGTTTGTTTTCCCCTTTCTAGTGTGCGAAATCCTTCAGATGTGCGGGAAGGAATCGAAAGAAACAAAGTCCATCAATCGAGCAAAAAGGTTTAAACAGCATTGCAAGGATTTCCATTTAAAATTCAAGGGTCATTTAATCCGTAAAAGGTACATACAACAACGTTCGGGAGAGAGGGTTCGAAAAACCATGTCCGCAGCAGCAAGTTTGAGCTTCTTTGAAGCCATTATGACAAACTTGGCTCGTTTTTTTTGCTCGTTTGGAGGTACGGTTGATGGTGGTTGGGTTCTTGATTCAGCATCGATGACTACAACGTCAAATGGCGCATTGATGACGAAAAAGCCTTTTTGATAAATCAAAGAACGATTTGATTCGACGAAGTTTCTTTTTTGAGATGTGAGCGATTCTCAAGAATTTTTTGAATCGACTTTCCATTGTATTTTTTTTATTTGGTTGAAACTTTGTGCATCGATTCCTTTATCAAAATTAGCCATGTTGCATCATGAGTTTTTTTTTGTAAAATTTAAATATTGAAAGGGAATGCATTTTCAATTGATTTCAGCTATTGCAAGTAAACTTTCATCGAAATTTACTTGAAAAAAAGGGGGGGGATGACCAAATCTTTCATCAAAATTTGTGCCAGCCTCATGATTTTATTTAAAAAAACATTGTTTTCTGGGAAGGACGAAAATACACGCGACAAAAATTCAATAAATCATTTTGAATCAAATGTAAAACTGAATTCAAAATCGAAAAGTAATCCTGTTGAATTTTGATAAATCACCGTTTTAAATTTAAGCCATTTTAAAGGTTTTGTTACTCACCACAATTTCCTTCTATGAATTGTTATATATAGTTTCCATCCTTGTTCATCCGTGAAAAAAATATTTTCGAAAAGATGAGAAAGTTCTCTACATTTTGTTTTTATGAAAATTATTGTTGATCCGACCTTTGGTTGCTAAGACATTGTCTTGCAAAGAATGAAAATAAAAATAAAATAGTATTTTTTGAGTTTACCCAATCGATTCTTAATTTTTAATCAATGATATATTGGAATCATTGATCAGATATTTAATGTTGAAAATGTGAGATGAAACGATGAAAATTGTGGAACAACATTTTACAAAATTCGATTTGGAATAATGTTCTTACACTCAATTCTGTTATTGCGTTTGTTTACGAACGTTTAAAAATGATTTTTTATTTTTAATATTTGCATTTCCAATACATTTAAAAAAACGCTTTTTTCAAAAAGCAAAACTTGTCAAAAAATTAAACGTCCGTTATACGTTATGGCTCAAAATTTGAAGTTTTTTGTTTAGCAAAACATTTTTTGAAAAAGTTTTGTTTGATTTATTTATAGGACCATTTCGAAAAAAATTCTAGATATCAATAAATTATTTATTCAAATGTTGCTCTTTTGATTTGATGGAAATCGAACTTTCCCAAAAATTGAAAAAAAAATTTAAAATAAAATTAAAAAAAAAACAAATGAATCTCCCAATTTGTTTTCTCGGACAAACTTAAGATAAAAAAATCGGCTAGGCTTATTTTTGTCATTCTACTCAAGACCCTCCGACGAAATATTTTGGCAGACCGAGATGCCAGCAAAGTTGTGTTCAAAAAGTACATAACTATGAAAAATTTTTTATGTTGACAGTTTTAATTCGTATTCACCGATTCTAAACAAAAATGGAAGTAATAAAAACTTGTAAATGAACTTTTTGAACACAACTTTGTTTGGAAATAGGATTCAAAGATACATTTTAAGGGCAGTTACTTTTTTTTGTAAAATATCAAGTATATTATGAAATCGTCTTGAAAAATCCATTTTTGTATAAAAATTTAATAAAAATTTATGCTATCATAAAAAAATGTGTTATTGGTCTGATATTGATTGAAAGCCAAAACAACTCTGGAATTTTTTTCGATATCCCGGGCAGACGGTTATAATTAAATTCATGCCATTTCAATAACAAATACTGTTGAAATAACAGAAATGTTATGGAATCTTCTTTAAAAATCAATTTTTGGATAAAAGTTGAATAACAGTTTATGTTATCATAACAAAATTTGTTATTGGTCAGATATTGATTGAAAGTCAAAACAACTTTGGAATAAAAATTTTTGCTATGGAAGAATACTTCCAACTGTTATTGGGATGATCGGATTAGTTGTTTAAATAACAAAAAATAATAATAAAGATTTGTTCGAAGAATAACTAAAAATGTTATTAGTCTGTTATTACAATAACAATCCAATAACAAAAAAAAAATCATAACAACGAATAACAAATCTTGTTATAAAAATCATAAAATGTTATTGGCCTGGTATTTTCAAATATCAACAAATGTTATTCCAAAGTTATTTCCGTCTGTTCGGGTAGAACATAAACTCCTCTTTTAGTCAAGATTACTTTAATTTCGGGTACTTAACATAAACTGAACATGTGAAATAGATGAAGTTTTTGAGAGTGTGTAAATGTGTATTTTTTTCATTTGGTTAGAATTTTCTGAAAAAAAATAAAACAATATTTAATTGAGCAAATTAAATATTTCGAATATTGTTATTTTAAAACTGTTTCAGTTTTTTAAAACCTCTTTTTTAATTTAATTTTCATTACGTCAATATCGTTTTTAACACTTTTTCTCATGCATCAACAAAAAATGTCAGCTTCTCAAATCGCATCGATATGGGATAATTCTGGGGATCAAAGTGCCCCGATAACGGACCACAGCCGACACCGGAGACCCTCGTTAGCTGAAAATGCTGCTCTTTGATGTTGTTTTGAAGAAAAGCCGTCATTCGACAATCCATCGGTTCGTTCAAAATGCCCACAGGCAAATCCCACACACTACAGCACCACACCTCTAATATGTGTAATCGCCTTCGTAATCGCATACACACACATTTAAACAGAAATCGACTGGAATCGGAAAGGCCAAATTGATCCCGTCCTCAAAGGAATCGAAATCCCTGGGCACGCAAAAAGAGACTCGGTTGTGGTTTCGATTGGACCACTCAAAGTGAGAACTATTGCTGTTGCCCAACCGTTGATGGCGTCGTCTTCACTTGGTCCCTCCCTCGACGGCTGGGAAAAGCTGGGAATGCTGCCAGCAGGGTTTCAACAGGGATAAACAAACAGAGTCCTCTAGGTTTCTCGGTTGCGGTTGATTGATTTTCCAAGAAGTGAAATCAATTAGGGAAAATACGACGCAATCAAATTATTTGCAGTTGAAGGTTGCGAGGAACGGGGTTTTTGCGTCTGGATTCTTGGGGGAACTGTTTGCTGCAGTGTTGAGATTCAGAAAGGGTTTTATTATAGTTATTTTTGCAATTTCGCTTTGAAACTTGTCACTCTTTCTGAGTCTTCAGCACTTGCACCGAGTAGTAATTCTTTTATTTCTTTTATTTTTTATTCTTTATATATTTTTGCTTACTGTTTACATCTCTTCAAAATTCAGATTCTCAATGGTTTTAAAATGCAATAATTTTCCTAGTTGAAAGGTTAAAGTCGTGTCATCACACCTCGTATTTCATTTCACTATTACCTACCAACCCCTGGCAAAACGTGTAAGAAATTGCTCTCCACTCCAGAAGTTCAGGTTGCACGGCACAGTGCAGCAACAGCAGCGCAGTAAATAAATGTGTTCTTTAATCCTGGTTCGTGTTCTCACGTCATTTCTCAATCTCAACAATCCTTCTTCCCTCCGAGTCGGAGGTTTTTCCTTTCCCTATTTTCGGGGGTAGCCCACTTCACTCCTTTGAGAATCCTGGTTTCTTCGCTTCAACCGTTTTCTCTCGGAAAGCATCTAAACCATGATTTAGTGTGCAAGAAACCCCCCGTCGAGACTACTGCTAGTGGTGGTGCTATTTCCACCGACTTAGGTTGAACATGGAGTGAAAATGACGAATTCCAAACTCTCAAGTGTGTGTGCACCACCACAGCACATGATGCTGCTGCTCCCAATTTTCCCCAGACGAAAAGTCTCGGAAAAAGTTCGGAAGAGTGCAAGCGAAACAAGAGAAATCACTTTCTTACACCCCCAATCTGTGGGGTTTCCGGATTCCTTTAACCTTCTACTGTCCGTTTTTTACGAGAACGCC
The DNA here is from genome assembly GCF_016801865.2 of Culex pipiens pallens. NCBI lineage: Eukaryota > Metazoa > Arthropoda > Insecta > Diptera > Culicidae > Culex > Culex pipiens. Next base: position 178,647,943 of record NC_068938.1, on the reverse strand, counting down.
TTATTATATTGTTTTTTTAATATTTATTTTTATTTTCTATTCGCTTTCCTGTAATTTTCGCTATTAATTTATTTTTCACTAAAAGAAGGATGAGCTTTTTTGTGGAGCTTTTGGTACGGTATGTCCACGCATCCTTCCTTTCCTGAGCAATTCTCTACCAAACCCGGAAATGGATTTTATTTGTATTTTTTGATTTGGCTCAAACATTGTGAGGACCTTCCCTATGACCAAAGAAGTTATTTTGTGTCATTGGTTCAACCATACAAGTCTCCATACAATTTTGGCTGCTGTCCATACAAAAATGGTACGTAAATATTCAAACAGCTGTAACTTTTGAGTGAATTTTCTGATCAATTTGGTGTCTTGGGCAAAGTTGTAGGTATTGTTGAGGACTATTGAGAAAAAAGTAGATACATTGAAAAAAAAATTGCGGATTTTTTTTATCAATTTTTTTCTCACAAAAACTCAATTTCAAAAAATACCCAATTTTTTATTTTCGAGATTTTTTGATATGTTTTAGGGGACAAAAACCCGCAACTTTTGAGCCAAAGATAAACATGGTCAAAAAATCTGCTGCCAAGCTATAATTTTTTGAAAAAAATGGTGATTTTTGGAAAAATTTAATTTCATGCAAAAACAAATTTGACGTAATTTTTTTAATTTAAAATTGAACTTCCAATCGAAAAGTACCGATTTTAAATGTCAAAACATGAAACAGTAGTGAAATTTTCCAATCTCTTCAAAAAAAAATATTTAATAAAATATATTTTAAGACCAGTAATTAAAATGGGCGAAATATTCAATGTTTGGCCCTTTTTATTAAAATGTTAGTCTTGATTTAAAAAAATATCACTCATGGTCACTTAAAAATAAACCAAAAACTGCAAATATTTCGCTAAAATCAAACTTTCGGTTGCTATATCTTGAAAACACAGTCCTTTATCAAACAATCTGTAAAGTACTTTTGTAGCAGTTATTTTAGAAAGTTTTTTCTGCTCTCGCTTAACCGACTGAAACTGAATTTATTTCATCCAATTGATTATATTTGAATTTATTTGTAATTGTAAGGATCTGCAAAACTCTGCATTCAGTTATTAGGGGAACTATGCCCTTTCTCAGCCTATTTCTATTATCCTATCAGCACTTTGATCATGAATTACAGCTTTTATAAAGTGTTTTTGACAATTCTGAAGTAATAAATAGCTCAAATAAAAGTGAGCAAGCAACTCTCCATTGTTGATACATCTGAAAATGTTGATTTAATAGCGGAAAATGGCAAAAGTGATGAGAATGGGTCGAACGGCTTAGTGTGATTAAAATGGGTATATTTCCCCTAGTTAATGGATTTTCGGCTTGCAGTCGACGACAGCAAGCCGAAAATCTATCTCAAATTAATAAACACAGTCGAAAAAGCCACATTTGTTATTATTTGAGCAAATTGTATTCTGATTAGTACATCAAATAAACATGAATTGAATTGAATTGTAAAGTATTTTTCGATGAGAAATTCAATTAAACATTTAAAAATTACGTCAAACTTGTTTTTGCATAAAATTTTGATTTTTTCCAAAAATCAATTTTTTTTTTCAAAAATTCATAACTCGGTGGCAATTTTTTTGACCATGTTCCTCTATGGCTAAAAAGTTGCAGGTTTGTGTCATCTATAACATATCATAAAATCTCAAAAATCCAAAAATACGTATTTTGGGAAAATGAGTTTATGTAAAAAAAAGTTGATAAAAAAATCCGCAATTTTTTTTCCGTGTGCCTATTTTTTTTCTCAATAGTCCTCAACAATACCTACAACTTTGCCGAAGACACCAAATTGATGAGAAAATTCACTCAAAAGTTACAGCTGTTTGAATATTAACGTACCATTTTTGTATGGACAGCAGCCAAAATTGTATGGAGACTTGTATGGGTGAACCAATGACACAAAATAGCTTCTTTGGTCATTGGGAGGGTCCCCACAAAGCTTGAGCCAAATAAAAAAAATACAAAAAATAAAAAGGGTCGAAATCTTCAGGGGTTATACAGTGAGGATGATTAGCTCCCACTATTCATCTGTTGGTTCATTGTGTAACTTCTGCTGATCCGTCAATAAAGGAGTCCTAGCAGCTCATTGGCAGTCAACCATGCTCATGCTCATGCTCAAAAAATAAAAATGGTCGAAATCGGCCGATTTTGTAGAGAGTTGCTCCCCTGTAGATTCTGTAAATGGTGATTAGGTTAGGTTAGGTTAGGTTAGGTTAGGTTAGGTTAGGTTAGGTTAGGTTAGGTTAGGTTAGGTTAGGTTAGGTTAGGTTAGGTTAGGTTAGGTTAGGTTAGGTTAGGTTAGGTTAGGTTAGGTTAGGTTAGGTTAGGTTAGGTTAGGTTAGGTTAGGTTAGGTTAGGTTAGGTTAGGTTAGGTTAGGTTAGGTTAGGTTAGGTTAGGTTAGGTTAGGTTAGGTTAGGTTAGGTTAGGTTAGGTTAGGTTAGGTTAGGTTAGGTTAGGTTAGGTTAGGTTAGGTTAGGTTAGGTTAGGTTAGGTTAGGTTAGGTTAGGTTAGGTTAGGTTAGGTTAGGTTAGGTTAGGTTAGGTTAGGTTAGGTTAGGTTAGGTTAGGTTAGGTTAGGTTAGGTTAGGTTAGATTCTGTCAGGAATTGCAACCGCCAAGAAATGGGAAGCCATAAATTTCGATAGTCGATCCCGCACAATTGGCCCAGCTTCCTGCTGTTGTGTCTGGGGAGGGAAAATCTTGACTGAAAAAATGTGTGCGAAGAAGACTTGTTGGATACCCATTTTTTTAAGGGGAAAGAACCCAGCTACGAGCTGGAATTCAACTTCCGAGTGTAATAGCGAAGAAATTTGTCGAACCAGGGTGGAAGTCAGATGCACCGTTGTTTGGCACTTGCGGAACCTGCTGCCATAGGGCAAAAACTGTGCCCCGTAAGTGGTTTGATTGAGAAATGCGCCTATTGCTCAAGTGAAGCAAAGTTAGTTCGGGCTAGATGGAGGTGGGGGTGACTGAATCACACGTGCTTCGGGGTTGTGGGTTAAGGAAATTGAAAAATCTAATAAAAGATTGATGAAGAAGTTTGAATTTATGCACCCCTTTTCGGGTTTGTGCTGGGAAGGGAAAATATCTGAGGGAGCGAATTGATGAGGCTGATTTTTTCGAACGATATTGCTGCAAATTAAGGGAAGTATGCAATACGTCTTAGAAAATTTTCAAAAAATATGTAACAAAGTCAATAAAGAACAAATAAATCCGATTCCAGCGGTCATACAAACACGATTCAAACTTGGTGAATACGATCCTTAAACTTTCTCAAACTACACCTCAACGTTGATTTCCAACGATACCCTCCCAAATGAACTCCGCACTCTGCAAAATATAAAAGCCGATTGACGGATATTGGCTCCCGATGAATAAAAAAAATCGCACCACCGCATCGTAATTTGAAAATTCACCGAAAAAGTGCGAGCGAGGAAAACTTTCCAAATGGCAATTTGGTACGTGATCGGATTCGATGATTCGTCAGGCGTTTACAACTCAATCAAAAAGAGAGCCCACCTCCGTCACCTTTTCAGCATCAATTTAGACTCCTTTTTTTTCGCCCTTCCTAAACATCACAACTGCAGTTTGCCACTTTTCAAAGTGGTTTAGATATGCTATAGTTCATCAGTTGATAACTTCATATCTCTTCCCCCGTCGTTTTAAGGGGCATCGAATCACCATCAATTTGTGGTGCAGGGAAAAGTTTCATCTTTTCTGACGGAACGGGGTGCTGCAAGTTCCAGCATCTTGGGATAATTTATGACAATCCCGAGTTCACTGAAGAATTGCAGCTAGTTTCACCTAGGGGAAAGTTGATGGCCAGCGGTGCCTTCAACTGCAGTAAATTTAATTTTATCTTACTGGCCCTCACCTTACCAAGAAGGAGTTGTAAAAGAGGGGATTGTTAGTTGGACCAGCTCTGGACGGATGGACGGACACAAACCGCACCGGATGGGAGGGAAACATGCAACCTGACGTTATTAATGACTATTTGTAATGGATTTCGTTTGAGGGTTGTTTTATATTTCTGTTGCAATGAGTTCATTTCTGGACGTTTGGTGGTTTGAGGGCAGTGGTCGTCAGCCGACGCTGTATCTCAATTTATTCAATACAATGTTATGTTTTGCTGCCTTCCAAATTTAAATTAATAGTTTTTAAACTCAAAACTAAACATTTTTGGTGCCTTCGGTATGCCCAAAGAAGCCATTTTGCATCATTAGTATGTCCATATACTTTTAAATACAAATTTGGCAGCTTTCCATACAAAAATTATAAACGAAAATTCAAAAATCTGTATCTTTAGAAAGATTTTTTTGATAGATTTGGTGTCTTTGTCAAAGTTGTATGCATTGTTGAGGACTTTAGAGAAAAAAATAGGTACACGAAAAAAATGCAGATTTTTGTATTTACATTTTTTTTTTTTACAAAAACTCAATTTCCCAAAATATGTATTTTTTGATTTTCAACATTTTTTGATATGTTTTAGGGGACAAAAATCCGCAACTTTTGAGTCATAGAGAAACATGGTCAAAAAATCTGCCGCCGAGTCATGGATTTTTGAAAAAATAGTAAAAGTACCTTACAGATTTTTTGATAAAAGGCTCTGTTTTCAAGATACAGCCACAAAAAAAAATGAATTTAAGCGAAATATTTGCAGTTTTTTTATTTTTTTAAAAAAAGTGACCATTTATAAAAAAATATATTTTTGAAAAGTTCAAAAAAATTTGCTATAAAATTGTCTTAGAGACTTTGAAGATTCGACCTCTGGTTGCTGAGATACAGCGGCTTTAACAAAAAGAAACATAGGGTTGCTGAGCTTCCGTGGCCGTGAGGTTACGGGTTTCACCTTGTAAGTGGAAGGTGATGGGTTCGATTCCTGTCTGGCTCGGCAAAGTCAGATCCCTTAAAAGAGTAAATATGCTCACTGGGAATACTGACCGGTATAGGGGATGGGTTTCGACTAGCGGCGTGCTGGGTTTCCAATCCAGAGATCGTGAGTTCGATTCTCGTACCGGGATGATGAAGTTTACAAAACACGAAAGTTGAAGTTCAATGTTAAAACATGAACCGATCGTGAAATTTTCCGATCTTTTCGAAAAAAATGTTTAAATAAAAATTAAATCAAGACTTACATTTAAAATGAGAGTAATATTCAATGTTTGGCCTTTTTTTCGAAAAGATCGGAAAATTTCACGAAAGTTTCATGTTTTAACATTGAAAATCGGACCATTAGTTGCTGAGATACAGCGAAAAAAATAATGTAAAATTGGAAGCTTTAATTTTGGAAAGTTGAATATTACCTCTGGAGTTTTTTTTGAAAAGGACCAATAAACCAAATTTCCAGTTTTTGCTTTTTGGGTGTTTTTAGAACCGCCCTGAGTCAGGGGTATTGAAAAACACCCAAAAAGCAAAAACTGAAAATTTGGTTTATTGGTCCTTTTCAAAAAAAACTCCAGACCTCTTTTATGATGTAATTTTACCTCAATTTAGACTGAAAAAGTGACATTACACCAGAAAAGTGGTAAAATTACACATTTCCAGAAGTAAAATTACACCTTTTATCTGACATTTAAGATGTACTCCTTCCCAGATGTAATATTACCATGTTTTTTTTTCTGTGTATCGACATTAGAAAAAGCAGGGCTTCGGAGTCGGGTCATATTTCAAACGACTCCGACTCCGACTCCGACTCCAGCTTTCTCTGACTAGCCGACTCCGACTCCGACTCCGGCTCCGGCTTTCAACAAATGGTTGGCTCCGACTCCGACTCCGACTCCGACTCCGACTCCGGCCTACCAACTCTAGCCGACTCCGACTCCGACTCCGACTCCAGCTTTCAACAAATGGTTGGCTCCGACTCCGACTCCGACTCCACATATTTTTAAATGTTTCAAAAGTTAGTCAACTATTATTAGTTAATTATTTTTAAAACATTGATAAATAAGATTATTTAAATACTCTCTAAGCGTCATGTTTTTCTCAAGAAAAATAAGTTCGAATCACAAAACGAAAACAAAAGTTTCTAGGTTACAAGTTTTATACGTTATGGAAACGGAAATCGAAAAATATCTTCAGTTTTAGAGGCATTTTGAGAAGAACAGTTTTGTAAATAAATTTGGAATTATTTGCTTAATCTCAAATTTGCAAATAATGTATTCAAAGCTAATAAATTTGAATATTAAATTGTTAGTTTTGAATGAATAATTAAAAGAAACCTGGCCCTAATGATCTATTGAACATTAAAATTCCATTTGCTCTTTTTCAGGCTGACATTTATAAGAAGCACAGTGACAGGCACCTTGTTTTTAAATGACAATTTTAAACGAAACATTTTTTTTTGTTTTTTTTTTACATGGACATCACGCCATGGCGGAAGGAGATTATTATTGCAAATCAATGTATCTGAACAATTTCTTCGTGGAAAGGACGCTTAAGAGGTCCTTTTCAAATATCTGTGACGTAGAAAATATTTTACCCTGGAATTTATTTATTTATTTTAATTTTAAAAATTAATATACATTAAAAAGGAGGCGCACGATACTTCGTGAATCTTCACCTAAAACGAAGCTTTATGAATGATCTTGCGCCTCCATCAAAATATATGAAAAAACTTAAAGTATAATAAATACAAATATCCACAAGTAAAATATTTTCTAGGTCACAAGTATTTCATTTTTTTAAGGTACATTGATTTGCAATGATAATCCCCTTCCGTCATATTGGCGTGGGACATACAGTATGAGAAAATTCTTACGGGTTGATAATATTTTGATTTCGTTTTTTTTAAATAATATTTGAAAAATAATTTAATATCCTACATTTTCTTTTATACATTTTTTTATTAGTAAATTTTTGTACTGAAGTCTTGAGATTTGTTCAGCGATAATTTGCAACGATATCAAAATAGTTTACCTAAAATCAACATCAACATCAACATTCAATAATTATTTCAAAATTAGTTACAATTTCTTTTGATATTTTTTGTTAGTTTAAATTATTTTAAATGCAACACTTTGATTTTCTTGTAATCAGTTATAAACCAAATGCGCATGTTGAGTTCCAAGTAAGAAATTGTTATTATCGTTGATTATTTGTTACAAAAGATGAACTTTCAGTGACTCTTTTTCGATTTCCAAAAACAGTTATTACTATTTGTAATCTTTTTATGTACCTCGTAATTTTTTCCTCAAAATGATTTAACTTAAAACCTCCAAGACATTCGCTATGGGGGTAAAAGATGACTGTGTATGTTCTTTTTTTCAGAAAGAAATGGATGAAATTTGGTCAAATTTGAATTGGAAGGGCACATAAATATAGGCAAAAGGAAGCAGTCAAGAATCAATTAGATATACCTACCCAATATTTTTTATAATTTTTTTTTAATTATGATACTACATGCTTGGGTAAGAGGTTATCATTTAGTGATTATAGTGAAATAACACAATTAGAGCTTTCCAATACCAATAAAAAGCTTCAAAAACATAATGGCATCTAATAAATCTCTTTTAAAAAATGAAAAATTGGCGACGCATTGCATGCGTTGTATAGTAAATACTGAACAATAAAAAAACATATTTTTTGTTGAATTTAAGATAACTCCGACTCCGACTCCGGGTTATCAGAAATCTTCGGCTCCGACTCCGACTCCGACTCCAGCTCTTAAAATTTAGCCGACTCCGGCTCCGACTCCGACTCCAGCTGTTCGAGTTTTGACGACTCCGACTCCGACTCCGACTCCAGGTCCCCAAAAAGACCCGACTCCACCGACTCCGGCTCTGACTCCGACTCCGACTCCACAGCCCTGAGAAAAAGGTGGGCTGTTTGGGTGAGACTTAGAAAACTTCAATTTTTGTGTATCTTTTTGTTTAAGCCGCTGTATCGCAGCAACCTGAGGTCCAATCTTCAATGTCTCTTGGACAATTTTATAGCAAATTTTCTGAACTATTCAAAAAAAAAAATATTTTGAGAAATGGTCACTCATGGTCACTATTTTTTAAAATCAAAAAACTTCAAATATTTCGCTAAAATAAAACTTTCGGTGGCTATATCTTGAAAACAGACCCTTTAATCAAAAAATCTGCACAGTACTTTTCGATTGGAAATTCAATTTTACATTAAAAAATTACGAGAAAATTTGGTTTTGCATGAAATTTCGATTTTTTCAAAAAATACTATTTTTTAAAAAAATCATAACTCGGTCGCAGATTTTTGGACCATGTTTCTCTATGGCTCTAAAGTTGCGGGTTTTTGTCCTCTAAAACATCGAAAATCAAAAAATGCGTTTTTTGGGAAAATGAGTTATTGTAAAAAAAATGTTTTTTAAAAAATCGCCTATTTTTTTTCTTTGTACCTATTTTTTCTCAATAGTCCTCATTAATACCTACAACTTTGCCCAAGACACCAAATCGATCAGAAAATTCATTCAAAAGTTACAGTTATTCGAATATTTACGTACCATTTTTGTATGGACAGCTGTCAAAATTGTATGGAGACTTGTATGGGTGAACCAATGACACAAAATAGCATATTTGGCCCCACAAAGTTTGAGCCAAATCAAAAAATACAAATAAAATCCATTTCCGGTTTTGGTAGAGAATTGCTCTAATGTTTTTGTTTATTACCGAATTTCAGCAAATGTGATGGTTACTGAATCGCATTCAGTTATTTATTTTACTGAAATGGCAAACCCAAAATTTGTTGTGTATGGTTCAGATAATTCAATCTTCTGTTTGATATCAACCATATTTTGAATAAGTAAGTAAAGTAAATCTTTCCCTGTTCCTGAGGGGAACACCCTTGAAGAGTATCGGGGCCGGCATTTACAAAGCGGATTCAGTGGCAGTTTCATTCTCAACTTAATGTTAACATGTTAAGGTTAATGTTAACATTCCATAGGTCGCCTCCCTAAGGTGTCGTGATAAGGTCCAGTTTGTGACGATACACTACCTTCCCTTTACTAAGCAATCGATTCCAGAAGGGAAAAGATCACCAGTTGTGTTGGTCCGAGCCGGGATTTGAACCCCGATCTACCGCTTACGAGGCGGAAGCGTTACCACTGGGCTACGTGGCTCGGTCTATTTTGAATAAGGCAATCACGATATCTCCAGACTTGATGATAAAATAGCCTAAATTTTGGGTTTTTTTTATTATTTTTTTTTTATTATTTTTTTTTATCTTATTTTATTTTTTTTGCTGAGACTCAAAAAGTTTATGTCGTATGCATGACCAGGTTGGAATTTAATTTTGTTTTCCTTTTAAAACTATGGAAAACGCTGTGATGAGATATCGTGGCACTTGATTTTTTAACCTGTAGTCTTCAACCTCTAATTAACTTTCATAAGTTAAAAGTTGTCTAGTTGAGAATTCATAATTTCAATCTGACTTCTTTTTACAGATTTGAAAATTTTTCAATTATCATCTAAAAAATTTGGCCGATTTAAAAGTATGGGACCCCTTTAAGCAGGGGTGACCAAAGTATGGCCCGCGGGCCAAACGTGGCCCGCGAGGTGATTTTTTGTGGCCCGCGGACCCATTTTGAATGATCATGTAAAATGGCCCGTCGACCACATGTAAAGGGATTTTATTCTTCTGGAGTTTTTTTTTGAAGAAGTCCAAAAATTCATTTTTTTCAGTTTTTGCTTTTTGGGTGTTTTTGAAACCGCCTTGTGTCAGGGGTATTAAAAATACCCAAAAAGCAAAATCTGAAAATTTTGTTTATTGAACCTCAGTTCGTGCTCAGCTTTCAGACAGATCAGTCACATTAGTTTGTCGCTGCGTAAAAATCGAAAGGTGCCGGCAATAGCCGAGGCTATTGTCTCCGACAGTGGTAGTGTTCAAGTAGAACAATAGCTTTTAGTTAAAAATCGGAAAAAGGAAAATGGCGGCGTTGGAAGAGGCCCGGGCCAACTCCATGCGGATTTACTTCGGACCAGGAAAAAAGGAGCCCATGGAGAGTGAAATCTTCGATTTCATGAAAAATAAAATGAGGTTGAGCTCAGACTCCCTCATGTCGATGTACAAAGAGTCACGTGAGAGTTGTGTATACATCAAATTCAAGACGGACGCCCAGCTAAAGACCAGTTTGCGGAACCTACCATCGTCAATGGAGTTCCATTACAACAAGTATGAATCAACCACGGTGACATTCTCGGCAGCATCGACTCAATTTAAATATGTCCGAATATTTAACTTGCCCCCGGAGATTAACGACCAGGAAATCTCGCAAGTGATGTCGAAGTACGGCGTCATACAGCGGATGGTGCGGGAGAGATACGGGCCGGAGACGGGCTACCCCATCTGGTCATCGGTGAGAGGAGTCCACATGGAGATTAAGCAGGAGATTCCGTCTACGATCCATGTGCGCAACTTCCAAGCACGTGTGTTCTATGATGGTTTGCAGAACAAGTGCTTCCTTTGCGGCAGCCGGGATCACATGAAGGTAAACTGCCCAAAGCGAGCCAGCGTGAGTCAACGGTTGGACCAGAACACCGAGCCGACGTACAGCGCTGTCACTGCCCGGCCAGAGCGGTGGTTGGGAAGACCAAGCGCTCGAAAACCAGAGGAAGCGAAAGAAGGACAAGGACAGATGACTGTTCTTAACAATTTGTTTGCAACAAAGCCGACGACTTCCGGAGACAACACGATCGCGACCGAAGTTGTACCGACTTTGGCCGAAGTTCGAAGGGGATCCAGCAATCAAGCTGCGCAGTGCTCGTCTGCTGACGTGACCAGCGAGTTTTCGGGTGGAATGGAGATCGTTGTTGCAGCCACGGAGAACACCGAGCGCAACTCTTTGGCGGCGTCGAAGCTGTCCGACGTCGCGGACACAGCAATGATGCCGGAGAAGACGATTGGAGAGGAAGAAGAAGGCTTTCAACTCGTCCAGTACGGTAAGAGCAAAAAAGGTTCATCTACAACGCCAGCTACAGGAGAGGTCGCACAAAGTAAGAAGTTGATTCCACCAGCGAATATCAGTGTTGCTCAAAGTACAAGGTCGAGAACGCGCTCAAGGCAAGATAGTTCAAAAGATAAACGAAGTCGCTCTCGCAGTCGCCTTAGTCTGGGAAAGAGTTCGCAGGAGATAGATGGAGTGGGGGATGTTGAGGAGAGGGTAGAGGGAGACGAGGGTGTGGGTGGCGTGGGTGGCTTGGGAGGGGGGGAAAATGGGGTTCTTTGAACGTTCACTTTAAAATATCGTCGATTTTTTGAAGTTTTTGGTCGGTTAAGACGTGTAGTTAGGTTATTTTAGTTAGGTTAGTTTAGTTAGCATAGTTTATAATTTTTTCTATAAAATGAATTTTATCTTAAAAATAGCTACAGTTAATTTGAATAGTACCACAACTTTTATCAATCAAAACATGCTTAGGGATTTTGTTTGGAACCATGATATTGATCTTTTGTTTGTTCAGGAGCTTTGCTACCAAAATTTTTCCTTTATTCCATCGCATTTTTCAATCGTCAATTTGAGTCAACGAGGTATGGGGACCGGCATACTGTTGAGGAAATCATTCGAATTCAACAACGTCATTCTTGACCCAAATGGCAGAATATCATCCATAGTTATCAACAATATCAACTTCATTAATATATATGCTCATTCCGGAACAAATAAGAAAAAAGAGAGGGACGAGCTGTTTCTAAACAATTTAACAGTCCATTTGAGTAAATCTGGTGTTGAGTATTCAGTGCTTGGGGGGGATTTTAATTGCATTTTAAATTCATCCGACGCCACAGGTTCATCTAATAACTTTTCTTCTGGACTTAAACGTCTAGTAGATGCATTTCAATGGAAGGATATCATGATTGAAAAAAGAAAAAGCGAATTTACCTTTTTTAGATCTGGTGCTTCTTCTCGTCTTGATAGATTTTATGGTCCCGCTGAATTTGTTTCGAAAGTGCTGAGCGCAGAAACGATCCCTGTGCCTTTTTCCGACCATTGTGCCGTAGTTCTTAAAATAAAAATTAATTCGGAGTTTTTTACACCGAAAGGTAAAGGTTACTGGAAAATAAACACCACAATTTTGGCAAAAGATTTAATAGCAGAAAAGTTTCAACTTGAATATCAAAACATTCGCAGTCGACTGATATACACCACAGACAAGAACTCTTGGTGGAATACAATAGCAAAATCCAAAATCAAACAATTTTATAAACATGAAAGTTGGGCCAGCAATGAACAAATTTTTAACGAAAAGAGTTATTTTCACAGTATTCTAAATAATTTACATAGAAGAAGATGTCAAGGAGAAGATGTTTTAAAAGATGTGTTTATAGTTAAATCTAGATTGATTGAAATTGAAAATGATAGGCTTAAGCATTATGCGAATAAATTTAATAGTTTTTCTATAGTACAAGGAGAAATTTTGAATGTTTTTCAAATTTCTTCACAGCTTCAAAAAAATAATAAATCCAATAACTTGAAATTAAGAGATGGAAACGTCATTACTGGAGATGTTTCGAAATTAAAATCAATTATTCATACTTATTTTTCAAATCAATTTCAATTCACAGCTGACTACATTGTAGACATTAATAATCCTGTTGAAGATCCAATTAATAAGATAACGCAGCATTTAAGTCATGAACAGCAAAGGGATATTACAAAACCTATAACTGTTGATGAAATGTATCAAACTTTGAAATTGTGTGCCAAGAAAAAGTCTCCTGGTCCAGATGGACTTAATTACGAATTTTATCTTAAACATTTCGATCTGATTAAAAATGATTTAGTTTTACTTTTTAATGATTATTTGTCAGGAATTAAAAAACCACCACGCGAGTTTTCGGCAGGAGTAATAACTTTAATTCATAAGAACGGTGATAAACATGATCTTAATCAATATAGACCCATAAGCATGCTTAATTGCGATTATAAATTATTTACAAAAATTTTAGCTACTCGAATTCAACTTTATTTGGAAGATTTATTAGGTCCTGAGCAATCAGCTTGCAAAACAAATCGTGCTTGCACTGATAACTTAAAAGATATTAGACGAATTTTATTGCGCGCCAAAGACACTGTAAAATTTAAAGGTGCTTTAGTAAGTGTTGATTTGCAAAAAGCGTTCGACAAAGTAAATCACAATTATTTATGGAAAGTACTGCGGAAATTTGGTTTTCCTGATAGTTTAATTGATTGTATTAAAAATTTGTACGCAAATGCTACATCTAAGGTCCTTTTTAATGGTTTTCTTACAGAAGATATTCGTATTCTTTCTTCTGTTAGGCAAGGATGCCCGTTAAGTATGATACTTTTTATTTTGTATATTGAACCATTATTAAGAGAGATAGATGATGGCATTGCAGGTGTGCTTATTTATGATAAGTTTATTAAAACTATCGCTTATGCCGACGACATAAACGTTTTCATTCGAAACGATTATGAATTTGATTTGCTTTTGCAAATTTTCAATTCTTTCGAATCGTTTGCACAAATCAAATTGAATTTCAACAAGTCGGTATTTTTACGTTTAAACAGAGCAATATTAGGTCCTCAAAGAATAACTGAAGTTCAATCGATAAAAATATTAGGAATTGAGTTCTTTACAAATATTACTGAGACGATCAATAAAAACTATGATAGAATTTTATCAAATGTGAAAAATACACTCAGCATACATTGCACAAGGAAATTAAATTTATTTGAAAGAAGTTGGTTATTAAATGCATTTATATTATCTAAGTTTTGGTATGTAGCACAAATTTTTCCACCCTTTAAAAAGCATATAAACAGCATTAACGCTGCAGTTGGAAAATTTTTGTGGAACGGATTCATCTTCAAAACCGATCGGAATCAATTATATCTTGATAACAATATGGGGGGTATCGGCCTTGTAAATCCTGAATGGAAAATGAAAGCTCTATTTATAAGGAATATTATTAAAGAAACTGGATCCAACTCAGAAGAATATCTTTTGAGTTATCGTAAATTATTTCAGCTTCCAAGTTTTTTCAGAAATTGGGTTGTCAACTCAAGAGAGATAAAGATAAATCCACATTTAGACAGTACATATAACATTTACCGTTTCTTTTTATCAGAAACACAAATTGTCCCAAAAGTAAAAATAGATGCACCTCATGTGGAGTGGAGCATCGTTTGGAAGAATCTTAGCACTAATTTTATATCATCGAATGATAAAGCAAAACTTTTTGCATACATTAATAATATTATTCCTAATAAAGAGAAACTGGTGGCATATAATATCGGCAGAGTAACGGACAGTTTTTGTGATTTTTGTAATAATGCAGATAGCAATGGACACAGAGTATCTGAATGCCCTCAAGCCAGAATTATCTCAAATTGGACTAAAAGCGTAATATCTAGAAGCTGTAAGTTAGAAATGGAACATTTGGAGGATATCCTGACATATGAAATAGATGAGAATAAAAAATCGGATAATGCCGCGTTGTTTTTAAGTGTTCGAGCGATGTCTTTCAATTTGAAATGCTACCCCCAGCCGAGTTTATTTGTTTTTAAAAAAGAGTTAAGAGAGATGCGATGGAATAACAGGGAAATTTTTGCTAGAGTTTTTGGTACTAGTTTGAATATTTGCTAGGAAAATCAGGGATTAGTAAAAATGTTGTTAAAAATGTTGTACGACCAATTGGCCTAATAAACGAACTTTAGAACTTCAAAAAAAAAAAAAAAAAAAAAAAAAAAAAAAAAAAAAAAAAAAAAAAAAAAAAAAAAAAAAAAAAAAAAAAAACCTTTTCAAAAAACAAACTCCAGACTTTTTCAAAATTAGGGTTCATTTAAAAAATTCAGTATTTTTTCCCATTTTTGGACACAAAAATTTTGTACAAAATTTTTAAATAATTAATTCAATTTCAAACGTTTGAATGTGAGTAACTTCTAAATATCATTAGAAAAATATTAGTATTCTATAATAATTTGAAAGTCAAAGTGACCCATTAAGTTAGATTACGAATCTGATTGAAATCGAAGGATCAAGGCTGTTGCAAAAATATTACAAAGCTTTTATCGACTATCTTTCCCCTCCCCAATTATTAAAAAATTGGCTCGAAAAATCAGGAGCAAAAATATTCTTTATACAACTTCAAAAAATCAATGGAAATTGAAATCAATTAAAAATGCATTCCTCTGCGGTAAGAATCATTTGAGCATGTTTGGGTTTTATAAACATAATTAGAATTTTAGTGAATTTTGGATGAATAAATGTTTTTCCACTAAAATGTATTTTTGTCGAAACATATTTTTTTTAAATAATGGTTGCAGTTTAACTTTACGTGTGCTTAGAACATTTTCTAACATTTTTTCATTTAAATGTTGAAATTCTATCAGAATTCTACCAGAAACAATAAATACAACAATATCGATAGAAAACTCCCATTTTGTGTTTTCTGTTATTTTGAATTAACGGAAATGTTACAAATTCAACAGAAATTAACAAAAAAAAAACAACTTATGGACGTATTTTCTAGTTGTTTTTTTTTAATAAAAAAATGTAATTTATTTTTTTAATAACCAATTTTGAAAATTTGGCCCGCAAGCTCATATGAACTTCAAATTTGGCCCGACCTCCAAAAACTTTGAGCACCCCTGCAATAAATCAATCTGTTTGTAAAAATAGTGAAATTTAGTAGTCATTTTGTAGACAGTACTTCAGGGAATGAATCAATAATTAAATCGTACTTTTGAAGATACTTAAATGTGTGTATCAGAAATCTTGGTGCAAAAGCTTTCAGTGATGTGCATCGTTAAGTAGCATGAAAACCCCTGACTTCCTTTCCCTACCAAAGAACGATTCTGACTTGCAGAACTTTGTAATTAAGCAGGGCACGCTTGCATGAGTCGAAGGAAATAACGAGACTGCTCGAAATCCCGCCAAGAAGTGGAAGAAGAAAGGATGAACCGCTTTATCAAGATGATTCCAACACTTTTTCCCTGCGAGGCGCGCGCGTTGCACCTTGGCACGGGGCTGTGACTTCCAGGAGTTGACTTTTGCCCAACTTCTTGAAGGGTGTGTGTGGAGTCGTACCATAATCCTTTCACAACTCAAACAAGCCCCTTTGCTGGAAAATGGGATGGTGGGGGGGGAGGACGATAATGAGTTTCGTGTTTTTCGCGCAGACCTTCATTTCCGCGATTGAGTTTTCACCGCGTCATGTTCGCTTCATTAGGCAGACACGGATTTGAATACCGTGGGAGAAGGTTGGGAGGGGGTGGAGAGGTTTTCCAGTTCATTTCGGAAAATATGGGCTGATGAGGTGTGGAATTTTGCAGTTTGCAGCTGCCGAGTCTTTTTATGGTGGGAGGAGCTTCAAGGTGTCATCCATCTTCGTCAAGATACAATTTTGCCGTGGTCAATAGGGTAATGTTTTAATGAGAAAAGTTTTGTGTAATGAGTTGGATAAAAATTGAGGAGTAATTGCTGAACCTACCTCACAACGGATTCAAAAAAATGAATTTAGTAGAAAAAATATCATACCAAAAATACCTGAACTGATATCGTATAGAAATCAAACAAAATGTCTCAATTTCTACCCTCACCCACCCAAGTGGGTGGTGATAATGGTGGCAACTGTTTGCACGTACTCGCTACGAAGAACACGATCCTTATAAACACCTTTAATTGAGTTCCACGCCGCCAGTCGCCCTTGTTCCTGGCTCGACAATAATTATGACGACTTTTGATCGAATTAATCCGCGGCTTAATTTACATTCCAAGCTGCTAGCCAGAAGCACTTCCCCCTTTTCCGGTGTTATAATTGTATGCTATAGCTGGTATGTAACCAAGGAGCGCACGTGAGCTTCCCCGAATGAGGAAATATTGTTAATTATATTCACGTGAAGAACGGATTAATCTGCCTGTCTGAAGTTGTCTAACAGGACAATATTTAAAATATTAAATTCTTGGAAGATAAGTCGGCCAACAATTTATCAACTTTAAATAAGAATGTGATACATTAAACAGAAGAAGAAGTTTTTAAGTGACTGTCAAACACTTTAATTTCTAGAAAATCATTGCTTAATACATTTCACAGTTACTTAAGCAAGACTATTAAGGATCTTAACTTTCTATCAATTCTAACATTTAATAGCATTCAAATTCCGCAACTATTTAAAACGGCTCCCGATTTCCACTCAACGCAACCCTAATTTTGCACAACAATATTAACATTCAACCCCAGTTTTGAAACCAGCCAACATAAACTCAAACGCCCCCGAGGGTCCAGCCGGGGCTTTACCATTATGAATTATGGCGCTTCATAAGCATCTAAATTGAGCTGCACCTTCACATCTCAATTCCGCACCCACGACCGCGTGAAAGTTGGGGGAGTTCAACACATGTACCATGAGTGCACTATAAATTGAGGGATACGCACTTAAATATCCTTAAAATTAGTTTTTCTATAAGAAAACGTTGTACGTTCTTAAATTGCATTTTTTTTTAAAGTTTGGACATTCTGTCATTTTACGAATATTTAAATTTATTTCGCATTGTTTTTTAAATCCAATTTCAATCAGAGTGTTTATGAAAAGTGATGTAGTTATGCCCACGTGCGTTTATAATAAATTGACCCTTCCACGGTAAGGGTGATGGGCAAGCCTTAAAGCAGAGAACACGTGAAGTTTAAGTTGGTTTGGTAAATGAAGTGCAACAAAGAGTATTCTATGGTCGGTCGGTCGGTGTGATGGAAAGGTTGCAGGGTACTGATAATTTTACCATAAAGTTGCTTGAATTTTACACTGATTCGATAAATTGCAACAAAGATGTTTGATTTGAAATACCTCAGCAGAAATATGTTTTATCTTTTACAAACACTATAAATTACTTAAAACTTCACTGAAGCTACCCGAACAGAAATATGATTAGCCTCACAGTTTAACACTTTTGATAAACCCTAGGAATTATCACGTAAGTGCATCTTGTGAACCATTTCTGGAGTTTTTTTTTTTTTAAAAAAGGTCCAATAAACCAAATTTCCAGTTTTTGCTTCTTGGGTGTTTTTGAAACCGGCTTGAGTCAGGGATATTAAAAAACACCCAAAAAGGAAAAACTGAAAATTTGGTTTATTGGACCTTTTCAAAAAAAAAAAAAAAACTCCAGATTTGTAAAGAGTTGGTTGAAGAATTTTAATGATGATTGATAATAATTAGGACAAAGACTTTTTGAACAAATAAATAACAAATAACAAATTTGACAGCTGTCTATACAAAAACGATAAATGAAAATTAAAAATTCTGAATCTTTTGAAGGAATTTTTTGATCGATTTGGTGTCTTCGGTAAAGTAGTAGGTATGGATATGGACTACACTGAAAAAAATGATACACGTTAAAAAAAATTGGATGATTTTTTATTTAACTTTTTGTCACTAAAACTTGATTTGCAAAAACTCACTATTTTTTATTTTTTTTTATTCATTTTTTGATATGTTATAGAGGACATCAAATGCCAACTTTTCAGAAAATTCCAGGTTGTGCAAAAAAACGTGGCGCGGTGGTTAGCGGCTTCGGCTGCCGATCCCTAAGTTGCTATGTGGTGCGGGTTCAATTCCCGCCTTACCCTCCTGGCCTTCTAACGGATGGGGAAGTAAAACGTCGGTCCATTTGCGTAAAAGAGGTTTTGGGTGACTCACCACACATAACCTTCGGACGCCTAGAAATGAGCAGAAACTTGCAACAGAGACCACAAAAGACCCGGGGGTCGTTAAAGTGGATTACTTTGCTTTTTTTTTGCAAAAAAACTTTGACCGAGTTATGTTTTTTTTTAACAATACTGAGTTTAAAAAAAAATCGAAACATTGGTCGCAACAAATTTTCAACTTCATTTTTCGATGTAAAATCAAATTTGCAATCAAAAAGTACTTCAGTGAAATTATGATAAAATGCACCGTTTTCAAGTCAATGCCATTTTTAGGTAATTTTTTTGAAAATAGTCGCAGTTTTTCATTTTTTTTAATTAGTGCACATGTTTGCTCACTTTTGAAAAAATATTTTTGAAAAGCTGAGAAAATTCTCTATATTTTGCTTTTTTGAACTTTGGTGATACGACCCTAAGTTGCTGAGATATTACCATGCAAAGGTTTAAAAACATAAAAATTGATGATTTCCAAGTCTCACCCAAACAACCCATTATTTTCTAACGTCGATATCTAATTGTCCGATTTACAAAGTTAAAATATGAAACATTCGTGAAATTTTCCGATCTCTTCGAAAACAATATTTTCAAAAATTTTAAATCAAGACTAACATTTCAAAAGGGCCAAATATTCAATATTACGCCCTTTTAAAATGTTAGTCTTGGTTTAAAATTTTTGAAAAATGGTGGGTTGTTTGGGTGCGACTTAGAAAACATCAATTTTCATGTTTTTAAACCTATGCATGCCTATCTCAGCAACTGAGGGTCATATCAACAAAGTTCAAAAAAACAAAATAAAGAAAATTTTCTAAGCTTTTCAAAAATATTTTTTTCGAAAGTGGGCAAACATGTGCACTAATTAAAAAAAATGAAAAACTGCGACTATTTTCAAAAAAATTACCTAAAAATGGCAATAACTTGAAAACGGTGCATTTTATCATAATTTCACTGAAGTACTTTTTGATTGCAAATTTGATTTTACATCTAAAAATGAAGTTGAAAAATTTTTGCGACCAATATTTCGTGATTAAAAAAATCTTAACTCGGTAAACAAATTTTTGTACAACCTGAAAATTTCTGAAAAGTTGGCATTTGATGTCCTCTAAAACATATTAAAAAATGAAAAATGAAAAAAACTTAACAATTTTTTTTTTCGTAAATCGAGTTTTATTGACAAAAAGTTAAATTGAAAATCACCAAAAAAAATTTTACCGTGTATCATTTTTTCAGTATAGTCCAGAACCTACAACTTTGCCGAAGACACCAAATCGATCAAAAAATTCCTTCAAGAGAAACAGATTTTGAATTTTCAAGCATCATTTTTGTGTGAAGAGCTGTCAAATTTGTATGGAAAATTATATTATAATGGATGGTATGGAAAATTATATATTATAATTATATACCGAAATCTGAGAGAACTATTCTGCTGCCATGTTCAGATTGAAGTGTAGCTTATCATCAATTAACAGTTTTGAGCTAATTCTATAATTTAAGCAAGAATAACGTGACAATCATAATAAAAACAAAGATTTTATGAATGCTTAAAAAAATTAGCTCTCTTGGACGCAAATAGGGGAAATATGCCCATTTTAAGCCTAATAAGCGATCGTGTTGAAATGATGCTGGATAATCTGGATTGTTCCTTGAAATTCACTATAACCAAGTACACCAACGAGTAGAGCAACTTTTTGTGAACATTTCTGTTTATTTTCACTTTTATTTAAAGTTATGCTATTCCTTTTACAAGCATTTAAAAAAAATATTTCAAAAATGCATTCTAACCAGTCGAGTGCATTGGGCCACGCCCATTTTTCTATTTTCAGCTTAGTTCTTTTTTTCTTCCAGCGCTGCTTAGTGCTGCCAAAATTGATGAAATTTTAAGCGAACACTCACGAAAAGTAGCATTTATAGCGAAAGTTTCCTGGCAGCACTTGCTCACTCCAACAGGCGCTGCACCAGCATGTTGGTGGTGTTGGTGGCCACCCTTTGTTCTTTAATTGCCTTCGCTCCTCGCTCGGTTTTCTTCAGCCTTTGATTGGAATGTGTATTCAAAATTGAAACGTCAAACGACTTGGCGCGTTTGTTTTTTGATGGTGCTTGCTAATTATTTACATGTTTCGGGATTATTTTTCAAGTGAGTGACTAAATAATGTGCAAAAGAACATGTTGCCGGTAGTTGGAAGCAATTTTATATCTTAAGCGCTTTGAAATCGTTAGCGCAAGTGAAATGATATTGATGGCGACTTTCGTTAAGCAGCTAACCTCTGATCTTGCGTGTGGATGTGTGTGCCACCAAAATGATGAGAAATGGTCTCGCAAAATAGAAATTATGATCAAAAGTGCATTAAATTTGATCTTTTTGGCCAGTAAGTGGCATAAATTTGCGTGCTTACTCGAGGCGGTGCTGTTGCTGGTAAGTTTATAGCCTGAAAAGTATTTTTGGAGCTTTAATCGAGCATCAAACTCTCCAAATGACGAAAATAGGTGTTTGATTAGAAAGGGTATATTTCCCCTAAAAGGTGATTGGTTTTAGATAAAAATAGTTAGGAGTTTCAAAACTTTAGCTTTGAACATTTGAACAGTTAGTTACTTGAAATGTGGTTTTAGATTTATCGGAACCAAACAAACTTTATTTGAAAGTATGTTTATCGAATTCCTCGTACAATTTTTAATAACGTTTTCATAAATAGTGGAGTTTCCTTAAGTTGCGTCTTTCAATTACGAACTTTTTAAAACTTCATCTTGTAGAAAATCAGTTACATAAAGTTGTAAGAGATTCATTTACATAATTTGACAGTTGATAGAGTTGAAATTGAAGCCATGTGAAATCATTACTTTCCCTCAAATCATCACGCATAATCCATTTTTATTCACGTCAAATTAAGTGAAGGCTCCTACTCAGGTTCTCGTGATTTGCTCCGCGCAACACTTTCACGGTGTACGACTTCTTACAGTGACGGTGAAACAAAAGCGTTAAAACGGTTCCATTGTTTCAATTAGGAAATGTGTCCGTTAACGGTGTTACACTCTTTCCCCAAACGCGGGTAGAAAATCCGTGTGAAAAGTTTCCATGTTTTCCACGCCACGCACCAAGTGGGAAGTTTGAACGCAGATTGGTGGCGCCACCATCGTCACGACGACGGGTGATTTGTCACATCATTCAACGCGAGAGGTGTGGTGGAAGTTTGTGAAATGAAGGAATTTCGTGACACGTCATGCACCAATTAAGAGTATGAATTATACCTGGGTACTGTGAAATGGAATGTGGGTCACGACAAGTGCTGTAACTGGCGGAACATGATGGGAGGAATTTTAATTACGTTTTATTCAGTATTTGGAGCACTTGTTTCTTTGATTTAGATTTTTTTTCTTTAAATTAATTAAGCTTTTCATTTATTTGCAGTTTTTCAAGCGTTCTAGATAAACATTTCCCCAAATCCAGAACTGACTCAACTGGAACATTTAAGCACACTACACTAAAGCTGCCAACCTAAGCAAGTGCGGTTAAGGGAAGCGTGAATCCCAACTATCCTCTCTCCAAGTGGGAGTGAGTGTGCTAAACTAAACACTCCTTGATGTCTTCTGCGAGGAAAGCACTCGAAAGTTTCCTTAAACTAGACTAGACTTTTAGCTTTTTTTTTTTTTTTTTTTTTTTTTTTTTTTTTTTTTTTTTTTTTTTTTTTTTTAATTTATATTTATTTTGATTTTCTCTTCCATGTACATTCATTCAGTTAAAATATTATTGAGTGTCCAATCACAATCGATGACTTTTCACCTCAATTTTAAATACTAGCAACTTTCATTTATTCATGAAATATTGTAGCTTTCGCTATTCAGTGATTTCAAATGTAGGAGGTCCTACATGTACAAAAGGGAAAGGGGATACCTTAAAACTAACTTATAATCTATATAAAGAGCGGATCAATGCAGCTGAAGACTGCAATGATTTTTGTCGAAATGCATCAATTATCTTATTGGACATAACGTCCAAAGTGTCAACTTCGGCTAATTGATGAAGTTCACTGGTGCTGAACCAGGGAGGAAGTTTCAGAATCATTTTCAGAATTTTGTTCTGAATCCTCTGAAGTTTTTTCTTCCTGGTTAAGCAACAGCTTGTCCAGATCGGCACAGCATAAAGCATGGCAGGTCTGAAAATTTGTTTATAAATTAACAGTTTATTCTTGAGACAAAGTCTAGAATTCCTGTTTATAAGTGGATACAAACATTTAATATATTTGTTACATTTAACCTGGATACTTTCAATGTGATCCTTGTAAGTAAGGTTTTTGTCAAAAGCAAGTCCAAGATATTTCACTTGATCCTCCCACTTTAAATTTACCTCATTCATCTTTATAATGTGATGACTTTTTGGTTTAAGAAAATCAGCCCTTGGTTTGTGAGGGAAAATAATAAGTTGAGTTTTTGCAGCATTTGGAGTAATTTTCCATTCTTTCAAATAAGAATTGAAAATATCCAAGCTTTTTTGTAATCTTCTTGTGATGACACGAAGGCTTCTACCTTTGGCGGAGATGCTTGTATCATCAGCAAAAAGTGATTTCTGACATCCTGGGGGCAAATCAGGCAAGTCAGAAGTAAAAATATTGTATAAAATTGGACCCAAAATGCTTCCTTGAGGAACGCCGGCACGTACAGGTAGTTGATCAGATTTGCTGTTCTGATAACATACCTGCAGAGTACGATCCGTCAAATAATTTTGAATAATTTTCACGATATAAATCGGAAAATTAAACCTTTTTAATTTCGCAATCAAACCTTTATGCCAAACACTGTCAAATGCTTTTTCTATGTCTAGAAGAGCAGCGCCAGTAGAATAGCCCTCAGATTTGTTGCTTCGAATTAAATTTGAAACTCTCAACAACTGATGAGTAGTTGAATGCCCAAGGCGAAATCCAAACTGCTCATCAGCGAAAATTGAATTTTCATTAATGTGCGTCATCATTCTATTAAGAATTATTCTTTCGAATAATTTACTAATAGATGAAAGCAAACTAATGGGCCGATAGCTTGAGGCTTCAGCAGGATTTTTATCCGGTTTTAAAATCGGAACTACTTTGGCATTTTTCCAACTACTGGGAAAATATGCCAAATCAAAACATTTGTTGCAAATTTTGACCAAGCTATTTAAAGTTACTTCAGGTAATTTTTTAATTAAAATGTAAAAAATGCCATCCTCACCAGGGGCTTTCATATTTTTAAATTTTTTGATAATAGATTTTATTTCATTCAGATCCGTATTAAAAACATCATCTAATGAAAACTGTTGTTCAACAATATTCTGAAATTCTATTGAAATTTGATCTTCAATAGGACTCAAAACATTCAAGTTAAAATTATGAGCACTCTCAAACTGCTGAGCAAGTTTTTGAGCTTTCTCCCCATTAGTTAATAGAATATTATCACCATCTCTTAAAGAAGGGATTGGTTTTTGAGGTTTCTTAAGAACCTTTGAAAGTTTCCAAAAAGGTTTGGAATAAGGTTTAATTTGTTCGACATCTCTTGCGAACTTTTCATTTCGCAGGAGAGTGAATCTGTGGTCAATAACCTTTTGCAAATCTTTTTGAATTCGCTTCAGTGCAGGATCACGAGAACGTTGATACTGTCTTCGACGAACATTTTTCAGACGAATCAGAAGCTGAAGATCGTCGTCAATAATGGGAGAATCAAATTTGACTTGGACTTTAGGAATAGCAATATTCCTAGCATCCAAAATTGTATTAGTTAAAGATTCCAAGGCTGAATCAATATCAGCTTTGGTTTCTAAAACAAAATCATGATTTAAATTGTTCTCAATATGATGCTGATACCTGTCCCAATTAGCTTTGTGATAATTAAACACAGAACTATTGGGTCTGGTAACTGCTTCATGAGAAAGTGAAAAAGTTACTGGAAGGTGATCAGAATCAAAATCAGCATGAGTCACTAAAGGACCACAATACTGACTTTGATTTGTCAAAACCAAATCAATTGTTGATGGATTTCTAACAGAAGAAAAGCAAGTTGGCCCATTCGGGTATAAAACCGAATAAAGACCAGAAGTGCAATCTCTGAATAGAATTTTACCATTGGAATTTACTTTTGAATTATTCCAAGATTGGTGTTTGGCATTAAAATCACCGATGATCAAAAATCGAGATCTATGCCGAGTAAGTTTATTCAAATCCCCTTTGAAATAATTTTTATTTTCCCCAGTGCATTGGAATGGTAAATATGCAGCTGCAATCATAATTTTCCCAAAAGAAGTTTCAAGTTCAATTCCCAAACTTTCAATAACTTTTAACTTAAAGTCACGTAACGTGCTATAAGTCATACTACGGTGGATAACTATTGCAACTCCACCGCCATTTCGATTCATTCTGTTATTGGTTATAACTTTATAATCTGGATCACTTTTCAAATAAGTGCCAGTTTTTAAAAATGTTTCGGTTATAACAGCAACATGCACGTTATGAACTCGTAAAAAGTTGAAAAATTCATTTTCTTTCGCTTTTAAAGAGCGAGCATTAAAATTCATAATATTGATGGAATTACTTAGATCCATGATTAAACTTCAGGGTAAGAACAACATCATTCGCAAATTTTAATCCAATCTGGATAGCTTCCATCATGGATGTAGCATTACTCATTGTTTGAATCAAACCAAACAGTGAGTTTTGCAAAAAAGTCATTTTTTCAAACGTAACATCGCCGAGATCAGAAGATCCCAAAGCGTTGCCAGCAGAAAAATTTTCAAATGAAATTTGAGGTACCTGCCCAATTTGAAAATTGGTAGAGGATTTAAAATTCGTGGATGAACCCGAACCCGAAACGACGTTGGCATAAGAAATACCATTGCTGTTACCTAACTTTTCCACGGTAGGGGTATTGTTCGAGTGAGACAGCACGAACGTTTGATTTAAAGATGCAGGTAAAACCTGACTTTGAGAAAATTTCGGTTTGGATTTCGGCTGATGCTTAGCACGAGAATCCAAAACCTTTTTTCTGATGGGGCAATCCCAGAAATTTGATTTGTGATTTCCACCACAATTTGCACATTTAAATTGGGTGACTTCTTTCACGGGACAATTGTCCTTGTCGTGAGAAGAATCCCCGCAAACCATGCATTTTGGAACCATGGCGCAATGATCAGTACCGTGACCGAATGCCTGGCAACGCCGGCACTGGGTCAGATTCTGGCCATTACCGCCATGTTTCTTAAAATGCTCCCACTTTACCCGTACATGGAACAAAAACTGAACTTTGTCCAAAAGTTTCAAATTGTTGATTTCATTTCTATTGAAATGAATCAGATAAAATTGTGAAGTCAAACCAAAGCGAGAAATATTCCCGTTTGATTTTTTCTTCATTGGTATTACTTGGGATGGGGCAAAGCCAAGCAACACCTTAAGTTCGTTTTTGATCTCATCCACCGACAAGTCGTTGGAGAGACCTTTCAGGACCGCCTTGAATGGACGAGCATTCTTGGTCTCATACGTGTAGAAATTGTGTTTGTGGTTTTTCAAATAACCAACAAAAGTTTGGTGATCTTGTAAAGATTCCGTCAACAAGCGACATTCTCCTCTTCGACCAAGCTGAAACGAAACCTTCAAATTGCAAGTTTCCTTGCAATTCTTCAGTTGCGTTCGAAAGCTGGCCAAATCGGAGACGGAAGTCACTACAATTGGCGGAGCCTTTACTCGTTTCTCGACGGCAGAAGGCTCAGTACGAGGAGAAGGATCCTTGTCAACAGTTTCGGATAAAACACCGAAACTGTTTGCCAATGGAATTGGAGGATTGACCTCACTTTCAGAATCAGAATCAGACCTCAGAAGAGGCTGTTTTCTTTTTCTGTTTCCGTTAGCCGATTTAGCGTTCAAACGCTTCACCGACGTAACGACCAAATCTTCAGAAGATTTGCGTTTACCTTTGTTTTGACGCATTTTGCAAGCAAAGTTCTCTTTAAAAAGATGGCTTCGTTTGTAAAATACAACAAAATTTCAGGTGGGGTTAGTCTTGAAAAGACTGTTTAGAATTTTGGAAAGTAACTCAGGTAGTCTTTAAAAAGACTGTGAATTTTGTTTGAAATAACTCTGAGCTTAGGTAGTAAAAAATACCGCAGCTCTAGTGTCCGTTCACCACGAAGGTTCGCCAGACACTGACTAGACTTTTAGCTGATTTGATGTTTTAAGGTAGGTACACCGCCCACAAGTTGGCTGATTGAAACTATCTCTCTCCCTGGAGTACTTTTTATGCTCCATGGCAGACCGAAAACTAACAAGTTTTAATTATTGCACTTTCCAGTAGGTGAGTTCGTACATGCACCACGAGCACAAAACTTCGTGGTCGAAGGGTTGCTTCCTGATGTGGATGCCGGAATAGTTTCAAACAGTTTTGAACTAAGCTTTGGGTTTTGCAAAGTGGGTGAGAGTGGTCCTTTGGGGGATTGTTTGGTGTCGTAGTGAGAATCAACATTAGATTTTTCGTACAAAATTTACAATTTTTCCTGTAAAATCATTTCAGACTATAAACTTTAAAATCAACTGTGCACCGCTACAGTAACCTTACCCCTAACTCTTAACTCAGAAACTCATACATTTCTCACAACCTCGAACGTCGAGTGCATACCACTTCTAGAGCACACGATCCCGGAAGCATCTCCACAGACTGAGCATCAGCCGTGAGTGTCTCTCATTGCATAAAATTGTTTTCGTAATGTCAAGTTTGGTCACCGTTTTGTGTTCTGCACTTTACTTTCAGTCGTCGGAAATCACACAGAGACAAGGGCTGTAATTTTGGAATTTCATTTGTTTTTGCTTTTACTTGAATTTTGTTGTTAAACACCACAAAAGTTTTGAAAGAACAAAATAAACACTCCCGAACCTTAGTGCATCAAAAAGATAACGAATTCCAGCGAAACTCAACAACAACAACCTCAACGAGAACCAGGAAGAACAACACTATTATCGTCAGGCAGGTGAGTCAGAGGGCAAAAAACAGTCAACTGTTCAGAATGCACAACCGGCCAGAGTTTTCCAATTGCTGGCCGAGTCCAACGTTTCCAAATTCTCCAGGTTTGAACGGCTCTTTTTCGTGCAATCTCCCTGGAGAGTGTCTGAAAAGTTTTGGACCTGGCCAGAGTGGAAAAACTAACACCTGAGTTGGAGAAGGAAATTTTCTAAATTTCTCTTTCCTCCTCGCCGAAACAAAAAAAAAAAACTATCGGATGCACAAAAGTTTCTAGCTGGGAGATTAAATTGTCTCGCAATTCTGACTCTTAATTAGTTTGATAAGCTGGCACTTGGAACGAGGAACGTTGGTTGGGGCGATTGATGGCCACTCCAGCTTCTTTTGATACAACGTACGATATCGATTTTTTTCTAGCTATCCTTCAAATGTAATGCAATATTCAGATTTATTTTAAAATTCCATCAAAAAAATGGTTAGTTATTTCAAATTTTCTCTCAATCAATGCATTTTTTTTAACTTTTGATTTTTGTTTGAAAAAAACAAAGTATTCTAACCATTCCAGTGATTGATAACTTCCTCACATAATCAATTACATAAGCACCTATGAGCAGTTCTCTACAAAATCGGCTTATTTAGACAATTTTTATTTTTTGTTTTTTTTTAATTAGGCTCAAACTTTGTGGGGGCCTTCCCAATGACCAAAGAAGCTATTTTATGTCATTGGTTCACCCATACAAGGCTCCATACAATTTTGCAGCTGTTCATACAAAAATGGTACGTAAATATTCGAAATTTCTATGGGAAACACTGGTTTCTCAGTCGTACCACAAAAAAATCATACCATTTTTATTTTTGAATCTCCGCGGTGCAATCTACAATGTCTTTAAGACAGTTAGCAAATTCAATAATCTTTTCAAATAAATATAATGAGAAATTTTCACTGTTTTTAAAAATCAAAAAACTACTAATATTTCAGTGAAATCAAACTTTCGTTGGCTATATCTTGGCACTTTATCCGAAAATCTGGTAAGAACTTTTCGATTGCAAATTAAAATTTCAAAACAGGTAGAAAAAAAATGTTTAAAATTTAGAATTTGACAAAAATCACTAATTTTAAAAAAATATAACACGACGGCAAAATTTTTGTCCATTCGGCTCAAAAATTGCGGCACATATCAAAAAAATTCGAAAATAAAAAAAAACAGTTTTGAGAGATTGAGTTTTTGTGGATAAGGCCGATGCAAATATTTAAAAAAGTTTTTGTCCCTCGGCCCTGGCCGAGGTCAAGGGGGGGGGGGGCAAAAAATATAAAACTTTAAATAACAAGCCATAGTCTTCACATTTAAATGAAAAAAGTGTTTTAAAATGCATTTTACACTAGTTCAGTTGTTTTGAAATCTCTAGTTTTTCAAAAAATCTAAGATCTGACAAAAATAAAAATTGTATCGAAAAAAAAGATTTTGCATCGAAAATTTTCAAAAAAATTTAAGATTTTTTAATAAACCCAAACATGCTGAAAATGATTTTAAACGCAGAAGAATGAATTTTAATTTGATTTTAGCTGGTTGCACTTGAATTTTCATTGAAATTTTGAAGTTTATTGTAAAAATATTTTTTTGCCCCCTGATTTTTCGGGCCAATTTTGAAGGGGGAGGGGGGGGTGACAAAAACTTTTAAAAATATTTGTACCAGCCTAAAAAAAACTTTATTGAAAAATCGGCCAGATTTTTCCGTGTACCTATTTTTTGCTGAACAGTCCCAATCAATACCTACAACTTTGCCGAAGACACCAAATTGTTCGGAAAATTTCATTAAACATTACCGATTTACGAAAATTTACATACCCTTTTTGTATGGACAGCTGCAAAATTGTATGGAGACATGTATGGGTGAACCAATTACACAAAACGGCTTCTTTGGTTGATCAGACTGGTGAAATCGACGATGGACGGGGCACGGTGCAGCGTGAAGATTTCTGGAGCGATGTCCCACCCGATCGAATCGCGCAAGGGACTGCGACAAGGCGACGGTATCTCCGGCCTCTGTTTCAACATTAGGCTTGAACTTGTTATGAGGCGAGCGGGCTTCAACATGCGGGGCACGATTATCAACCGGTCCAGCCAGTTCATCTGCTATGCCGACGACATGGACATTGTCGGCAGGACGTTCGAGGAGGTGGCTAAGCGGTACACCGAATTGAAGCGGGAAGCGGATAAGGTTGGATTGGCAGCAGAGAAATTCGGAGGCGCATCATCACCGGTAGTCGTGCCTACTACAGACTCCACAAGACCCTACGGTCTGGTCATCTTTCCCGGCATACAAAGTGCACCATGTACGAAACGCTGATAAGACCGGTCGTTCTCTACGGGCACGAGACGTGGACGATGCTCGAGGAGGACTTGCAAGCGCTTGAAGTTTTCGAACGGCGAGTGCTTAGGACGATCTTTGGCGGCGTGCGTGAGAACACTGTATGGAGGAGAAGGATGAACCACGAGCTGGCGCAACTCTACGGCAAGCCAAGTATTCGGAAGGTCGCCAAGGCTGGCCGGATCAGGTGGGCCGGACACGTCGCGAGAATGCCGGACGCGCTGGATGCGCGCCAACCGAACCAGACTATCAATCCGGTGAAGTTGGTGTTCAATTCGGAGCCGGTTGGAACGCGGCGGAGGGGGGCGCAACGAGCAAGGTGGTAAAGTAAGTAGGGGAGTTTGGGGTAATATGGACAGTGGGGGTAATTTGGACACCCCTTTAAAAATCACGTTTTCTTCGGATATAAAGTGAAAACGGCAATTTAAGTGATAAGGCTAGTACTAGTAATGGCCTAGGAGTAAGGACAAACCAAAAAAGTTGGAATAGGTTAAGTAGTTTTGGTATAATATGTAAAAGTTTCCAAAGGCCGGTTGGCACTGCCTTAAATTCTAATATTTGAAGGTTAGGAAATAAGGTTTTGCAGGAGTTATATGGCAAAAAAGTAGACATTTTTTGTTTAAGAGGGATGCTTGGACGATGCCTGAGATATGTACGTATAAAAATTGTGCATTTTATCCATTTTTATCATCAAAAATCGCAGTTTATGATAGAATATGCCATGGGGGTAATTTGGACATGGCTTGTGGGGTAATTTGGACATACCTGAAAGTCTACCTGTCAGGCAACAAAAAAGTAACTTTCATGGTTGGATGAGTTTTTAAAGGGATTTAGATAAATTTAGAGGGATTTAATATGTCAAAACCATCAAAAATGAATGTGAGCAATGAGAACTTTCACAAAACCCCTATTTTTTAATTTAGATAAATTTATTCCAATATTCGAATTGATGAAAATCTGATTACTGCACATTTGGCGTTCAACAAGACTCTAATGTTGATTGCTTTTAATTAATTTCTTTGACATTTCTAATTTCTATGCTGGTTTACAGTAATATTTAAATTTGAAGGGCTACAGAATGTAAAATTAAAAAAAAAAATGATATTTTCAGGCTAATAAATTCTATATAAAGATTGATTTATATAAACATAAACGATACCTTAATCACTAGAAACAAGTATAGTGTGCCTGATCCAGAATCAATGTTTAAATCATTTCAGTATTAATGATTAAATTATGTATACTACACTGAACTATTTGTTATCTTCCTAAAGAATTATAGTTCTATCACAAAATCATTATTTAAACCTTTGATGAAATATTGTGAGCAAAACAACACTTCAAAATATAAAGCAATTACGAAACCAGGTTGAAGGATAAAAAACATGCTCAAAAAATCAAATGTTAAACTTATTCTTCAACATGTGTCCAAATTACCCCTCAAAAGGTGTTCATATTACCCCACAAGATATGTCCATATTACCCCACAAGGCATGTCCAAATTACCCCACAAGGCATGTCCAAATTACCCCATAGGGGTGTTCATATTACCCTAGGGTGGTTCAGGGCTCCTTGGAAATGCAAAAATGTCAGCTAGACCGCTGCATTGTTGATAAAATCATTGTTCTATGTCCACAGAAGCTCCCCTGAAATTTTCAGCAAATTTGGTTCAGGTTTCGTCACAGCTCTTGAGCATTTAAGTTTGGCTGGGATTTGCATGGGGAATCTTCACTTTTTTACATTTTCTGACCGCAAAAATAATGTATCCTACTAAAATGCCTAAAACCTGAGATATATATCAATTATTATATGAGGAACAATTCTGTAGAACATTTTAAGTTGATCTAAGTAGAACTGACTTAGTTATAAGTGGTTTAAGTAAAGGTGGCGATGTTGTATTTTCCAAAGGGCCTCTTTCGCCAAATTTTCACTTGATGGCTCACTTTGATCGATGGCAATTCATTTGACAACTTGTTTGTTGTTGATGTCAGAAATAAATGGAAAAAGCGTTTCAACTTCTGAGGAACAATTTCACCATTTTTCTTCCGTCTCTTTCAGGTTCCAATTGAAACTGAGCACTTGTCCAGCGGAGAGTTTGACTCGGAGCGGGTTGTTGGTGATTAGAGAAAATTGGCGAAATCCCAGAAAACACGACGTATCAGGTCGGCTGGTTAATTGGTGGCTTACGGTTGCGTTCGCGATTTTTGTCACCGGTGCATCGGTTCATTCCCATTCAAGCGTGCCGAATGTTTGGCTACGCATCTTCCCTTCTTCTCCATCTTCTGCTGCTTCCGGCATGTCGTGAGGGGTTCTTCCTCTGCAGTGGACTGAGAGTTGTCGTCCTAAATGACAGGGAAGTTCCACCGAGGGGATAATAATTAATAGACATCTGCCTATGTACGCACGGGACTCACACTACACATTAGCCCGACCGGGTACTCGGACGCTGACGGAGTCACCTGACCAACATTTCCGCGTGAAGGCGATTAGCTACCTGCATTCAGTAGCTTAGCCAGGCTCTGACAGAAGGGAGGGGGGGGGGGGCACACGCATTTTGGGATTTTTTTTCATTTACCCCCCGGACAAATCTAGAACAAATTTTTGTCGAAGGGGGGGCACGGGACCCCCCAAGCCACTCCTGGTACCGCTAGGGCTTGCATTACTGGTGTGAACTGTCTCCTCGAAAGCGTCGCCAGGTCAATTTTCCCCAATTTAACGCTTAAATTACACCGTGAAAAAAAAGATAAAAAAAATGTTTGCGATACAAGACGAGTCATGCGTTAGCCAAAAGATCTCAAAAATCTCCTCCATTTGGAATTAAAAAAGGGCAGGGAGAAGCAATTGTACAGAAGATTGTATGGAGAGCTAGGATGGGACCCTCTACCTAGAGAAAAGATTTTTTTTGTATTACATGACTTTCGGTTAAATAAAATTATTATTAGATGAATGGCGTACAGGTAGCCACATTTCAGTTGGATGTGAGGGACCAGGTGATTCCGTTAGCGTGCGTGGACCTGGATTGGCCAGCTTTTGCAATGTTTTTCCTGTGTGGCATTTGTTAGTCTGTCTGTGATAACAACCGTCAAGAGTATCGGGGCCGTCATTTACAAAGCGGATTGAGTGACAGTTTATTAATCAACTCAATGTTATCATGTTAAGGTTAATCTTAACATTCCATAGGTTGCCTCCCTAAGGTGTCATGATAAGGTCCAGCTTGTGATGATACACTACCTTCCCTTTACTAAGCAATCGAACCCAGAAGGGAAAAGATCACCAGTTGTGTTGGTCCGAGCCGGGATCTGATCCCCGATCTACCGCTTACGAGGCGGATGCGTTATCTCTGGTCTACGTGGCTCGGTCGATATTGTGTGTAATAATGACAAGAAATTATAGTTTAAGTCCTACAAACAAAAGCTATTAAGGAATAACCTCTCTTTTTAAAAAATGCTTAGAAGTGCAAATTTAAAAAAAAATATATATAGAATGCTAAACTCGCTTTAAGAAACTTTGAGAAATTGGTACTGAACACATTTGCTTTTGCCATATAATATCTCCCACAGATAGTGTGTCAAGTTTTTCTTTCTTTTATAGTTTTTGTTTCTTTTAAATCGCTGTTTATTCGGTTGAAACATCAATATTTTTATCAACAGTATCGTGAAACAATCAATAACAGTAACGACAAACAATCAATAAACAAATGAACAGGTGAACAAATCAATTAAATTTTTGCAGCAACTCCGCCTTGGTACAATCTGTTTTGACGGCCTTTCTGTTGAGCTCGACAACTTGTAGAACTCGTTGGTTTTCGGCTTCGTTCTTAGTGAACACTTTGTTATATTCTTCGCACAATTTTACGCCCCGCTCCGCAATGTCGTTCACGACCTTCAGGTTCTGCACCACTCGTAATCCTGCCTTGAAACCTTCAATTTCTGCCCACTCGGTTGGTGGACGCTCCGTAAATGAATCATCGATGGATAATTTAGCAAAAATTGATGCCGTTCGCATCGTCGAAAAATCAGCTAGCGATGCCCGGCCAGTTTTCAAAAGCTCCGGATCGCCGAGCACAGACCGTTCACCCGCGGGAATAGTTTTCATTGCCTGCACCACCCGTTGCTTTTCTTCTGCTGATACCTGGGAAAATTTTATTAGTTAAATAATTTATAAAAAAAATAAATATCACCAAAACCTTTTCTGAGAACAGAGAAAAGCCAACGAGCTCGTCTGAAAGGTACCAGAGGTGGCGCTCAAGTACGGCTAAGGTAGCACATGCTATTTCCGGATCGGTTTTTCGAAAATCGTTGATGCTGTTCCAAAGATTCAAGTCGTTCGTCGCGGCGTCAACGCCGAGTGGAGCTTGCAGCCACGGTTTGACGTACAACAATGTACCAAACCTCACGAACCTTTTCAGTTGTTTAACCTCCTCACGCGTCAGTTCGAATAAGCACCCTTGTTCCCGCAGCAGGTAGATCTTGATGGCGTACAGCATTTTTGCCATCCATCTGGCATGATGGATCGGCCCGGGTTTTTTGAAAGTAAATTTTTCAGGTGTTTCCCCCAACACAACCAATGTCAGCTCAAGCAGCTCCTTGTAGTCATCCCTAGGAAAGGTATTTGCGCTTTTCAGGTAGCTGATCACCGTGTCCTTGAGGGAACACCACTTCTTGGTGACTACCAGCGGCGCTAACCTTTCCTTCGGGATGTCCTCCCACTTGTCCCGGAACCGCTTAAAAAGCGGTATTTCGGGAGACGTCGACGGCCCGAAACACACGGAGAAGGCTTTGGCCAAAATCAGCTCGTGCGTGTGGTGACGGCATGCTAACCACATAAGCTCTCTGCCCATCAACTGCTCTAGCTTGACGCAAGCTCCTAAAAAGTTGATGAAAGCCTTATTACAAAGAATTAGCTGACAGAAAAGATGTAAATTTGCCTTTGAACTTCCCCGTGTTGACGCTCGTTGTGTCGAAGGACATTGCGCAAACCTTCGATAAGCAATCCCATTCTTCCAAACAGTCGTAAACCACATGAGATTCTTGGTCGCCTAATCATAAAATATAATTAGTTTTAGGTTATTAATGTGCCATTCAATGTAACCTGTTGGATGGGAAACAGCAGGAGCTCCAAGCAACTTTTCTCCGTCGCTCCATGACACCAGAACTGGCAACCTTTCGGAATGAGCGGAGTTTCCGACGTTCTCCAACTTCGTCCCGTCCCAGTGAACGACCAAGGGCCCTTGAGGATCGAACTCTGCTTTGGCTCTAACCGCGATCTCTTTACGAGCCTCTTGCCGTCTTCGCGTTATCGTGCTGCGAGACAGTGCCATCGTTGATCCATCTACGTCAAGAGCAGCTACCACAGGCATGATGATCTTGAACGCCTGACGGTCAGACACCTTGTTCCTGTCCAGAGCACTTAGAACGTCTTCCGTCAGGACGTTTGGCTTTGCTTCGCTGCTCTTGATGTGATGATCAATTTTCACCCGCTTTGGCTCGGGTACGTAGTCTGGATCTGTGCTTGAAGTGTCGCCTAGATTTGTATAGTTTATTTTTATGTTCTGCAAATGTTATTATATTATTACTACCTGTGGGTTCAACGCTTGTTTCTGCTTCCGGTTCAATCACAACTGACTTCCGCTTCGATGCTGAGCCGTCCATCACTGCTAAGCCAAATTGTCGTCTACCCCTCTGGTCCTCCAGAAACTCCATGGCACGATCATCCGTAGTCTCTGCTTTTCGACTGGAAATATCCAGCAGAGTGTCCAGTTTCGCCAAAAATTTCTTTTTGCGGTCTAATTCTTTTTGCTTGTTTTTCTTGATCTTGACCCAGTCATCGTACAGCTTCCGGATCACTACAACAACGTTCTGTTTTAGTTGTAGCGGTATGTGCACCCGTTCCCATGTATCCAGAAGCTCGGCGGTCGTCGACCTGCAGGCCTGGTCAACCTTGCGTTGTTCTTGTACAAGGTACATGCACCGCGCCAATGTTTCCCGAACAGTAGGAAGTTTTGGAAGTTTCGTTAGAGAATCAGGGTTTCCAATTCCAATCAAAAAAAAAGATGACTCCTCACGTGTGCGAACCATCACTTCTTGATTGTTGGTACTTGAGCGTACTGCTTGAAAGTTAATGCACGTACGCAATAAAGGCTTGTTAGCGACCAGGCTGCTTCTCTATACTCTACGCGGGGACAGCAAGACAGCAGGAACGGAGCGAACGGCGTCCAGCGACCAGGCTTCTCCTTCAAACGACCGGAATCCAGCGTCAAGCGACCAGGCTTCTACTTCAAACACCTCGCGGCGACGGCAAGTTCACGGACGAGCGTCAGCGACCAGGCTGCTTCTCTCTACTCTACGCGGGGACAGCAGGAACAGAGCGAACGGCGTCCAGCGACCAGGCTTCTACTTCAAACACCTCGCGGCGACGGCAAGTGCACGGACGAGCGTCAGCGACCAGGCTGCTTCTCTCTACTCTACGCGGGGACAGCAAGACAACAGGAACGGACCAGCGACCAAGTTTGCCGGGATGAAGACCAACAGAACGGTGACGACTTTTCAACAATTTTCAGTCTTGTCAAACACACCTCAATCAATCATAGTGAGCGCCTACATGAAAATTAAAAACAAAATGTCTGAGTTGGCCCTTTGCAAAATACAGTTACGACACTTTAGCTTAATCCATTATTAATTAAGCCAGATTTGTTAGGATCAACTTGTGATGTACTAGAAAAATGCTCTCCATACCATAAACTGTATGAGTCTCAGGAATTACTTTTTTTGGTTGGATGGCTGATTTTACCGAAAATAAAATATAAAATGGGGTTTTCCCCCATAGTAAAACATTAGAATTTCCAGCCAAACTTAAATGCTCAAGAGCTGTGACGAAACCTGAACCAAATTTGCTGAAAATTTCAGGGGAGCTTCTGTAGACATAGAACAATGATTTTATCAA
Organism: Culex pipiens pallens; assembly: GCF_016801865.2. NCBI lineage: Eukaryota > Metazoa > Arthropoda > Insecta > Diptera > Culicidae > Culex > Culex pipiens. The sequence goes on along the minus strand of NC_068938.1, from coordinate 178,611,028 downwards.
CAATGCAGCGATCTAGCTGACATTTTTGCATTTCCAAGGGGCCCTGAACCACCCTAATATTACCCCCACACAAAAATGTGGGGGTAATTTGGACACCTTTTAATTTTTGCGATAAAAATGGGTTTTTCATCAAAATTTATCGGAATAAATGACATTTTTCCATCAAATATGGTCTCTATTATCCTCTGGTGTCATCCACATTCCTTTAAAATATCCATACAGCCCGTGACAGAGCAATTTCCTTAGGGTGTCCAAATTACCCCACACTCCCCTACACCAAAAATGTTATAAAAACAGTTCAGCAACAGTATCATAATGCTCACTGAATGCCAACTTTTCAGTTAATTTCCTTTTTAACCATCAAAAAGGTTTGAATGCTAAATTCAACTCGCTGATTCTCAAGCAATCGAGACAACTGTTTTTTTTTTTGCAAGTGATTTGTTAGGATGTCTAGATGATCCTAGAATTTTGCAGAACTAAATTTGATCAAATCTGTAATTCTTGTGATCTTCGTGTATAAAAAAAATTGCCGAAAAATCCGCAGTTTAAATGTTTTATTTAGAAAAGTTGGAACGATGTTTTCGGTCGCTGAAAACATTTTTTTTTTTTAATATTGGTTCACCTCATCCACAGAGCTAGTAATTTTTCACGTTGAAATTTCAAGATCTGATGCTGTAATTTTAGAATAATTGTGTACAAAAATTACTGAAAAGGTCAGCAGCATGCTCAAGATACATAATATTACCACTTGACACAAAATATTCATTGCAAACAAAATATGAAAAATATTTTTGTGAAATTTTGTAAGAGCCACTGAATCAATAGCGCGATCCGTTTTGCAAAAAGTTTTAAATGTCGTTCTAAACATGTGGTGTTCGATTCTGCATGCAGTCGAAATTTGATCCAAATCCATGCAGCGGAACCCATCGGCCTTGGGATTTAATGTTTTCGGATTTGTATGAAAATAGTTTTCTAAAAAATCACAGCCTAGCTCTGGTGAACATTTCAGCATAATCGGTGCCGAATGGACGATTTTCTGGCTGAAATCACAAAACGTCATTTTGTTCTACAAAATTCCTCAATCCTGATTTTGCTGCTGGGCTATATTTTGACCCCCAGAGATGGTTTCCACTGTCAGAATCTAATGTTTAACCCACTTGGTTCAGTGAAAAGAATATTTGAGTTCAACTAAAAGTTTAGGCAAAATGATACTCAAATCATTGTTTGATTATTTGTTATTGATAACACCAGACAATTGTAGAACATTGCTAAATGCTTAACAATTTTTTCTGAATTTATTGCTTTTTATACGAAATTGAAAAAAGAAGTATATTTAAAACAAAATAAATATTATTAAATTATTATTATAAGCTTTTTGGAAGCAATTTGTGTATTGTTATTTAAAAAAAATCTACACAAATTTGAATTTGATTGTTGAGTTTAAGTGTAACCCCCAAACTGCTATAGAATGATATAGATTTTTTAAATCCAAGATGGCGGCCAAAATGGTTGTGATGAAATATTGATAAAAATGTTTTTTTTTAAATTTAATTGGCAATCAACCATTCAAATTTAACTAAAATGGGGTCGCAGAACTCGAATTCGATGTTAACAATAAGAAAATGAAATAAAACGATTTTTTTTTTGCTAATGATTCGGTTAACCGAAGCCACATACAAATCTTCGGATAATCGAGTCTGGACTGTATCTGCTTTTCGTAGAACAATGTGTTGAACACAATCCTCTGAAATGGACATGCATTTTTTTCATCAAAATAATTAAAATCTTGGTGAGTTTGAATTTACCAGAAACTTTCGGGTTTACTTGGATTTTGACATCACATAAACAACGTTTTCTTACAACGTAAATTCCCAGAAATCGTTTAGAACTCGCGATTTGTGAATAACTAAAAAAAAATTGCCTCCAAAACCTTTACCAATAACAATACTTGTAGGCGACTTCTTTCTGAACAATGTTGCTATTTGAACAATTAGTCTTTGTCACTGCAGTGCCAAGATACAGGCATTTTAGTTAAATAAAAATGGAGAATTTACAAAATTCCTTAACTCAATTTTATCATGCACTTCACTGTTTCAGCTACTGCCAGCATGTTTATTTTTCCAAACTTTCTGCATTATTTAAAATCAGGGATTGGCATAGCTTTTTTTTGCATGGTTGTGAAATCATTTATAATTTCAGTAAACTTGAAATTTAAACTACAAGCAACTTCAACAAACTGGAATCATTCCAACTCTTGTCCAACTCTGGTGGATTACGGCCAAAGTCCATTAATTTAGCTGAAAATTTCCCCTCCCAACAAATGCACAATGTGTTGAACCACGTTCCTATAGTCGCTAGTTAAATCACGACCGTTGTTTTGCGTTGTCGGACTCAAATTTCCTGCCGATTTGCACTGGCGTTGCCCTGGCCAGTTCATTCATTATTTCGTCTCAACCCGGGCGTCGTCTGAATCGTCTGGTCCAAGTCCAGTACTGGAAGGCGTACAGGGTTTTTGCGTACGGTTTTGTGGACACCAAAATTGAACTAATGAGCCTTGGAGGCTGTGTCTGGCCAGGCTGGCCCCTGCTGGGACACGGGGCGACTTGCCTTGTCTAGACGGCTGACTGGGACTTTTTTTCCTTGGCAACAATCGGGAAAATAATAAGATTTAAATACCGAATTATGGGGTGTTTTCAACATGATCAAAATAATCGTTTCAAAAGTCGCAGTTACTCAAAGATTTTGATTTTTTTTTATTCTGTCATACAACAATAAATCCCAAAAATAAACAAAATTACCAAATGCCACGGTCCTCGTTTCCTAAATCCAGTCAGGATTCAGGTTTGGCACCGCCGCCGCCACCACCACCACGAGTGAGCTTGTTATCCCAATTAATCCTTGGCGTTCGCCCCGTCATCCTCCGAGTGAATCCCAATTGTGCTGTTTTTTGGTGGGTGCACGTGCACGTGTGCAAGCCCCGACACTGCGAGCACGTGTGCAAGCTGAGCGTACGACACTTTGTGACGACTGTCGAACATCCCAAATTTGGCATCGCCGTAGTGGGACTCATTACGCCGCTGGTTGGATCCCGCGTGTGGGAGAGAACTTTGATTTTTAGCTCTCCCCGATTCGTGATGCTGAAGAAGACGAGCAGAAAAAAAAGTGCCCAAATCAAATGCATTCACGTTTCACGAGTACGTGGCGATCAGGGCACGTGTCGTGGCTTTAATCGTTTTATTATTATTTTTTCGAAGATTCATCGGGTTTATTGGGTTAACGTTGGAACATTTGAACTGAAGTAACATTTGGTTGAGAAATTTTAATGACATATGCGACACATGGTCACGTTCGTTGAGGTTCGTCATGTATAGTTCTGTTGCATCGCTATCGTTGGGCAGAATTAAGACAATTATTAAAGAACACAACATCTTTTTAAGTTGATTTCAGTTGGTGCTACAATTTCGTCAGGATCACGATGTATTTTTCCGAGAACATTAGGATAAAAAATTCCTGACATTTTGCGGGCTCCGGCGAAATATTTCTTCGGGGGGTCTAGAGCAGCTTTTTTTAAGATTTTTTAAATTTTATAGCATTTTTCTTCAGAAAAATCGATTGAAATCGATGGGTTCATGTTCATATCCATTGAATTTCTCATAAATGAGACTCTAAATTACATATGTGAGACTCTAAATTACATATTTGACCTCAAACAAAAAGTTCACAACCCAAATTTACCAGATTTTTAGCTTTCTTTGAAGAAACCCCAAAATCCAAGCTGGAATCCTCAAAACTACTAAATAAAAATCTTTTCTTTGTGCAATTTTTCATGAAAAAAAGCAACAGATTGCCCGGATACCAATTCGAGCTTAAAATTTTGCTTAACATAGAGTATTTCACTTAAAAGCTGTTTACTACCCAAAAGGTTCCCAACATTATTTTATCAATCCTCTGCCGTATAATATTTTAACACATTTTCGAATCAATCACATTGTAGAGAACAGTTTTCTGAACAATTTCCATGAAAAAGTATCTATTTTGGATTAATATAAGCAGAGATATACACAATTTTGTAAAATAAAAAGTGACTTTCTCTAAAATTTCTTGATTTAATTCCCATTCATACGATGAACGCCTTTTTTATGATTCTAATAAAATAATATCCATAAATTTTATCAAAATTTAATAAAATTTATATTTCAGCAAAATATTTTCATCCTAAAAAATATCATAGTTGGCAGTGTTTATCGTTTGAATGGGAAATAAATCCACAAATTTTGAAGAAAGTCACTTTTTATATTACGAAATTGTATAAATCTCAGCTTATATGGAACCAAATCGATACTTTTTCATGGAAATTGTTCAGAAAACTGTTCTCTACAATGTGATTGATTCGAAAATGTTTTAAAATATCATGATGTTGTACGGCAGAGGATTGAAAAATATAATGTTGGGAACCATTTGGGTAATAAATAGCTTTTAAATGAAATACTCTAAGTTTGCCGAGCTTCCGTGGCCGTGAGGTTACGGGTTTCGCCTTGTAAGCAGAAGGTGATGGGTTCGATTCCTGTCTGGCTCGGCAAAGTCAGATCCCTTCAAAGAGTAACTCTGGAGTTTTTTTTTGAAAAGGACCTATAAACCAAATTTTAAATTTTTGCTTTTTGGGTGTTTTTAGAACCGCCTTGAGTCAGGGGTATTCAAAAACACCCAAAAAGCAAAAAATTAAAATTTGGTTGATAGGACCTTTTCAAAAAAAAACTCCAGAACTCTACTTACTGGGAATACTGACCGGTAGGGGATGGGTTTCGACTAGCGGCGTGCTGGGTTTCCAATCCAGAGGTCGTGAGTTAGATTCTCGTACCGGGATGATGATGTTGTTTTTTTTTTAAGTTTACCAATGGTTTGATGTCAAATTTGTATCCAGGCAATCTGTTGCTGTATTTTTATGACAAATTGTACAAAGCAAAGATTTGTATTCGGTCGTTTTGAGGTTTCAAGCTTGGATGTAGGGGTTTTTTCAAAGAAAGCTAGAAATCTGGTAAATTTGGGTTGCAGCTTGATGGATATGAACCTGAACCCATCGATTTCTATCAATTTTTCTGATGAAAAATCCTATAAAATCGAAAAAATCTTCAAAAAAAAGTTCTTTAGACCCCCGACGAAATATTTCGCCAGACCCCGCAAATTGTTGGGAAAGAGCCCTCCCAAGTAACCGCGAGGCACTAAATAGCGGCATTAAATCAGCATTATATTGGCATTTAATACCAGCAAATAATGCTTCAAAACGTTAAATCAGCACTTTTCCCTTGAGAAATATTTCAAGTGGCGCACAGTGATGCCGATTTAATGCCTCACCGAAAGCTCGAACAAAAAAAACTGCTTTATCGACGTCAAGGCTGGGGGAAAAAAAGGACAGCTAGCTGCTCCACACACTTGGTGGTGGGCCTCCTTTGTTTTTTTTTCTCCTGTTGCGTGTCATGTGTGAGTGTGACACTTTGATGTTATTCTTGCATTTTCTCGTCGATCTCCAGGATGCGCGCCAGCCAACTGATGTATTCTGAAATGAGTGTGTGTTTTGAAAGTTTTAATCGATGTGGTTGATGCATTCATCGTTGAACATTAAGGAAGACTTTCTTTCTGCTGTTTCGAGTTCCTGGTTCATGAGAAAAACCCGTTGTCATTGCGTTGGACGAAAATTATTGACGAATCACTCAGCAAATTGCGGCCATCCAGTCAAGTACAGTACAATCAATTACGGAAGGCTTGGGGTTAATAGGGACAAGTACTGGCTAACGGCTAACGTAAACTAGTTTTCCGAGGAGTGCTTGGTCCACGGTTGGCAAAATTTCACAATGTGTATCAGACTTCCGGAAAGCCGCTTATTGCTTGTAAGAAAAGTCATTCAATTTACCAGAGAACTTTTGATAATGTCCTTGGACATATGTTTTGAAAAATTTGGCTTAATTACAGGCTGCAGTTTTCCACAAAAAAAAAACAAAAAACACATTTCAATCGGCGGGAATTGAACCCAGTTCACGCAAAATTAAAACTTATGCACACTGGGAGAACTGCGCCCTAGCCCGCTCGCTTATTAGAACGGTATGACGGGAGGAGGATCAAAGTCAATAAGAGCGTGTCTGGCTGAAATGTTTCCCGTATCGATGGGTTACTTTGTTGATAAACATCAAATGCTTTGAAGCACATTTTCAAGGTCGTAAATGGTTATTTAATGCCAGTTGTAATGCTGCAAAGTTTTGGTACTATGAGGCATTCGCAAAGCTTATTTACTACTTCAAAACATTCGAGTGCTGATTTAGTACTGAATTAATACTTCAATTTAGTGCTTGTGGTTACTTGGGCTTCTTTCATGGTGCCAGGAAACACACCGTGAGGTATGATAGTTTTGGGCGCCCTGAAAACGCTTCAATCGATAACATTGAATTGCAGTTATTGCAGATTCGAAAACATCATTAAATTCTCCTTCTAATGACATGTCGAAAACAAAATTACAGTTGAGTTACTAAGAAGGCCAAAGATTCTAAAACTATTATTTTGCAATTCCGTCGTGAAACTACTCACTTTTCCTGTCATTCTGAAACGACGAAATAGCCTACTTTTCTGTACCAAAAATAACAGAATCGAATAGCAACACTTTTCAAAATAAATGTCAAAATAAACACTCAAATGAGTGCTGAAAAGTTGAACTTTTCAGCACTTGTTTTGAAAAGTAACACTTTTCATCATTTTTTGGATTTAAACGATTTATTGACAAAATACATAAAAAATTGACTTAAAATTTCACTCAGGGTGTGTTTTTTGGAATTGCAAAAAATGTTGTTAGGAACTCGTTGCAAAACATGATTTTTTCAGCACTCTTCGTATTCATCCAACTCGGTGAACCTCGTTGGATAAATGTACGACTCGTGCTGAAAAAATCCTCTTTTTGCAACTTGTTGCATAAACTACTATTTTATAATTATTTTTTTTTGTTGATATTTTGAGTACGCCAATTTCTTATGAAGGATCATTAAGACTTAATTTCCAAACCATTAAAACCATGTTTTTTTAAATGGACAAAATTTACCCCTTAAGACAAAGTTTCACGCAAATCGAAGAGGGTTCGGGGCAACTGTAGTGTAAGTTGATGGAGAATTACCCATTACCACTGCCAACCATTATTAATACAATTTTAAATAGATAAATACTTGCTGGCAGAAAATGTAATTAGTTGCATTATCTCTACTATATTATCCAGTTCTGCGATGTGGAAGCTCATTTACAACATATGTAAACTGCACTAATTAGAATAATTGCGGTTTCCCACAAAGGTTTTGAATCGCTGGATAGACCGTGTGAACTATTCATTACAATTTTTTTTAATAATAAATTGATGACCAACCGAAATCGCTTCACGTTGAGCAGAACGCAATAAATTGTTTGATTTATTTGCTCCACCCGCCCTGCCCGGGTGGTGGCTGTAAAAGGCTTAAGGAGAAGCCCCTCGCCGAATCGAGGGTTGTTAAAAAAGGGACTTTGCATTCGCCACACCCACAAGAGGAGTGCCATCAAAGTTTGCACGAGCGCGCGTGTGTTCCCGTGATTTATCTTCCCCGGCTTGAGCAAACACATGCCACTTAACGAGGGACCACCCACTGAGTTGGTGGAAAAGATTGACGTCCTGTCGTGGGGGCCCACGCGACACTTCACGCGCTGATGTCATTATTATAAATTTATGCAGTTTTTAAAACACTCGTACGAAGGGCGAGTACCTTCGGAATGAGTTTTTAGGGATGAGGTGATGGGTGCGTATTTTTCTTCACATTATGTATGCTTAGTGAGCGTTGTTTTATTGAGAGGACTAGCTTTGGGTGATTTACGGTGATGCCATTTTTACCTTTGTCAATATTGATAACTTGATAATTGATAATTTGAAATAATTCAATTTAACGAATGCAATCTTTAGGAGCGATCAGTAATCAATGAGGCCGATGCAAATATTTTTCAAAGGCTTTGTCCCTCGGCTCTGGCTGGCTTTTTGCGATACTAAGCATCGAAAATTTTCGATAATGAAATAAATGAAAAAAAAATTGAAATCAACCCAAACATGCTAAAAATGAATCTAATTGCAGAGGATTGCATTTAAAATTGATTTCCATTGAAATTTCAAAGTTTTTTGAGAAAATATTTTTTGCCCCCGAAAATTTGTACCAGCCTAAAATATATTATTATCAGGAAACTTTAGATTGTATTAAAAGTGTTATGTAAGGTTTGAAATTAAATTTGTTTGACATGAACACGCAAATATTGTGATTTTATGAAACGAATAATTGAAAAATGAACATAGGGCATGAATTAACCAGAAGCCGTAACTGGGACATGAAACGTGAGTAAATTAATACATGCTTATGAACAAACATACATTAACCCCATAATTAAATATAATAAATACTTTAAAAAAGAATATTATTTTTCTTGAATCCAATTCCTAAACTTTCAGGCAAATAATACACTTTTTGGCGTAAATGCGCTGTTTTGTGCTAATTTCAATGCATCATCATTTGAACTTATCAAAACATTATTTGAACGTGAACGGAACCTCAAACCGTGTTTTTATCTAGAAATGAAAAAAAAAATGTTTTTAATTTTCCGGAAGGGAATCTGTATCTTGAGAAGGATTTTTTGGTAAAGTGTGGTAAAGTTGTAGGTTGCAATAAACTTTTAATTTTCGTTATGTTTTATTATGGATTTTGCTGTATTTTCTGGCATCTTTTCACGGTCATTGGAAACGGTCGTGGATAGACCTAGGGGTTCCCAATTGATGTGAAAAAGTTCAGTTCATAGAAAAATTACGGCTTAAAATTTTGATTTTAAGTCACTTCTCAGACATCAGGAAAAACTGTTTGAACATGCTCGCAATTGAGCAGTTCTCTATGAAATCGGTCTTTTTTTTTATTTTAATTTTTGTATTTTTTAATCCGACTGAAACTTTTTTGGTGCCTTCGGTATGCCCAAAGAAGCCATTTTGCATCATTAGTTTGTCCAAATAGTTTTCCATACAAATTTGGCAGCTGGCCATACAAAAATGATGTATGAAAATTCAAAAATCTGTATCTTTTGAAGGATTTTTTTTATCGATTTGGTGTCTTCGGCAAAGTTGTAGGTATGGATATGGACTACACCGAAAAAAAATATACACGGTAAATACATTTTTGGTAATTTTTTATTTAACTTTTTGTCACCTAAACTTGATTTGCAAAAAAAACACTATCTTTATTTTTGTATTTTTTGATATGTTTAGAGGACATCCAATGCCAAGTTTCAGAAATTTCCAGGTTGTGCAAAAAATCCTTGAGCGAGCCATTAAATCAATACTGATTTTTTCAAAAAAATCGAAAAATTGGTCGCAAAAATTTTGAACTTCATTTTTCGATGTAAAATCAAATTTGCAATCAAAAAGTACCTTTGTGAAATTTTGATAAAATGCACCGTTTTCAAGTTAAATCTATTTTTAGGTGACTTTTTTGAAAATAGTCGCAGTTTTTCATTTTTTAAATATGGCCAGCTGCCAAGTTTATATGGAAAATTATATGGACAAACTAATAATTCAAAATGGCTTATTTGGGCATACCGAAGGCACCAAAAAAGTTTCAGTCGGATTAAAAAATACAAAAAAAATCGAATGACCGAAATCTGAGAGAACTGCTCAATATATACCTGATACAGACTTTTCCAGAAAGCATGCAGACTCTCATTTGAATCTTTGTGGCAATCAGGCGTTTGGCATCTGGCGCGACTCTCGCACGTAAACAAAAAGACCCGGCCCTTTGAGGTTATGCAAAAAATCACCCTTTTTTGTACATACAAAAATCTTTTTCTTAGCATAACCTTTTAAATACTTCACTAAACAGAATAAATTTTAATAGGGTCGTAATGGACCCCAAAACGAATCGAATAAAGCTGACTCGGTCAAATAGCCTTGCCTCAGTGAGGTGAGGAAGGCAAAGATATAAAAATTTAAATTGTTTTGCAATCATTAGTTTTCAAAATTTCAAAATATCCAAAAAAAAAACTTTTTGCGGTGCCGTACATTGAAATTCCACAAAAATTGAAAATATGTTTGATCGATTTAAGACATGCTTAATATGATTTAAAACGCAGGAAACTGCATTTAAATATATTTTTCTAGTTGATCCTTTGAAATTTTTAAGTTTTTTTTGGAAAAAATATTTTTTAGCCCTTTGATTTTTCTGAGCTATTTTAAAGGGGGTGACATAAAAATATTTGCAACGACCTTGGTTATCATATTAAATCTCGGCCCTCAATTATCTATCGATTAAATCTTTGAAACTATTGTTCTGATTTGAATTTAACCTCATAACAAGATTATTTCATACTTTTTTAAACTTGATTTACATTTTAAAACAGCTTGGATAAAATATTTTAACCCATTCCGAATGTGAAAAATTGAAAATATTTTAGTTTTTCAGAAAATTTTGAAAGCGTTGCCTTTTATCGAAAATAAAAGTATTCAATTTCACATTTTAATATAATCTTTGGAATATCACTACTTTGGAAAAAAATCATAACATGGTGAAAAACCAATCATTCGTCACTCCCAACAGCACAAATGTGGGCAATTTTTGTCTACTTAAACACATCAAAATGATTAAAATAAGGCGGTAAGGTTTGGAAATTTAGATTTTTATGCTAAAAAATTAATAAAAAAATTATATTTTCCGTGTACCTGTTTTTTCCCGAATAGTCTCAATCATAACTAGGGTTAGTGAAATTTCACGATTTCGCGGACAGCGTGAAATCCGCGAAATTTGGCTTTTTCCGCGAAATCCCGTGAAATTTAATGTTTAAATGAGACTGTTATGATTATTCTCAAAATATTTTATCAAATTTGAATAGGGCTAAAAATAATCTAAAGAACAACTGTAGAGTTAAGCGAGTGAATGAAACTACTGTAGAATTAAGCGAGAGAGCCCTATATTACTAATATAGGGTTAGTGAATTTTTACGATTTCGTGAAATTTTTGAGATTTACAAATTTTCTCTTAACCTCTCATCCATCAAGACTTTTTAAGTAGTATTCAATTGAAAAGCTTGATATGAACCATTTGAAGAATTGTTCAGATTTTTCATTTTTTTTTGGAAAGTAACTAAATTTAATAATATTTTCATTCGCTGTTATAAAACATTTATAACATTTTATTTGAAAGGTATAATAAAAGTAAAAAATAAAAAAAACAAGCATTGTTTTAATCAAAATAAAAAGAAGAATATTTTTGTTTTTCAAATCACCTTTTAAAAACATTTCAGATTTTTTTTCTGAGGCCTGTATAATTTTTACGACTTTTGATAATTTGGGTTGATGATTCTCGTAAATGTTAAAAAATACCACATTTTTTGTTTTCTGTTCTAATTTTGAATAAAAATTTAGATTTCGTTACAAATTTTATTATTTTTGTCTATTGATTTTAAATTTATTTTTTGAAAAGAGAGGTGAAAAACATTTTTTTTAAATAGGCTAAATATCGCAGAAAATTCAAACTATTTTACTCATTTTTGCTGGACAATATTGTTAAATTTTGCTTTGATATGAAATTCAATAAAATGTAAACTGATAAAACAGAAGCAAGTTAGGGAAAATTGTTAAGCTTTATTAGTCGAATATTAAAAAAGCAGTTCAATAAATGAGAACACGCATGCCCTACATTTTGTTTCAAAATAAAAATAGAGCCCATCCATCAACCAAGTTGAAACTTTTTTGAAATTTTCAAAAAAGTTTCCACCTGGTGAAGATTTTTTTTGTTTATTTTTATGCTTCATTATGTATGAAGCATAAAAAGTGTTTTCTGTGATTAAAATACAGATTTCTAGAATTATTTTAACATTTTTCACGTTCCGCGAAATTTGCGTGAAATTTTATGTTTTGAAATTGAGGTCTCCGTGAAATTTGCTATTTTCGAGCGTGAAAAATCACTAAGCCTATTAATAACGTACAACTTTGCATTAATTAATTAGAAAATCCCTTCTCAAGATCTAGATTTTTGAATATTAGCATAACGACACCTGGGGGGAATCAGGACTATAGTCTTAATCGGGACAGCAGGTTTTAGAGTAATTAAACAGATAAAAAAAAAACAATTCCCGAAACCGGGAATTTTGTTCATGAATTTAAGAACCACGAATGAATTTACTCATGAGAATGGTGCATTTACATTATAAACGTTAATATGTTAGTGCGTGATGAACATCACGATTTTTTTCCGTACAAAGGCTTGAAATTTTATAGTCGATGCACTATGTTAATCTGTGTCTAATCTTTTCGAAACCAATCAAAAATATCCTAATATTGTGCAGCTACAAGGCATAACCCAACTTTCCCTAGAAGACGGTACTATGGTGGTGTGGACAGCCCAGAAATGTGTATGAAGACTTGTAGGGAGAAAATAATTCAAATAAAATGATACAAAGAACGTTCGATTTTTGGAAACGTTTGGAAAAAAATATCAAAAAAAAAAAAACATTCAAATACCAACGTAAACCTTCAAAAATAAGTAGGACGTGAATTTCGTTTCACCGAGAAAATAATCCATAATTTGTTTTCTGAGAAGAATAAAAAAAAACCCAAAAAGCAAACAAGCAGATCATCTGCTCCGAACAGGATTTGCAACATCTCTAGCGAATATATCAAATCAGCAAACCCCTATCTGGCTCAGCAAAGGGAGCGTGTGTGCAAATGTTTGTATTTATGAAAAATATGAACCACTTTCCTGCTCGTAAATTCGGGTTTCACGATGCAAAATTGCCTCCCTACTGTGGTACTTTTGCAAAAAAAAAAAAAAAATACGGCGAGGGGGCGGAAAAGTAACCATTTCGATACACTTTCACTCTTCCACCACAATTTTCACCCTACCCCTCTCTCTTTCACTCCCAATTGCAGTGGCAAGGATTTTTAATTTAGGAAATTGGCTTTCGGGGATCGATATTACTATGTTTTATTGCTGTTTGGCTAATAAACATCATATTTTATGGAAAGCCACAGCTTTTGGGGTGTGGGAAATGCTTCGGCACGCGATTTTCGAAGAAGAATACTTTTCACAGTGCGGGGGTGCTAACGATTTTCGAAGTTGTTGTGGCGGAAAATTATCAGTGCCATAAACTGGATTTCCGGTTTGGGTCGGAGGTTTAACGATTCGCGCTGCTTATCTTGTTCGATGGGAGGGGACAGCTCCATAAAAGTTTTCAATCCATTCACACCGGCTAATGAGTAGAAATTATTTCCACCAATTATCTGATTCCAGTGCCACCAACGCAGAGTGATAAAATAGCGGAACTCAATTTATCGCTAGCGTGGGATTGTTTGTTTTATGTATGATGATTTTTTACTCTCCTGATAAAATATTTAAACTAGGAAAAATGCACTGATTACAGCGGTTCGATTTATTTGATTTTCAGCCCACCCACACAGGTCGTCAAATGCAAATAATTTATGTTGGGCGGAAACCCTGCCGTTTTACATATATTCCAACTAATTATTTGTTTGCTAGGTGAACCGTATGAAAATTTAATGTGGAACATGTTGGTCGTACTTTTTTTTGCCTTTCAACTCTTTCTAAAAAGCAGGTAAGCGTAAATTTTTCACCAACTAAACCTAATTTTAATGATCGACATTGGTTCGGTTGAGATGTGTTACGAGTTTTTGCGTGATTAATTGATAATATCGGACTAATGAGATTGAAATGATAAATTATGCACCGGGGTTTGATACATTTCTTTTTAATTAAACCAATTATAATCAGCTGATTGAATGGTCAGGCAGTATGATCAATTAGATTTAAATTTGATGGGATTTTCATTATGCATTGTGATTGTAGAACAAACGATGTAAATAATTTCAGTTGTGAACAGGTTACACCCAAAACTGGGCAGCGGTTTGAATAGTGGTACTATTTACGGGCACAGAGAACACAACTCAAGATGGGCAAAAGAATTATCCTCTCGAGGTTCATTTGCAAAAAAAGTTCATCCGTCAAAACAAAAAACCAAAAGTGTCGACTACGGGAATCGAACCGTAGACCTTTGACTTACTAACCCGATGACTTAATTGCCTCGGCAAACACAGCTTGGTGGCTAAGGAGTGGTCAGATGTCGATGTATGACACTTGTTGGAGATTTATTGTATCAATACACGAATGAACTCATTTTTATGGTGGTGTGAGTTGGTAAAATTATTCTCTCGATTTTGGCGCTGAGCCCTCAATAAATTTTGAGGGAGCGATTCTTTTGACTCGGATTTTTGGGTGTAGTTTATTGAACGATTAAACATTTACAAAAATGCAGCACATCATTTATTTTTCGTGCTATCTTGACTCACCAATCGGCTGCATTATTTTTAAACAAAATACTAGACTACGAAATGTAGACCGTACCAAACACGTTTGTTTAGTTGACCATTCTGTCCAATGTCTAGTGCATTGGCAGAATTCAGTAGCCAGGATCCCGAGTATCTTTAAAAAATGTATTTTTCATCGCTGGTGTATCCGTATTTGTAGTTACTGTAGGAACTACCTCCTCGTTCTTCTTTTGTGCCTGTATAGGTAACAGCTTAAACATCCACGTTGAGCCGTTACCTGAATCCTTGTTGAGTAAACGTTTGTTGCCTGCCTTGAAGATTTCCAAACAGCTTCGATGGGTTTGTAATGTGTCTTAAGATGACCGCGTTGCTAGTTGTGATGTTATGTTTTTCCTCGATGATGTGTTCGGTTACTGCTGACCTGAAATAGGGGACAAATCCTTTCCGTTTTTCCTCCTTGGCAATTCTGACATATGTGTTTATATGCTCATTAGGGTGCCCAGAAAAAATGACCCCCTGCTCCACAAGCGAAAAACGGTTTTTTGGGTTATTTTAAGCATCTGTGTAAATTTTGAGCGAAATTGGATGAGATTAACCCATTGATACCCGAGCCTAAAGTTGGCGAAAAAAATGTTTTTATACAAAAATGACTTTCATAAATCGCTAATAACTTTTCAGGATCGGGTTTTACAGCTTTGGCATGTTCTACAAAGTTGTAGAACATTACATTTTTAATAAGAATCTCACTTTTGGGAATATTTGGATGAAAGTAGCGCACCGTGTAGACCAAACCGTAAAAAGTTGAGTTTTCCATACATTTTTTCGATTTTTCCCATACAAAATTCACCTCGGAGTATCAATGGGTAAATGATGACCGATTTTGCTCATATTTGGCCCAGAGTCCTAAAATAGGTCAAGGAACAATATTCAGCTTGTGGAGCGAGGTTTTGAAAAAAGTCCCATACTCTGGGCACCTTAATGCGCATCCAACCTGGTTTGCAGCAATCTCTTAGTTTGTCCAATGTAGCTCATATCACAGTGGCCGCAGGATACCTCGTAGATGCCGGGTTTGCCTAAAGTCGGTATGGGGTCTTTCGTTGAACCTAAGATGGATTCAAACTGGCTGTTTCTACTGCTGAACACTAAATCGAGATTAAATTTAAAATCAATAAGTCTGTATAGGCCATCTAGATTACTTTTTCAAAAGGTCGTATGCGCCACGAGTTTCTTATGTCTATAGTTTTTGTTGAATCTGATGATTTAAGCATATTAAATCTATCATCAATATATTTGTTTCTTTAAACTTTCTATCGTGTTTGATTTAGGAGATCAAAAAATACCAATTTTGAAATGTCAAGCTCATTTTTCAAGTTTTTAAGCTAAATCTCCACGTGTTTTGTGGATGGTGAAATCAAAGAGAAGAATTCATCAGAGCAAATTTGCAAGGTTGTTAACAATGAAATTATCGAGGCTCGATACCGATAGTTCTGATGTTATCGTTGGGATTTTGCGAAAGTAATCAATTTTTCACAATTTGCAATATGGGTATCAAACGAAGTGAAATTTTACACGGTTTTTCACTCTGATAGATTTTTTTAAATTCATTTTTTTTTAATTTTCAGAATATGGGGTGTGTGAATCAAAAAGCGAAATTTGGTTTGCTTTACCATATTAAAAGAGTTTTTTTTTGGAAAATACAAAAAAATCACAAAATACCGTATTTTTCGGGATTTTTAAAAATATGCAATATGAGTATCAAACGAAGCGAAATTTTGTAGGCTTTTTCACTTTATTAGAGTATTTTTTGGAGAATACTTTTCACAAATTACCATTTTTATTCGAAAATACTCTGATTTTCAAGTATCAAACGAAGCGAAATTTGGTTTGCTTTTTAAAATTTAGTAAGCTTTTTTTTCGAAAGACAATTTTTTCCCAAAATATCGTAATGTTTCGAAAGTACTCAAATTTTCAAAGCATGCAATATGGGTATCAAACTAAGCGTTATTTTGTATGCTTTTTCACTTTATTCAAGTTTTTTTTAAATAAAATTCTAAATTTTCACAAAATATCATATTTTTTTCGAAATTTTATTTTTTTAAACATGCAATATGGGTATCAAACGACACAAAATTTTGTATGTATGAAGCATGCAAAGTTTCGCTTCATTTTAGACCCATATTTCATATTTTGAACATTTGAGAATTTTCGAAAAAAATACGGCAATTTGTGAAAATTTTAGCAATTTCAAAAAAAAACTCTAATTAATTGAAAAAGCATAGAAAATTTCAATTTGTTTGAAACCCAATTGCATATTTTGAAAATTTGAGTTTTTTGAAAAAGATACGGTAATTTGTGAAAATTAAAGTATTTTCCAAAAAAAAGCTCTAGTAAATTGAAAAAGCATACAAAATTTAAATTCGTTTAACACCCATATTGCATATTATGAAAATTTGAGCATTTTCCAATAAATACGGTATTTTGTAAAAAAAAATGCATTTTCCAAAAAAAATTGATTGCATACAACATTTTGCTTCGTTTGATACCAATAACGTCATGATTCGAATTCCCGGACGCTTCGAAACCCGGACACTTCGTCTTGTTTCATCAATTATTTGGATATAAGTTCGCATTATGAATGTCAAAACTGTGTTATTTGATGAATTCCTACATCAACTTTCATTTAAAGTTTGTTTGAACGCTGTAGTTAATGCCAAAACAATTAAATACAATAAAATTATAAGTTTACCAAAAATGCGAAACATTTCACTTGAAATATTTCATAGGCGTTCGAAGCACCGGGAAGGCAAAGCAGAAATTTATGGTTTCGATTTCCTTAAATTCTAGCAAATTTGTATATAAACTATCGATTGTTTTGATGTTAACAGCTTATTTGAGACCTAAAGAATGCCATTCACTAACATTTCAGTCCAAATTTGTGCGATTCATAAGTAAAATCGAGTGTCCGGAATTCGAAGCAAAAGTGTCCGGATTTCGAATCAGCTTTTATCAGTGTCCGGGATTCGAAGCAAAACAAGTCATTTTAATCTTAAAATTCTGATGAAAAATTGTTAGAAAAGACATATTTTGCATGCATTTTCTTGAAACTGACTGTTTATACTACATCCTGATGATATTTCTATATGTCCAACTTATTACATGATTTTTTGCCAGCTGTAACAAAAATAATATGGTACTAAGTGTCCGGATTTCGAATCATGACGTTATTGCAAATTCTGAAAATTTGAGTATTTTCGAAAAAAATACGGTTTTTTGTGAACAATTTTGAGTACATATTTATACTTTGAAACTTACTACATTTTCAAAAAATATATTTTAAGTGAAAGCATTGAAAATTTAACAAGATATGGTTGAATTAATTGATTTAAGAAAGATTTAAAAAATGAGTTAACGTCCATTATCGGCAATAAGATTATCGCCGAAAGAATTATCGAAATAACGATAACGATAGATTATCGTTATCGTCCCGATTATATTTATCGTTTTCGTCGACGATAATTTCATCAATTATCAACCTTGTAGATTTGCGTCGTGTCTGATTTGTGCTCGCTAGTGAAAAGAAAGATTTTTAGCAATCAGGAACTCCGCTCTAAAAAAAATGTTTTGAAATTTATCATGACATTTTTAAATGAAGAAAATGCCAAAATACTTGTGATAAGGAAATTATATCCATTTCAATCAGTCTAAGCCGTTCGACCAATTCTCATCAATTTTGCAGTTTTCCGCTATTAAATCAAAATTTTCAGATACATTAACAATGGAGAGTTGCTTGCTCACTTTTATTTGAGCTATTCGTTACATTAAAACAGTCAAATACACTTTATGAAAGCTGGCATTCAAGATCAAAGTGATGATAAACCGATAATAGAAATAGGCTGAGAAAGAATATAGGGGAAACATACCCTTTCCAATCAAACACCTATCTTCGTCATATGGAGAGTTTGATGCTCGATTAATGCTCCAAAAATACTATTTAGGCTATAAACTTACCAGCAATAGCACCGCCTCGAGTAAGCACGCAAATTCATGCCATTTACAGGCCAAAAAGATCAAATTTAATGCACTTTTGATAAGATTTTTTTCTTTTTTGCGATACCATTTCTCATCATTTTGTTGGCACACACAGTG
This sequence comes from Culex pipiens pallens, assembly GCF_016801865.2. Taxonomy (NCBI): domain Eukaryota; kingdom Metazoa; phylum Arthropoda; class Insecta; order Diptera; family Culicidae; genus Culex; species Culex pipiens. The sequence goes on along the minus strand of NC_068938.1, from coordinate 178,592,520 downwards.
GCACACGTGAGAAACCCTCAAACGCTTAATGAACATCGTCAAAATCAACTTTTCACTTTCGCCTACTTTTTCACGGCGCATTCGATACAAAACTGCCCCCAACTTTCGGCAACATGTTCGTTTGCACATTAGTTAGTCGCTCACTTGAAAAATAATCCCGAAATAATTAGCAAGCGCCATCAAAAAAAACAAACGCAACAAGTCTTTTGACGTTTCAATTTTGACGACCCATTCCAATCGAAGGCTGAAGAAACCCGAGCGAGAAGCGAAGGCATATAAATAACAAAGGGTGGCTACCAACACCACCATCAGCGCCCGTTGGAGTGAGTCAGTGATGCCAGGAAACTTTCACTATAAATGTTACTTTTCGTGAGTGTTTGCTTAAAATTTCATCAATTTTGGCAGCACTAAGCAGAGCGTTGGAAGAAAAAAGAACTAAGCTGAAAATAGGAAAATGGGCGTGGCCCAATGCACTCGACTGATTAAAATACATTTTGGAAATATTTTTTTGAAATGCTTGTAAAAGGAATAGTATAACTTTTATTATTGCCAAGCTCCCGTGGTGTAGTGGTACGGGTTTCGCTTTGTAAGCGGAAGGTCGATGGCTTAAAACCCATCTGGCGAGGCAAAAGGGGTAGGTGGCGGTCGAGAGGGGATATCGGCTGCTGCAGGAATTGACTTTGTCAAGTCCCAAGCCTCCCCAAAACCCATCCCATCCAATCTCTCGGACGATCTGTTGGCGACTGAGTCTGAGCGTTGAAGAACTCTGTAACAATACGCAGAGAAGAGCTTCAAATGCTATTTCGACTCGGTCACATGCTCTCAGGCAAAATTCGAGCTGAAGATTAGGCTATATGATCGGTAACGATCTCTAGATGGGTCAAAAATAAACGAGATTTCCCCTCAATCTCGCTCTTCTCCACGTCCTCGGATCGGTCTCTCTTGCTCGTGTGGCATGGCATTTGGGGGATTGGTCTGGGGAATGAGAGGGGGCAACTGCTCGAATAATTCGTCAAATACTGTCTCGCTCAAACAATAGCGCTACGGAAGACGATCGTTCGGCAGGCTGTGTATAGCAGCAAAAACAGAAAACCTGAGAACAGATCATACTACAATAGATACGCAAGTGTCGCAGTGGTCCGTGTCTGTTCACAGTAAAAAAAAAAATTAAAAGTGAAAATAAACAGAAATGTTCATAAAAAGTTGATCTACTCGTTGGTGTACTTGGCATCGTTCAAACACGACCGCTTATTAGGATTAAAATGGGTTTATTTCCCCTAGTTACCCTATTTCCTTTTTCGAACGCTTCTCTGTTTTGGATGTCATCGAACTAGAAAACAAATTGATTTTTTATATTCATTTTCTTAAATAGTATATTCGATAGATACAATTTTTTACACGAATCAGCGTGATTTGCGAGTAGTACTGTGCTGCTTACATATCTAGTTTTATATATGTATATTTGGTTTGGTTAGTTTGATTCTGTCCCTTAGAACGTTCCCATTTTTTTTTTCTTTTTTTGGTTGGTTCGGATGTTCCGCTTGTAAGAAGACTTTTGATAAGATACTGCTGCATATGTTGAGTTTGCTTGATTTCAAATTTGATTTAGCTATTGCGTTATCTATTTGATTATGTGTCACTACATTATTTTTGTTTTTTGAATTGTTTAGCAGGTTGGTTTCTTTCTAAAATCAATCAGGGTATTTCTTTTTATCTTGCTGGAAATTTTTGGTTCGCAATTTTGTTACTTAGTTTAACGTGGATGTTCCTATATACACTATAGTACAAGTTTAATCGTTTACCTACACTGCTAAAAACTCTTTGGTAACGGGCATATTTTCCAGGAAGGGGGTGGGGAGGCATGAATGTTAATCTACGCGTTTGCAATGCTGTTGAGCTTATCCTACCTTTCCACGTTTTTTTGTTTTATAAAATGTGCTTGCTTTCCCTTTCTCCCTTTCGCCGCGCAACATCCTTCTCGAAAAATAGTATGTACACCATAACGGGAACGTGTCCTAATATTCACGGTTTTTACAACAAATTTTAATTTGCCGAGTTGGTTTGAGTTTTTAATCCAACCCGAAGTTTTGGGTGGTTTGGGGCCTCCCAAAACTCGGACTGTTTTTGGTTTATTCGTTTTGGGGAAGTTATTGCTTTCTCGATTTTCCGCACCATTTCCCAAATGCAGACCTGTACAAAACATTTTTGGGCCGGTTTTGCTAATATTTTTTTGTGTTGCTTGCTAGAACTGGACATTGTTTGGGGAACACCTCTGCGCGGTGTTCTGGAATGTAGATTTTTGTTTTGTCTTAATAAGCTTTGAAATTTGATCAAATCATAATTTTATTTGAAAAATCTAGTTGTTTGAAATAAAAAAAACTGTTTGATAAATAAAAACACAAAAAATCATCGCATGATATTTCAAAATGATTGCGGCACACCGTGCTTCTCGGTTACAACTTGTAGATTTAATTATTTTTTCCCACTTTCGAACTAATCCCCGGGGCAATATTCTGTTTTCCCATACGAACACGGACACTCCAGAACCGGTTCCAGCTTCATCTCTCACCCAAAAAAAAAAAAACATCCAAAGGGTTTATTCCTATTTTAATTAATTTAATCCGATTACAATGCTGGCTGTGGCCACCATCGCCACCGTGCCCACCACTGACCACCTCGAACCAACCCCCGCTCCACCGCTGTGACCCATCGTACTCGTGGGGCGATTCGAGCCCACACCCGGCCGGGCCGCCACTTTGGCCTTGAGGTCAGTGTCCGTGGACGTGGAGCCGCCCCCACCGGTGCCGATCATGTTCGTCGACTCGTGGTCGTCCATCGCGGGCATGTCGATCATGTTTCCGCCGTCCTGCATCGGTTCCGTCACCATGTTGGTGTGAATGTTGCGGCACCGGTTCGCGGGCCGCCAGTGGCGCGTGATGTTACTGCCGAACGATTCCATCTCGATGCCCTGTAGGAGAGAGGAGAAAGGAGAATTGGTTAGAGATTATGAAATTTACAGTGTTGTCACGAATAAGAGAGAATAGTAAGCATTGGACATGGATTTACAAATTTGACAAATAACCACCTCTGTAGATAGAGTGTCCAATTTTCTAAAACTTCAACTTTTCAGAGAAGCAGGAAAATTATTTTTTAAATTTCTGTATTTCCCATGATCTTGGGAAATCTAAAAAAGAGAACATTTTTGTTAGACTTCAGACCAAGATTATTCCTAATTTTGTAAATGTAACAAACAATCAGTTGAATGCTGTTAGCAAGTTTTCGTAAAAACAAAGCGTTTTTGATTTTTTTACTTTGAATTTGCATGTTTCATTAATTCCTAATACTATGAAATCTTTAAACTATAGTTGAAAATAGTTTGGACAGAAAACACGTCTTTGATTTTTCATTCTCACTCTCGATTGCAGTGATACTGTAGAATTTTGCAAATCAAATCGAGAATTTTAAATTTTGTATTTTGATGTCTTCGGAAAAGTTTTAGGTTCAGACTACATCTTTGGAATTTGATGAAGAAATTAAATTTATTTTTTTTAATTTTTGTAAGGTTGTTTCAAATATTTAAAAAAAATGGTGCTCCCCTCCATATATTCAGATTCAAAAATCAAGGGGATTTTTTTTCCTTATTTTTTAAAATTTCTTAAACTTCTTGAAATTCTTGATTTTTTTGTTTTTCTCATTTTACTTTATTTTTTTTGATTTTCTTAAAATCCAGAATTCTTTAAATTTCTTGAACTTCTTGAATTTCTTGAATTTTTTGAATTTTTAGAATTACTTGATTTTTATGAATTTCTTAAATTTCTTGATTTTTTTTAATTTCTTGAATTTCTTAATTTTCTTGAATTTCTTGAATTTCTTGAATTTCTTGATGTTCTTGATGTTCTTGATGTTCTTGATGTTCTTGATTTTCTTGATTTTCTTGAATTAGTATAATTTCTTGATTTTCTTGAAATTCTTGAAATTCTTGAATTGCTGGAATTTCTTAAATTTCTTGAATTTCTTGAATTTCTTGAATTTCTTGAATTTCTTGAATTTCTTGAATTTCTTGAATTTCTTGAATTTCTTGAATTTCTTGAATTTCTTGAATTTCTTGAATTTCTTGAATTTCTTGAATTTCTTGAATTTCTTGAATTTCTTGAATTTCTTGAATTTTTTGAATTTCTTGAATTTCTTGAATTTCTTGAATTTTTATTTTTTTTTTGAACTTCTTGATTTTCTTGAATTTCTTGAATTTCTTGAATTTCTTGAATTTCTTGAATTTCTTTAATTTCTTGAATTTCTTGAATTTTTTGAATTTCTTGAATTTCTTGAATTTCTTGAATTTCTTGAATTTCTTGAATTTCTTGAATTTCTTGAATTTCTTGAATTTCTTGAATTTCTTGAATTTCTTGAATTTCTTGAATTTCTTGAATTTCTTGAATTTCTTGAATTTCTTGAATTTCTTGAATTTCTTGAATTTCTTGAATTTCTTGAATTTCTTGAATTTCTTGAATTTCTTGAATTTCTTGAATTTCTTGAATTTCTTGAATTTCTTAAATTTCTTGAATTTCTTAAATATCTCGAATTTCTTGAATTTCTTGAATTGCTGGAATTTCTTAAATTTCTTGAATTTCTTGAATTTCTTGAATTTCTTGAATTTCTTGAATTTCTTGAATTTCTTGAATTTCTTGAATTTCTTGAATTTCTTGAATTTCTTGAATTTCTTGAATTTCTTGAATTTCTTGAATTTCTTGAATTTCTTGAATTTCTTGAATTTCTTGAATTTCTTGAATTTCTTGAATTTCTTGAATTTCTTGAATTTCTTGAATTTCTTGATTTTCTTAAATTTCGTGAATTTCTTGATTTTTTGGAATTTTCGGAATTTCTTGAATTTCTTGAATGTCTTGAATTTCTTGAATTTTTATTTTTTTTTTGAATTTCTTGAATTTCTTGAATTTCATGAATTTCATGAATTTCTTGAATTTCTTTAATTGCTTGAATTTCTTGAATTTCTTGAATTTCTTGAATTTCTTGAATTTCTTGAATTTCTTGAATTTCTTGAATTTCTTGAATTTCTTGAATTTCTTGAATTTCTTGAATTTCTTGAATTTCTTGAATTTCTTGAATTTTCTGATTTTTTTTGAATTTCTTGAATTTTTAGAATTTCTTGATTTGATTCTTTGGTGCGCTGTTGGAGAGGAGGAAGGATAAGGGTAGAATATTTAGATATATTTTTTTCATCGAAAAAAACACTAAAAAATTCGACATGTCATTTTTAGGGAAATTGAATATTTTTTTTTTCAAATCTTCATTGACTCAGAAGGGTTGCATATAATCATCACCAGTTATCGCGATTTTACGAACAATAAGTTTTGGAAAAGTTGGTCGTCGTCGATCATGGCCGTTCTTGGTCACCCGCAACAGACGACGACGGACGACGACACAAAGAGAAACGCAAAAAGTAACTTTTTCAAAACTTTTTTTTCTAAAAATCGCGATAACTCGTAATGGTTACAAGCAAACTCCTTATGTTTATATATCTAAATATTTGTAATTGTCTGCTCTCTTTGTAGAGCAATGTTACACTCAAAAAATAACCCTGCAATGTTAGAAAAAGCACGAAATTTTAAAATGATTTTTTTAGCCCAAATGAAAAAATGTAGATTAGAAAAATACATTAAATTTACCTTAAATTTACATGTCCCAAAAAAATGTACAGTTGAGTAACGGAATACGGTTTTTCGAAAATCAAATTGGGCGTCTAATTTTACATAAAAGTCCTTTTGACACCAAATTTCTATCTCATCACCGTTTCAGGCTGCAAATTATTGAAAAACACCTCTTTTTTCGCATGTTCAAATATGAAAGGGGTCGGACCGCCCCTCCATCACGAGGTATCAAAAAATGGACCTCGGATTCATGCAAATCGAAGAGGGGTCGGGGCAACTTTTCCCGATTTCGTGTGAGTTGGTAAAGAATTACACTTATATTTTTCAGACACATTTGTATCAACAGAGCTTCAAAATTCTACAGTTCACTGAACGAAAACTTCATTTAAAAAACCGTTTATCAGCTTCTTGAAGTGTAAAACGATACCAAAAACTGACCTGCGCAAAAAAAAACTAAAACAAACTTCAACGAACCAGGACAATCCAAGTACCTTTGTACCACGATGATGAAGATGATGCAGCTCGGAACCACCGAGGGAATGAAAAGTGACACACCCCTCTCCCACACCAATTCGGAACTCTGGTCCAAACCACGCTGTCCGGACATGGTCAGAAATGGAAGTCATTTGATACAAGTTGGGACGGGCCCCGTTGGAATACCAATTTTTTTCCACGCAAAAAAAAAAAACTTGTTTGACCAACTTACAAACTGACGTTAGGGGAGGCTGGGAGACTTTGACTTTGTGTTTCAAAATTTCTGCTTACAACTCACTAACGTTGCCAAAATCGCCCAGCCTCCCCTACGCAGCCAGGTCAGCTGGTTGCACCGAGAAACGGACCACTTAAGGGATGGAATTTCATCGCCGAGACTCTGGCGACGAACAACAACGGTATCCGTGTCCTCGGAGATTTCCCCGACGTCGGACAGATGAAGAATGACCGGGCAGAGTCTCTGGTGGTGCAATGGAACGCGCGACCTGGAACGGTCGTCCAAATAGTGTTTGTCACACTTTTTGATGGTTGGAGAATTTTCGCTTCGTTCTCCAAAGTGGTTCGCAATGAATGATGATGGTCGCGAGAGTCGGTGGAAGCCGGAAGATTGGACAAATTAGATCCGATAGGTTGATATTTGAGGAACTGAAATGTGATGTGGTTAAGGGAGTGAGTTGTTTGTATGTGTCAAGTGAGATAAATTGGATCGAGCAGGGTTGAGTGCAAAAAAACATAAAACAATGGTTTGGTGAAGGATTTCAAGAGAAGACGATCGAAAGAATTGTATAATTTTCGTGGATCGACTTTTACACTGTATGTTGTAGTAAAATTATGCGACCACCGTTGGGGTGTTGATCAAATTTAATAAAATTTCAATATTAAATATTATTTCAATTTAATTCATATCATTATTTTTCTATTCTAATTCAAAAAAAATGATCGAATAAAATTTTTAAATATTGTATAAATGCGAAGTTAAAATTTTGAAAATATGAACAACAAAAATATAATTTGAGATAAACTTAATATGCATTGAGAAATAGCATAACATGTGTAAAATGACAAAAAAACGTTCACGACATTACACAATTCGCACCTTCTCCTGTCACCACACTTCAATGTGGCAATTATGCATGCATGTGATGTGGTGTGGGAGTGTGTGTGTACTTCCACTGCACTTCTGCAGTTTCCCTTCCCTTTTCTTTCATCCCACGTAGAAAAAAAAAAAAGAAAACTTCTTCAAGCCGAGATTTCATCCCCAGATTAGCGCCGCTGCATCGTGCTTATGAAAATGTGTGAAAATCTCAAAAGCTAGCGGAAAATTCTCCCCACCCCCTCCCTTCCTTCGCTCTCATCGAGCAGCCTCCTTAATGACACTCTACGCGCCCACTTGGCCTCCTCCCAAGTCGTAAGTGGCATCCGGTGGCGTCGGCGTCGGAAAATTTCCTTTGATCTTGCGAGTGGAGAGGTGGTCTAATTTTTGCTGGGTGCAAAAAATTCTAGGAAAGCATATCGTCGTCGTCACCAAAGTGGGTGCCTCTTTTAACACCCTTTTGGCTCGTTTTCCACAACCCCTTCCAAGCACCCCATTGCTCTCGGAAGAGTTGCATGCAATTTTCACGTTCAGTTTTTCGTCTTGGCGGCGACACCTTCTCGATCTTTTGGGGATAGCTTCTGCTATTCACGGCGAAGGAAGAAGCCTACAGGCTTAGTCAACTGGATCGACATGCCTTCATGGCTTGGTGCTTGGTTTTTAGTAGCACTTTTTCACTTTTCTTTCAGTGGCGGCTTTTTTGTGTGGAGGAGACATAAATTTTCTCATTAGGCGTATCTGTTGTATCGTGCGAAAGGATGCGTTGCGAATATTATGGGAAACCTTTGAAACGCTTCCTTATTCAAGCAAAAATTCCAGTGAAAAAGTGTAATTAGACGCATCAAAGGCGTGTGCACCTTCTCTGAGTGCGAATCCCACGGAACACGTTGGAGTGCAATTAACGTGATGAAAGCTGCTTCAAGATAGTGAATGTCGTGAGCATGGTTGAGCTGAAAAGAGGCATTGAAGGGTAACAAAATACTTGACTTTTACAACAGCGTTTTTGAAAGTGAGTTGAATGGACAGTGTTATCATCAAAAATAAACAGATTATTTTGCGTTGGCATTGGCTTGATGATGACCAGCTTGACCATTTTGACACTTAACCGAAACCAATTTGTTAGTTATCACATTGGAAAAATCTCGAATTTTCTTTGAATAAAAACCGTAACAAAATTTTAAGTATCTCAATGATTATAATCAGACACTGGACATTGGGTCTGGGGGTGAGATTGGGTCATACAAGAATGCTGAAATTGATATGACCCAATCCCAACCAAAACGTTGGTTTGGATATTTTCAGCACTGGCTGGACTGGACTGCGTTTTAATATGAATTCGTAAAGAGAATAGTGTGATTAATAAATTTTGTTGGCAAACTACAAACTAGAGCGTTATTAATCGTTTTTCAGGTAACTATTTTTTAAAATGCTGTGAAGATCAATATAGAACAGTATTTTTTCAATGATCAAAAAAGTCATTTCACATCATTACTTCGTTAAAACATGTCTGCATACATCGCTTAGGACTTCTCAGGAAAAAATAATCACATTATAAAATATAATAAAAAATGTCATCTTTGAACTATGAAACAAGTTAGTAAAAATTCATTCGACAGTGTTATCATTTTTTCAAAAATCTTGATATCAAAAATTAGGAAGAAAATCGAAAAAAAAACTGACTTAAGTTTTGAAAGTAGAATTAAATTTGCAATCAAAAAGTATTGAACATTTTCGAAGTTTTCAAACTAACCTGAACATTTGATAAGGTCGAAATGTTGTTGTTGAAAAATCAGGGGGAAAAACATATTTTTTTTTCAAAAAATTTAAAAACATCAATGGAAACTTAAGTGCAATCAGCTAAAATCAATTTAAAATGCATTCCCCTGCGCTTAGAATATATTTTTTTGCATGTTTGAGTTGATTTAAAAAAGTTTTGAATCTTTGAAAAAGTTCGATGTTTATTTTCGCTAAAAGTTTTTTTTTTCGCTTAAATTATGGTTTCCGTCAAATCTTACATTTTTGACAACTAATGATTGCAAAACAACTGAACTAGTGTAAAATGCATTTTAAAACCATTTTTTCTATACAAATTTTGAAACTATAGCTTATTTGCTGAAGTGAATCTTATTGGAAATTTAATGTACTTTCCAAATTTGTATAAATATTGGTACCTTTTCCCACAGATTTTAAAGTTATCAGAGGAACTTGGTGAGGACTTTCCAATTACATTATATTCTATTTTATATTATATTTGCATTATATATTATTGTATAACCGCACACTAGACACACCATACACAACATGCAATCATAAATCGGAGCGTTTGGTACGGTATGTCCACGCATCCTTCCTCCCCTGTAGATTCTCTGAAATGTGATCCGTTCTCAGAATCCTCTCTGCGGTAAACACAACGTAGTAGGGCTGGCCGCTTTAATTTTTGCAATGCATTTTCGGGTGTTCTCGGATGTACTTCAATTATTAATATTGACAAGAAAAGTGCTTGCGGCGTAATCTAATCACAAGACTTTCCAGCATGCTTTCATCGGACTGGCTACGTTTGTGTTAGATTAGATTAGATTAGACTAAGAGACATTGAAGATTGGACCTCTGGTTGCTGAAATACAGCGGCTTAAAGAAAAAGAAACACGAAAATTGAAGTTTTCTAAGTCTCACCCAGTCAGCCCACCATATTCTAATGACGATATCTCAGCAATTAATGGTCCGATTTTCAATGTTAATACATGAAACATTCGTGAAATTTTCCGATCTTTTCGATAAAAATATTTTGAAAATTTTTAAATCAAGACTTACATTTTAAAAGGGCCAAATATTGAATATTACGCCCATGTAAAATGCTAGTCTGAATTTAAAAATTTTCAAAATATTTTTTTCGAAAAGATCGGAAAATTTCACGAATGTTTCATGTATTAACATTGAAAATCGGACCATTAATTGCTGAGATATCGTCATTAGAATATGGTGGGCTGACTGGGTGAGACTTAGAAAACTTCAATTTTCGTGTTTCTTTTTCTTTAAGCCGCTGTATTTCAGCAACCAGAGGTCCAATCTTCAATGTCTCTTAGACAATTTTATAGCAAATTTTCTGAACTTTTCAAAAAAACTATTTTTAAAAATTGAAAAACTGCAAATATTTCGCTAAAATCAAACTTTCGGTGGCTATATCTTGAAAACGGAGCCCTTTATCAAAAAATCTGTAAAGTACCTTTCGATTGCAAATTCAATTTTGCATTAAAAAATAATGTCAAACTTGTTTTTGCATGAAACTTCGATTTTTTCCAAAAATCACTATTTTTTCAAAAAATCATAACTCGGCGGCAGATTTTTTGACCATGTTTCTCCATGGCTCAAAAGTTGCGGATTTTTGTCCCCTAAAACATATCAAAAAATCTCGAAAATCAAAAAATACGTATTTTGGGAAATTGAGTATTAGTGAAAAAAATTGATAAAAATATCTGCAATTTTTTTTTCCGTGTACCTATTTTTTTTCTCAAAAGTCCTCAACAATACCTACAACTTTGCCGAAGACACCAAATTGATCAGAAAATTCACTCAAAAGTTACAGCTGTTTGAATATTTACATACCATTTTTGTATGGACAGCTGCCAAAATTGTATGGAGACTTGTATGGGTGAACCAATGACACAAAATAGCATATTTGGTCATAGGGAAGGCCCCCACAAAGTTTGAGCCAAATAAAAAAAATACAAATAAAATCAATTTCCGGTTTTGGTAGAGAATTGCTCAGCTGCCAAATTTGTATGGAAAATTATATGGACAAACTAATGATGCAAAATGGCTTCTTTGGGCATATTGAAGGCACCACAAAAGTTTCAGTTAGGTTAAAAATTACAAAAATTGAAATAAAAAAAAGATCGATTTCGTAGAGAACAGTGCACACAAAAATGTCATCCAAATAAAAAAATGTGTATTTTCCAAAAAAAAATGCTCATTCTTTTACGAAAGTATATATCAAGCTAGGAAAAAAAATCAATTTTAAAGTATTAAAGAAAAGCTGATTTAAAAATGAACTGAACTTAATCACAGTTGTTCCGGAACCATATGGTTTGTTCGAATATTTTAAAATGAGCCCAAACTTTCAATATAAATAAATATAATGTTTTTATTCCTAAAACAAATACTGCGAAAACACAAAAATTCTAAATTTTTTGTTGTTATAAGACCATTTAATATTAATATTAATGTCCTCTATAATTTCATTTAATTTTTAATTAGTAGAAATTAGTTAAATTTAAAAAAGTGATTTTCAATGCGAATTTCTTTTGTAAAAGTCGCTAGAATGTTTTAGAAATAAAAGAAAAATTGTGAGTTTATAAAGCAAAGTATTAATTTATTGAAGGAGTTTGTGCGGTTATTTAGACACCCTAAGGAAATTGCTCACCCGCAGGCATAGTACGCATTTGAAGGGAGAGTTAATGGCAGAGGATTTCGGTGATAATATCCGATGAAAAAAAGTATTTTTTCGATAATATTGAATAAAAAATCATTTTTATCACAAACATTCAAAGGTGTCTATAATATCTTTCAAATTTTACTGGGGATGATAAAGGCACCTACACAAAAATTGACAATAAAATAGCATCATTAAAACAAATCGAGTCTGAGATAGGGTAAGGTAGTCATCAATGAGACACTTTTAGTTTTAAACTTTCAAATTTTTTTGTATTTTTTTCATCATCATGTTTTAATGAGCTTTTTGAAGCATTTTCTTTCTATTAATTCGTTCTAACATTGACCAAAATATGAGATCGATCTGACGTCTACAGCCAGAGTTATTCTACTGCATCATTGTAGACGCACTTGGCAGGAACAATGAGACAGCTAGGGAAAAATGATGTTTTTATATTGCTCCTTTGCAAGTGACTTACTTTGAACATTTTCAAGCAATTTGTCAACATGAAACTTCAATTAACAAAAGTTATACTACTTAAATTTCGTAAAATCCATACATTTTACCAAATAACTTTATATATTTGGTAAAATGAAGTTCAAACTCAATAAATATGCCAAAAATCACTTTTATCACTTGTGAGCAGTTCTCTAGGATTTCGGTCATTCGATTTTTTTTTGTATTTTTTAATCCAACTGAAACTTTTTTGGTACCTTCGGTATGCCCAAAGAAGCCATTTTGCATCATTAGTTTGTCCATATAATTTTCCATACAAATTTGGCAGCTGTCCACACAAAAATGATGTATAAAAATTCAAAAATCTGTATCTTTTGAAGGAATTTTTTGATCGATTTGGTGTCTTCGGCAAAGTTGTAGGTATGGATACGGACTACACTGGAAAAAAATGATACACGGTAAAAAAAATTTGGTGATTTTTTTATTTAACTTTTTATCACTAAAACTTGATAGACAAAAAAACACTATTTTTATTTTTTTAATTTTTTGATATGTTTAAGAGAACATAAAATGCCAACTTTTAAGAAATTTCCAGGTTCTGCAAAAAATCTTTGACCTAGTTATGAATTTTTTAATCCATACTGATTTTTTCAAAAAATCGAAATTTTGGTCACAAAAATTTTTCAACTTCATTTATCGATGGAAAATCAAATTAGCAATCAAACAGTTCTTCAGTGAAATTTTGATAAAGTGTATCAAGTTTTCAAGTTAAATCCATATTTAAGTGTCTTTTTTGAAAATAGTCACAGTTTTTAATTTTTTAAAATTAGTGCACATGTTTGCCTACCCTTGAAAAAAAATATTTTTGAAAAGCTGAGAAAATTCTCTATATTTTGCTTGTCCGGACTTTGTTGATACGACCTTTAGTTGCTGAGATATTGCAATGCAAAGGCTTAAAAACAGGAAAATTGATGTTTTCTAAGTCTTACCCAAACAGCCCACCATTTTTCAATGTCGATATCTCAGCAACTAATGGTCCGATTTTCAATGTTAAAATATGAAACATTTGTGAAATTTTCTAATCTTTTCGAAAACAATATTTTCAAAATTTTCAAAGCAAGACGAACATTCCATAAGGGCCAAACACTCAATATTACGCCCTTTTAAAATGTTAGTCTTGGTTTAATTTTTTTGAAAATATTGTTTTCGAAAAGATCGGAAAATTTCACAAATGTTTCATATATTACCATTGAAAATCGGACCATTAGTTGCTTAGATATCGACATTGAAAAATGGTGGGCTGTTTGGGTGAGACTTAGAAAACAATACAACAATATTTTCCTGTTTTTAAACCTTTGCATTGCAATATCTCAGCAATTAAAGGTCGTATCAACAAAGTCCAGAGAAGCAAAATATAGAGAATTTTCTCAGCTTTTCAAAAATATTTTTTCCAAAGGTGGGGGTCGTGCATAAACCACGTGGTCTCCTTAGGGGGGGGGGAGGGGGTCCGAAATCCGACCGAAAAAAACCATGAAAAGCCATGGGGGGGAGGGGGGGGGTCGACGGCTGACCACGTGGCCTTTAAAAAAAATCTTTTGTTAAAAAAAATACGCACTTTGAATTTACTTATATGCATACATTTTTTGTTAGACTTCAAAACCATACAATTACAATATTTTACAATCATAATATTTTCCAATTCAATATTGAATTATATATTTCGGCAGATTCATATCAATACTTTGAGCCTGTAATTGAATGTACACTTTTTAATACTCATGTAACTACGTTTTGCAAAAGTTTGAAAGCTGTTAAAAAACAAAATGACAGTATCCAAAGTTAATATACCCTAAAAAATGCGTACCAATATGCAAACACAATTTCATTTTTTTGTTGATGGTATCTTGTAGCTAAAAATGTGCTTGCAAATTTTCATTGAAAGTAGATGTAGTCTTCGATAGTTCTATTTTGGAACAACTTAAAAAATAAATATTGCTGACAATTTTATAAGATTTTCGTGACAAGGCAAAAAACTAAATATGTTTTATAAATGAAGTGTCTAAAAATGATTCTCTGCGAAAAAAAAAATCAAAATCTCAGATCTTAGCTAATTACCGTAGCTGGTCCTATAAGTGATCGAAGAATCTTAATCGAAAGATTTCCTTTTGACACTTAAAACAAACTCAACTCCTCTCTCATGCAATATTTTTTTAAGTACAAAGGAACTAAAAACCCCGATTTCAGGATTATCGCGCAAAATTTCAGTTTCACTACCTCATTTGCAAGTGCGTCTTACATTAAAAAATAACCAGTAACGAAAAAAGGAACGATACATACTTTAAGATTCACCAAAAAATTTGATGAATATTTTGGTCTAAAATATATTCCTTATTTCATGGGTTACACAATTTGGATTGTTATATTAAATAACATTTCATAAAATACACGTTTACTATCCATCGTCAAAGTTGTAGGTATTTTTTCAGTTTTTTTTATGTTAATAGGGACCATCTCTTGAGCCAAAGAGAAACATGGGCAAACATTTTAGATTTTTAGAGAAAAAAACGAGCTTCAAGCAAACATTGTTTTTGTTTCTCAATTAATTTAAAGATTAAAAAATAGGGGCCAAAGGTGCCCTTTCCTGAAAATATTAGTTTTTCTTTAAGCTGAGAAAATATACTATACCCTCAACTTCATATTTGAGATAAAACCACTCAAATATATAGACACATTAAAATAATTTAAGTTTTAAAGAGTCACTTAATTTTCAAATTCCTATATCAATTTGTGAAATAAATTTCAATACAATGCCGTCAAGATCAACATAAATAAAATTCATTAAAAAAGATGGAACGGTACTTTCAACTCGCTGGTTCTCGAGCATAACTCAACCAACCGGGACATTTTTTTTTGAGTGAATTATAAGGATGTCTAGATGATCCTTAAACTTTGAAGAACTCGATATGATCAAATCTGTAATTTATACGATCAAAAACGTCGTTCCAACTTTGGTTTGCTCTAGTAAAAAATATCACCCAAAAATCCGCGGAGACAAGCCCGAAAGTTGAGTTGAAGTTACCGTTCCAATGTTTTAGGGAGGCTTTGGCATCCGTGTATATTGGACATGCGTTGGGCGTCCCAGTGTTAATAATTTCAAAGGTATTGAAAAGATTGAAAAATTAACATATTTAATATTTTTTTGTATTTATTTTGAGGTAAAGTTGGATCAAAAATCTTAAATCGTAGATAATTGCCTATTTAAACAACTGAAAAAAATGTAAAATTAATTCCAAATTTTAGCTCAATCTTTTTTAAATTTATCAAAACACATAGTCGATAGCAAAATCAATTTAAAGTAAGAGTAAGACTTAAACAATTTGGATGTCCATGACTAAAAGAACGATTTTTAGCGCGTTGTCTACAACTTTTCCAAACACACGAAATTGATTTTTGAGCAATTCTATAAAAAATCGGTCTTTATTCTTAAATTTTATTTTTTTGATTTTTTTAATCCGTCTGAAACCGTTTTTGGTGCCCAAGCCATTTTGCATCATTAGTTTGTCCATATAGTTTTCCATACAAATTTGGCAGCAATGAAAATTAAAAAATCTGTATCTTTTGAAGAAATTTTTGGTCGATTTGGTGTCTTCGGCAAAGTTGTAGGTATGGATAAGGACTACACTGAAAAAAATGATAAATGGTAATTTACTTTGCTGATTTTTAATTTCACTTTTTGTCACTAAAACATGATTTGCAAAAAAACACTATTTTTATTTTTTTAATTTTGCCAACTTTTCAGAAATTTTCAGAACGGGCAAAAAATCGTTGTTTGAGTTATGAATTTTTGAATCAATACTGATAAAAAAAATCGAAATATTGACCGCAACTTAATTTTAATTTTATTTTTCGATGTAAAATCGAATTTGCAATCTAAAAGTACATTAGTGAAATTTTCATAAAGTGTACCGTTTTCAAGTTATAGCTATTTTTAGGTAACTTTTTTTTAAATTAGTTGCAGTTATTAATTTAAAAAAAATTAGTGCCCATGTTTGCCTAAATTTGAAATGCTGAGAAAATTCTTTGTTGCTTTGTTGCTAAGATATTGCCATGCAAAGATTTTAAAACAGAAAAATGGATGTTTACTATCCAAACAACCCATAATTTTCTTATGTCGATATCTCAGCAACTAATGGTGCGATTTTATATGTTTATTAGAGTGTAACAAAAATGACTTTTTGGCGGGCATTCAGGGGTTTGTTCAGGTGAGCATACTGAGCCTAAATCCCAAATATGAGCTTGATTGGACGTAACAGGAGCTGGCGCTCCGCCCTTCAATTTTAAATGGGATTTAACCCGTAAAAAAAGAATTTTTCAAAAATGTCACTTTTTGAGGCCCCGGCAAAAAAGATATGCGTCGCACCTCGCGACGCCCGAGACGCCAATTGATTTTGCTGGGACCGATTTTTCGAAAATATGCCAAACTTTGAAGGTCTGTACCGAGCACCAGGATGCTCCAAACTTCAATGTTATATATACCAAAAGATACGCAAGGATCTGGCCTATACGCCAGTGATGTTTTTGGTAAACGCATTGGTGGCCAAAATGCTTCAAAAAGTGACATTTTTGAAAAAAACTTTTTTTTAAGGGTTAAATCCCATTTAAAATTGAAGGGCGGAGCGCCAGCTCCTGTTACGTCCAATCAAGCTCATATTTGGGATTTAGGCTCAGTATGCCCACCGGAACAAACCCCTGAATGCCCGCCAAAAAGTCATTTTTGTTACATCCTAATGTTTATAAATAAAACTTTCGTGAAATTTTCCGATCTTTTCGAAATCAATATTTTCAAAAAAAAAAAAATAAGACTAACATTTCTAAAGGTCGTAATATTGAATGTTTGTCCCTGTCTCTGATTCTTGTATGGAGAAAAAAAATTAAACAGCTCGACTTTTTTGGACACACTGAATCATTGGAATCAATCATGCTTAATTAAAAAGAAAAGTTGCTTTAGTTTGGATTTTTATGAATGTTTGGAATAAAATAAATATTAACTAGGAGCTTTCATAACTAGATATTTTCCTTAAAATAAAATGAAAATATTTTTTTCCTGAAACAAAACTTTTCTATTTAATTAATTTCAATTTTAAGAAAATATTTTATAGTGCATTTAAATTAAATCATGAATGCTGTTTATAAATCAAAATGGCTTTAATTCTTAAAGCATATTTATTCTGGATGCAATTTATTGCACTGCAATTCCATAATTTTGAATAAATATGTTTTACTAAGTTGCTTGTTTTGTTGAGAGTATTTTTTACTTTCTGTACCATTTCAATAAATTGTTATACTGTTATTATTTACCTTAAACTTTGTGATATTATACTTTTTCACACTTTTAAGTGAGTTTCTGTTTTTTTATATATAATTAAATTGGTTTTAATGGTGTTACAGCACCTACACAAATTAAAATGTTTTCTGTTTGACCCAATGTCACCCCCTCTTAAGGGTAAGTTTGAGTTAATTTTAAAACGATTGGCATTTATGAACGGTGTGATTATACTAGCCATATTCTGGGAAAATGTTGGTAAATTCAGAAGCATTCCCCAACAATATTTATTTCGATATAATTTGAAATGTTTTTATTGAGTTAAAATAACAACAGTAATATCGTTTTTTGAACAAAAGTCACCACCAGTGACGGTACATCGTTTGTGAATAAACATTTTTGAAATCTATAATTATTTTGTTTTTTTAAAAGATTTTTCACGTGGGAAAAAAAGCCACGTGGCCATATAGGGGGGGGGGGGGTTGGCGTTAAACCACGAAAAACCATGAGGGGGGAGGGGGGGTCAAAAATTCTCCAAAAAAAGGCCACGTGGTTTATGCACGACCCCGTGGATAAACAGTGCACTTTATCAAAATTTCACTAAAGTACTTTTTGATTGCAAATTTGATTTTACATCGAAAATAAAGTTGAAAAATTTTGCGACCAATATTTCGATTTTTTGAAAAAAATAGTATTGATAAGAAAATGTATAACTCGGTCAATGATTTTTTGCACAACCTGGAAATTTCTGAAAAGTTGGCATTTTATATCCTCTAAAACATATCAAAAAATAAAAAAATTAAAAATAATGTTTTTTTGCAAATCTAGTTTTAGTGATAAAAAGTTAAATAAAAAAATCACCAATTTTTTTTACCGTGTATCATTTTTTTCCAGTGTAGTCCGTATCCATACCTACAACTTTGCCGAAGACACCGAATCGATCAAAAAATTCCTTCAAAAGATACAGATTTTTGAATTTTCATACATCATTTTTGTATGGACAGCTGCCAAATTTGTATGGAAAATTATATGGACAAACTAATGATGCAAAATGGCTTCTTTGGGCATACCGAAGTTTCAGTCGGATAAAAAATACAAAAATTAAAATTGAAGAAAAAAGACCGATTTCGTAGAGAAATGCTCTTGTGTGTTTTTTTGAGTCTAAAATATTTTAGCATTTGTAGAGTTTTTTTAATGTCCTATAAATAAATGTTTCATTTTCGCTTGTTGGATGTTTTTGAATTCCCCTGAATCTCAAGAACCGGCTTACAACCAAAAAGCTAAATTTGAAAATATAATATAATAATAGGACCTTTTGAAAAAAATCCTGATTTTATAGCTTAAAAAATATCATACAAATTTAATTTGGCTTTGTATTTTTGCCGCGCAAACAACTGAATGAAAACACATAATGTTAAAATAAGTAAAAATGCGACCTCAAAAATATTTCTTTGAGTTTTTTTTATAAAATTAAAAAACAAATTGTTTTTACTGTAATTGCCCATTACTCAATCCCACAAAAAGATAACCTACACGACTTTGATTGCCTTGAACTCGCCCCACCGACAACGTGAGTGATTGTCAAGCAGACTCGGGAGATCTTTTCCACCGCCAAAGCACCTTTTCCTCCCAGCGCGCCGTCGACTGTCGGTTGTCCTCGTGTTGACTTTTTCCATGTCTGACAGAGATTACAAGCCGGCGTTGGCAAAGGGGTGAGAGTTTACCTACACTTGTTTTTTTTCTGCCCACTTTTCCTCACACACACACACTTCATCTCGACGTCGATGATGACGACAGCGTCAGCAGTCAGTGGTGGTGGCGGCGGCAAACATCAAAGGGAAAAATTGCGAAATTGTAGAATTGAAAAATTGCCTTTTGTGTTTTGCATGTCTGAAGTGGGTGGTGGGGGTGGACCAGATGCAGGCTTGTCATGAGTTCCTTTTTTCGTGTGCTGCTGCTGCTGTTGTTGTTGTTGTTCTCAACAAAGCCCAGAGAGATTTCCCAGTTTTCGCGTTCGTTTACATTTTGGGGTTTTGTGATGATGCCGCTGGTTCTGACGGTTGAAGGGGTTTTTTTTCCTTCACTCATCACGGTGAAATGGGTGGATTGTTTTTTTTTTTATTGATGTTGATGCTTATGTTGATGTTGCGGTGCTTTGTTTACTTTTTTGCGAATCGATTTTTGACAGGAAAACATTGACAATAAAGTCTGAAGCATTTTTTCGAGCTGATATAAAAATGTGTTTAACTTGAATTTGAAGCTTGAATACATTTTTTTATTGCATCTGACCATTATAGTTTATCATTAGCTCAGCTAAAATGAAAATATTTATGCTATCATTAGTTATATGAGTGTTTGTTATTTAGTTCACTGTACAAAAGTTGCTCAAAATTTTAATTTACTTTATTCCTTAGAAAAATAATAATAAAACACACAATTTTCTAGAAAAAAAAATGAAAACTTCCTACCACAAAACCAATTAATGAAGCGCAAATTTCCACTATTCACGCTCGGAGTACTTTTTTCCTGTGAACCAAACTTGTTTGAACTCATTTCCCTTCTTTGAAGATCGGGCACGAAACCGACCCCGGGAACCGCAAAACCGTTGGAAAAGGCCAAGTGTTGCCCCGGTGGTTTCCCGCGACCAGCGGAAGATGCATAACTTTTTTGTTCTGTTGTTGTGGCAAACGAGCCGAGGTCCTTTGAAATCGAGCCCCGGTCTGGTCCTCATTTTTCTTTTATAATAGTTATTCAGCTTCCCATCGGCGAGACACGGTTGTGGTGATCATTAAAAAGAGGATTTTTTTTTTGCCGTAGGTCAGACCTCGATGAATAGGAATGAGGCTGTAACGAGCGGGTTTCTTACAATTCAGATTTTTTGTTGTTGAAATTTAAATAAAATTTTTTTTTGCTCAAAACAATAAAATAAATGAAAAATATGTGCGATTTAAATTTTTTAACTTTATTCAACTATTTTGATTGAATTTTTAACAAAATACATAACTTTAATAATCAAAACCTCATTACATTTCAATTACGCAATGATTCAAATCTTAATGTTTTTTCTCTTACAAATGTCTTTTTACCCAAATTTTCTCAAAACTTCTTTCAATCGGCCTCTCTGTACTGCTGCCCCCCCCTGCGGGAAATTCGCCCTCGGACACGAAGCAATCTTCAAAGGGTGCCGCCCTCCCGCGTTCTCAACGAGCCTAAGGAGGAAAATCGTTCCCACCCCGCGTCCGTAAATTAACGGCCAGCCAACGCAGCAACGAGTCCAACATCCTGGCGGCGGCGGCCGTTTCTTTCATCTTGTTTTTTTTTCACTTGAGGGGTGAGGTTTTTTTCTTCTCACAATGAAATAGAGCTCAGCCTCAAGATTTTTATGCTTGATCACCGGTTCACTTGAGGGGGGTGGGGGTAGGACCTTCCTCAAGAAGTTTGTACTGGCGTAAGACTTGCCGCATTACAGGTAGAATTTCTAGAACTCCTCCATTTTCTTTAAGTAAATGTTTATAAAGTTTATAAAATACTCTATAAATTAATCCTAAAAATAAGAAGAAAAAAAACATCATCCAACCTTGTTTTACCAAACAGTTCTGCATCCAGGAAAAGAAAACAATCCCGCGATGCCACCCTGTCAACCCACTGTCTAATCATTACCAACCAACTTTATGCTCGACAACGCGCGCTCCTCTTCTCACTTCAAAGGGATGGGGCATTAGGGTGTAATATCAAAATCGATTTTCCAGCACAGCATTATATTAGTTCCTTTTGGGGTCCTAAACAACTCCCCAAAGTTTGGTAACGATTGGTTAAGTCCCCACTTTGCGCAAAGCGATTAAATTTTCCATACAAATTTGTATGGGAAAAATCATTTTTTTGAATTTTGATATTTAAAAATCCAAGTTTCACGCTGTGCTAAAACCGGATTCATATTCGGATGCTCTGGAATGTGCTCTACAACTTTCCCGAAGAGAGTATGGTGCTAACTTGCTCCTGTAAGAAGATACAGCGTCCTCAAAACTCGTCTAAAACGTGATTTTCGATCAAAAAACACGTTTTAGACGAGTTTTGAACACGCTGTATCTTTTTATAGGAGCAAGTTAGCACCATACTCTTTTCGGGAAAGTTGTAGAGCACATTCCAGAGCATCTGAATATGAATCCGGTTTTGATATAGCGTGAAACGTGGATTTTTTAAATATCAAAATTCAAAAAAATGGTTTTTCCCATACAAATTTGTATGGAAAATTGAATCGCTTTGCGCAAAGTGGGGACTTAACCAATCGTTACCAAACTTTGGGGAGTTGTTAAGGACCCTATAAGGAACCAAAAGGTTGCTGTGCTAGCTAAATTTGGACAACTTTATTTTTTTCCATACAACCATATTACACCCTAATGGGGCATGTGAGAGAGTAAAGGCAGAGCATCTTTTTTTTTTCCTGCTAAAAAAAACGACCACTTATCATGTCCTACTCTAACCGACTACAAACTCTGTTCACAGTTCACTTGGAAACGTTCTCTGGAAAGCCGCATTTGAAAATGGTGTCACAATCGTTTAAAAAAAGATTGATGAAAAATACTAGTTTAACTCAATCTATTACCATGAAGAAAATAATGTTTGATCATCGTTTCTCAATCTCAATTTTTTGTTCAATTCAAAGTCAAATGTATTTTTAAAAAGTTTCTAGATTTCATTAAACTTTTAAAAAACAAATAAATTTTATTATTTCAATTTTCATTGCTTGTCCCATTGCCTTTGACATTTTAAAGCAAGTAATTGAAAATTGAAATACTATTTTAAGCATTTAAAAAATCTTTAGAAATTTCCTTGATGTTTCTTTGCAGCTGTTGAGGAGTTTAATAATGGTTTGCTGCCCAGAAAAAAAGATTTAGTTTCGTTTACTAGTCAAAATTATCGGCACTTTTTCTGAACAAGGAAGGAAACAGATTCAGTATTTGTATAACATTTTATGTATTTCATTCATACACATATTTGAATATGTTTCGGATGTTTAGGTTGAAATAACTATTTGTTGATTCCTTTTTCAATTTTCCTGGACTCTGGAGCGTTTTTTTTTTGTTAAAAGAACTAATTTCAAACTTTTGGGGAAATCCTTTAACTTATTTCGAAAATTTGTATTTACTTACTTTAAAGCTGAAAAATAAACCAAAAAATGAAAAATTCACAAACAAATGAGAGAGTTCACCTAATAATATGTCTACAATCTTCTATATATACATAAAATTTCGACGGTTTTGTTCGAACGCGAATCAACTCAACACGGAACGTCGGATCGAGGTGCTCTTTGTTGCGTTCGTATAAGTCAAAGGAAGGTTCTTACGCCAAAAAACCTAAAATATTTATCATTTGCCTGTTTTGAGTTTTTCTTATTTTTCAATTCACATTCAATAAGGCTTTAAAAGAGGTTAACTCAACCACTTTTTCGTTTGACACCTTTTAAATTTGTACCCGATTTGTTTGACAACAGTTGGTGTCAAACCATCGGATTACCAGCGATTATGACGAACAAACAAACAAAATCGCACTTTTTGGCAGTTTGTATTTTTTTCCTGCTCTGTTTGTTTGCCTGCATTTGTTTTAAGACACGTCAGCCTGCTTACATTTCGCTTTGTTTGTGAGTTTGGCAACCTGTCAAACACGAAAAAGTGCGAGTTTGTTTGTTTGTTTGTCATAGCCTAAAACCTCCTTAAGTTGCACCAAATTCGTATTTATAAAGGCTTTGACTTATTCAAACATTACTCCATTTTTTTTTGTTTAGAAATTATTTAGAAATTAAGAGTAAATAATTACACAGTTTTTGCAGATTAAGGGCAGAGTTAAAATGCATATCTTCAAAAAAAAACTTACAAATGAAAACTGTAGAAAAATAAAACGACGCAAGATCGTTACAGTGAAATTCGTACAGTTCTTCTTTTCAATGTTTATAGAAAATTATTTTTAGGCTTCATCCATAAAGTATGTCACGCTAAAATCAGCCAAAATTTACCCCCTCCCCCCCCCCCCTTGATATGCTTTATGGATGACGCCTTAGATACAGTCCAGACTCGATTATCCGAAGGCCTTGGCAAAATGTCACTTCGGATAATCAAAATTTCGGATAATCGAGTCACGAATTTTTTTTTGATGCTGTATTATTTTTGATTGTTGAGCTTAAAAATTACCTCTAAATTACTCTAAAGTGATTTAGAATTTTTAAATCCAAGATGGCGGCCAAAATGGCGGTTTTTTCATAAAACTATTTTTATTAGGTCACAAAATGGTGGTTTTGAAACACTGAAGTTTTACATTTTCTAATTCAACAGGCATTCAACAATTAAAATTTTACCTAAATGGGGTTCCTGAACTTGAATTTAATGTTGACAGAAAAAAAAAATTAAAATTGGGAAAAAAAACAATATTTTTGTTCGTCATTTGATTATAAGAAGTCCCATACAAACCTACGGATAATCGAACTTTGGATAATTGAAACTTCGGATAATCGAGACTTCAGCTAATCGAGTCTGGATTTTTGCTAAATTTGTAGAAAAAAAAACGATCTAAAATGTGATTGGTTAAAAGTATCCTCTCTTCAGCTTATAAAACTGCAGTAGACTTACTACCGTTCTTCGCATAATTGTCCCATGTTCAAAAAAGTGCAACTGACAAAAACGCGATTGAAATTTTTCGACCGATTTCTGTGTTTCTACGCATAATTGTCCCGTAGGTTCCTATTCGCCCTATGTGTCCCTAAATACCCCAGTTAGCAGTTTATCACCCTTATTTGTGATTCTCACATGTAAACAAGATATAATGCTTCGTAAAACTAATGATTCCGTGTAAGAAAATACTTAGAGGGACAATTATGCGTAGAAGTTTAACGATGGGGCAAACAGACTTGGTGTTGTTTTCAATGAGTTTCCGAACAAAGTACCAGCTGTTATGTGTTTTTCTTAAAGTACACGTCAAGCTAAACTTAAAAATGTCATAATGTCAAAATCGTCAAAAAATTACAAATGGCTTTAAAAGCATTTTTGCAATTCCGTCGTGAAACTACTTACTTTTCCTGTCATTCTTGAACGACGAAATAGCCTACTTTTCTGTACCAAAAATAACAGAATCGAATAGCAACACTTTTCAAAATAAATGCTGAAAAGTTCTACTTTTCAGCACTGAAATGGGTGCTAAAAAGTTGAACTTTTCAGCACTTGTTTCGAAAAGTAACTCTTTTTAACATTTTTTTTTTGATTTAAACGTTTTATAGACAAAATACATGAAAATTTGAATTAAAATTTCACTCAATGGGTGTTTTTCGGAATTGCAAAAAATGCTGTATGGAACTCGTTGCAAAACTTGATTTTTTCAGCACTCGTCGTATTTATCAAACTCGGTGAACCTCGTTGGATAAATGTACGACTCGTGCTGAAAAAATCCTCTTTTTGCAACTTGTTGCATAAACTACTATTTCACAATGACAAGAAAGAACTTGTTGCGTAATGTAATCATACAGTATGTAAAAAAAGTATTTACACCCCTTGGGCACTATGCACATTTTGTGATGAAACATGTAAAAAATTCGAAAAAACGTGAGTTTTATAGAAAACCTAGATGTATGGGTATCAAAAGATCGGAAATTCTATGCCCTTTCTGATGCCACATCGGTTGACTTGTGAATTGTGGACCGGTTCAGATGCCGGCGGATTTTCCGACGACGTAATTCCGGGTTGGTACGAAATTCCAACGAAAAATCTATTCTATCGATACAAATACCCCCAAAACGGTGTTATACCCACTCCAAAATGTTTATTTAGCAATTCTTTGTTAATATATTGACATTTAGTTGAATTAAAAGTTTGCAAAATTAAGTTAAGAAAAGTTTTACATAGAATTTCCAGAGTAATATAAATTTTTATACTAAGTAGTTAGTAAACTTTATATTCAATCCAAATTATTTTTATTAATCAGTCAAGGATGCCTGTTTGGAGTTGGGAGACTGGCATTATGATGATTTGTCTACAAATAACATTATTTATGTTAATTTTTCGAAAGGTGTACAAACTTTTTTTACACCTTTTTTTATTTTCGTAATAGTATTTGTTACATAACTTTTTTATAGAAATCATCTTTTCATGAGCTTTTTGTAGCAAAATGTTTGGCATGAGTTTCTGAACAAAACGTAGTACTAGGTTCCTGTCAAACTTTAAATTTTTTACATGTTTCATCACAAAATGTCCAAGGGGTGTAAATACTTTTTTTACATACTGTATAAATAATAAAAAAAACATAAAATAACAAATCAAAACATTTTATTTTCTACAGAATCACTGTAGTGCCATGCAGGCGAGAATTTGCAGGAGTATGTATGTAACATTCTGTAATGGAGACCCGCCTTTAGGTTGCCATTGATGCAACTCTGGCACCAACAGAATGCAGTGAGCAATAGAATGACACACAAACACATCAACGTACTTTCTACACTACTCTCCTGTGACCAACACAGAAGGAAACACACACACACTTGAGCAAACAAAGCGGAAAGGGTTGGTATCCGGTCTCAGCGGGGGGAGGGTCGGTGGTGGTTGTGGGTTGGCTTCTGTACTTGTCTCATCCGGGTGTGAAGGACAAAGCGCTGAGAGGAGGACTGAACAAAAAAAAATAAAAGAGTCTAAAACAAAAGAGGAAAAAAGCTTTTGAAATAAACATCAAAGCGAAAAATGCCGACATCTTTTGCCGGGGTCTCCTTCTTGAGAGTTGAGGCGGGTAGACACACACATGCATGTGCTCAAACATCCACAAGGGGGTTGCAGATTACGGAGGCGGATGCTGGTGACATCGTTTGATGGTTGTTGTGGGGGAGGTAGGGTGGGTGGTTGTAAGAGAAAAACTTGTGATGAGTATAGTTGGACGCAGGCACTGCTGAGAAGAGTTGTTACACAAATAGAGCCTCCGAGTTCTGTTACTTACAGATATCTGTAACAGGGGTAGGTTGTGTAAATATGCGAACAGTGCTAGTTGAAATCTCTTCTGTGACAAGTGGCAGTTACTGAGCTAATTGTTACTTGTTACGTTGTTCGTGAAGGGTTTTATTTTTAAGCTTGACCTTTTCGTCAGGTTCTATTTTGATAAGCCTATGTTGTTTTTTTGCTTTTTCTACAATTTTAAAATGTCTTCTGACCCGACTGTCCACGGTGCATTTCAAACCAAGAGTGTTCGCACTTTCCATGTTTTACAACTTAAAGTTACACAATGCTTCAAGTGACCCGCTTCCACAACCCACCCTGTGTGACATCCGGCGAGCAACAATGTTTCGTCGCTAACCTTTGCCCTTCACGACGCTGCCGTCCAAGTAGCACTTGTGGCAAACGTTTTCCCCCCGTTGGAGACCTGTCCTCGGAACACTGGCCATTCTCCTTGGCCAGAAAAATCCAATTAATGTAAGTCATACACACACATTCACTTCAATGTAACAACCGCACCTTGGGAAGCCACTTAACCGGTGCTCCACATAGTTCTTGCTTTCTTCGAAAGCTGGGTTCGTCGTCGTCGGTGGCAAGTCCCCAGCAAGTGCGCGACAGGTGGACGAGAGTTCACGGACCTGCGGCCCCTAAATCTCCCCGGCAATCTTCCCGGTCGTCACGTAAGCGGGTCACGTTATCCCCGGGGAAACCCTCTTGCTGTGGGGCCTTTTGTTACTCGGGAGGCTCCTTGCGTCAGTCTTCGTCTGGGTTGAGCTCCTTTTGAACACATGATGGAAATGTTCAATATTTGCCGGTATCTGGCGGACGCAATCGCTGAAGAGTTTGGTACACATTCAGTTTCTTATCCAAAGTTTAGAACTTTGCTATTTTTTCCACTAAGTATTTCCAAAAATGACATTTGATTTTTTCTTTAAAACGATTGAGATCATCATCATCAGCTAAATAATTTTGTTTTTTTTTTTAAGGATCTGAGTGTACAACACACTCCTAACCAAGAAAAGAAAGCCTTTTCCACCATATCCCGGCAAAGATAGAGAGTACAACGCACCGGCTCCTGAAAAGGCCCTTTCGGCAAAGTCCTCGGTAACTGCGCGAAGAAAGTAATCAGCATTCTTTCACCGGTGGCTCACCGCCGCCGCACACATCCTTTCATCCAGTTGAGCACCCGGCAGCACTTGAAAATTTGCTCTCCTTTCAGAACACCCCGTCGGTGAACCCTCAATAACCGGAACCGGTTGATTGAAGCACTGCGATAAGCGCAAAACTGATGGAATCTTTCGGAGGAACTCTTTTTAGTTCCATTGATCCACGAACTCGTGATGGAAGCCGACGGGGAAGGAAAGCTTTAAAGCTTTCCCTGCGTCGACGAGATTCTTTTCCGTTCGGGGTTAGGTTGGGGTGTAGAAGTGCGAAAATGGAAAGGATTTTTCGGTTATCCTTCGCTGAGGGGAGGGGTTTAGAACCATGTGAGCCATTTATTTCACTCTGCCGGAATCTTTGAGCCTGTTTGGTGGAATTACCGCTCAGGGAAAGTTGAGCTGATGACTCGTGGGAATGCTTAGATCAAGTGATTTTGTTTTTGAGATGCAAAGTTTGTTATGTAGAATTTATATCATTTTTTGACGAGTTCAAGTTTGTTGAACTCAATAATTTTCCGGAGCCCTCATTCTAATTTGAACATTCAAAAATTACCGAACAATATTTTTTATTTATTTTTGATCAGTAAAATAAAGCTGAACATCAATTTACTCGTTTCTCGAAGGTGAAGTTTGTATGGAAAAAATGCACAAAAAAAACCTAATTTTCAAAAGGTTTGTTCTGCATGGTACGCTAATTTCCATTTAAAAACTTCCAACAGTAAGATTCTCATTGGAAATGTTGAGCTCTACAACTTTGTAGAACATACCAAAGCTGTAAAACAAGATCCTAAAACTCGATCCTATAAAAAAAATCATTTTTGCAATTACGTCGAGAAACTACTCACTTTTCCCGAAATAGCCTACTTTTCTGTACCAAAAATAACAGAATCGAATAGCAACACTTTTCAAAATAAATGCTGAAAAGTTCTACTTTTCAGCACTCGAATGGGTGCTGAAAAGTTGAACTTTTCAGCACTTATTTCGAAAAGTAACACTTTTCAAAAAAATTTTGATTTAAACGATTTATTGACAAAATACATGAAAATTTGACTTGAAATTTCACGCAGTGTGTGTTTTTTGGAATTCCACAAAATGTTGTATCAATGGGATAATCTTAACCAATTCACTCGAAATTAGACTAGAAGCGAGAAAAAGTTTTCTGCTTGTCAAATCTTTTAAAAGATTATTTGAAAACTACCTTATGTATTTTTTATTTATTAATGCTTAAAAATGCAAAATGCTGCTGATTTTTTTTTGTAAATTATTCTTCAAAACTAAATGAATCAAAACCTTACTAATATAATTTTTTTAAGGTTGTTAAGCTTATTTTCTAAGAAATATTAATGTTTTCAAAACAATACCAAAACCAACAAAAATTTAAAGAAATACGAAAACTTAAAGAAATTCTTGTTATTTTTTATGTTTTCATAATCTGATCGTTAAAATAATAAAAAAATTAAATAATTAAAATAATTAAAAAATAAAATAAAATCACATGAATTCACTTAAAATGATAAATCCACTATTTAACCCCTTCCAGCCCAGGGCAAAATCGAGATCATTTCACCTTTACATGCAACTGAATCGACCAAATTGGATGCCATTTTAATGACTTACCAGGTTAAAAAAATACATTGTTGCAGAATAATTGAATTTTGAAGACAAAAATGGGTGGTCCTCTGGAGTAACCATGGGCGTTAGAGGGTTAAAAAAATGATAACATTCACAAAAATCGATATAAGAAAACCAATTTTTCAATTATTGGCTCATGTTTGAAAAAATTCTTAAAACCAACAAAAAATTATAAAAATATATTTTTTTTAAAAAGGGTTGGTAATTTCAAGCTGCAAATCGTGTTTTATGAAAAATTTGAAACCTGGAAAAAAATATATATTTTTAAGAACAAAATCGAATTTGCAATCGAAAAGTACTTAACTTTTTTTTTGATAAGGCCGATCCAAATATTTTTAAAAGTTTTTGTCCCTCGGCTCTGGCCGAAGTCAAAGGGCAAAAAAAA
The DNA here is from genome assembly GCF_016801865.2 of Culex pipiens pallens. NCBI lineage: Eukaryota > Metazoa > Arthropoda > Insecta > Diptera > Culicidae > Culex > Culex pipiens. Next base: position 178,562,930 of record NC_068938.1, on the reverse strand, counting down.
AATATATAAATATTAAAATAACATGCCATAGTTTCAACATTTGCATGGAAAAAGTGTTTTAAAATGTATTTTACACTAGTTCAGTTGTTTTGCAATAAAAGTTTTCAAAAAATGTAAAATGTGACGAAAACAAAAAATTTACCGAAAAAAAAACTTTAACGATAGTAGACATCGAAAATTTTCAAAAATTTAAAAGATTTTTAAATCAACCCAAACATGCTAAAAATGATTATAAACGCAAGGGAATTCAATTTAAATTGATTTTAACTATTTGCTTTTAAATTTTCATAAAAATATCAAAGTTTTTTGAAAAAATATTTTTTTGCCCCCTGATTTTTCAGTCCAACAATGAAGGGGGGACAAAAACTTTAAATAAAATTTGTACCAGTTTAAATGTACCGTTTTCAAGTTATAACTATTTCTAGGGTTCTAGATTTCTTTTACATGTTAATTTTTTGTTGAAAAAAGCTACAGCGGCATAAAGAAAAAGGAACAAGATCTTCAATGTATATTAGAAAATTTTATAGCAAATTTGTTGAATTAAAAAAAATATTTTCAGATATGGCACTCCTGGCAATTATTTTTAAAAATAAAAAAAACTGCAAATATTTGGCTGAAAACCAACTTTCGATGGCTATATCTTGAAAAGGGGACCCTATATCAGAAAATCTGTTAAGTACTTTAAGATTGAAAATTCAATATAACTTTAAAAATTTGGTTAAAATAAAATATGTATAAAATTTTTAATTTTTCCAAAAAATCACTATTTTTTTCAAAAATTTAAGCTCAGCTGCAGAATTTTAAACCATACTTCTATATGGCTTAAAAATTATGCAATTGGGAAACTGAGTTTTGTTAAAAAAAACTTAATTAAAAAATCATCATTTTTCCGTGTACCTATTTTTTCTGGGTATTCCTCACCAATACCGAAACCTATGCCAAAGACACCAAATTGATTAAAAAATTCATTCAAAAGTTACAGATTTTCAAATATTTACGTACCATTTTTGTATGGACAGCTGTCAACATTTTATGAAGACTTGGATGGATGGATCAATGACACAAAATAGCTTCATTGGTCACCTACACTATGATAAAAAAAATCTAAAAATTAAAATGGTTGAAATCGGCTCCTAAAAAATGGTTTTGAAAAGCTGAGAAAATTTCCGACATTTTTATGTCTGGAACTTTGAAATTCGAGCAACTTGTTTCTGAGATACAGCCTCACAAAAAATGTGAATCAATAAAAAGGTTTTTTTAGTGTCCCCTTATTAGCTTGAAACTTTCAACTGACGATAACACGAGAACCGTGGGTCCAATTTTCAATGTCAAAAATCAAAAAATGATTTTTTAATAAAAATTACATCAAAATTAGACTATACTTTTGAAAAACAAAACATTATTTCATAATTTAGAATTTTAAAAATCGAAATATATTCAAATATATAAAAAGATCAGAAAATTTCGCAAAAGTTTAATTTTAAATCATGAAAAGTCACCAATAGTTTCCGAGATGTTGTCAGTTGAAAATGACAGACTAATTAGGTGAAATTTAAAAAAAAAACATCATTTTCATCTTTCGTATTTTTAAGAGGCTGTAACTCAGAAACTAATTGCTCGATTTTCAAAGATTCAGAAATGAAATGTTTGAAATTTTCTCAGCTTTACAACAATATTTTTTCATGGTTGTTAATCTTTTAGGAAGTGTTTTCAAAAATTAAAAAAAAAAATAAAACGTTACAGTTTATCAAGAAACATTTTCAAGTTCTTCTGGTAGCAAATACGATTTCAGCAACATAATTAATACAGACTTTTTCCAGAAGAGACGCAGACACTGCTTAAGCAATGTGGCAACCGGGCGATATGCATGCTGCGCGACTCTCGCGCGTAAGCAAAAAGACCCGGCCTTTGAGGTTAGGCAAAAATCACCCTTTTTAGTAGCTACAAAAAAAAACTTCACTAAACAGAATAAATTTTAAAAGGGTCTTAGGAGACCCCAAAAGGAACAGAATAAGGTGGATCCGGCCAAAACCGGTTCAACCAGTTCTGAGATAATCGTGTGGAAAAAAATCATGTCTACACACATCCCCACAGACATTTGTTCAGAATTTGATTCTGAGTCGTTAGGTATACGTGAAGGCATATCTAGGAGGTATATTGAAGAAGTTCACTTTTCGAGTGATTTTATAGCCTTGCCTCAGTGAGGTGAGGAAGGCAAAAACATTGGATTTTTTCCGTGTTCCATTTTTTCCGAAAAGTCCTGATCATAACCTAGAACATTGCCAAAGACACTAAATCGGTCAGAAAATCCCTTCTCAAGGTATAACATTTCATACATTTACATGCCCATTTTGTATGATCAACCCCCAAAATATTAAGGAGACATGTATGGAAAAACTAATGATGCAAAATTGCTTCTTTTGAGACAGGGAATGCATGGAAATTCCTTTAAAAAATTTTTTTGCAATTCTGTCGTGAAACTACTTACTTTTCCTGTCATTCTTGAACGACGAAATAGCATACTTTTCTGTTCCAAAAATAACTCAAATGGGTGCTGAAAAGTTGAACTTTTCAGCACTTGTTTCGAAAAGTAACATTTTTCAACATTTTTTTGATTAAAACGATTTATTGACAAAATACATGAAAATTTGACTTAAAATTTCACTCAGTGTGTGTTTTTTGGAATTGCAAAAAATGTTGTGTGGAACTCGTTGCAAAACTTGATTTTTTCAGCACTCTTCGTATACTCGGTGAACCTCGTTGGATAAATGTACGACTCGTGCTGAAAAAATCCCCTTTTTGCAACTTGTTGCATAAACTACTGTTTGCAATGAATTCATACTCATCAATAATTTAATAATTATATAGTTAAATTGATACATTTTGCAAACTCACATTACAGAAAAGTTTATATTAGAAAATTAAGTTTTATTGTAGGTTTCATTTGACGTAACTTGATGACCTTTTACCAGGAAGCAATAAACCGTCATCAAAAGCCCAATTCCTCAGGTAAACCAGTGCACACACTTCCCAGACATTTCAGTCCTCAAAATTCCAGCAAAACCATGTCCAGGTGCGAAAAAGGTGCTCCCAGGGCCGTCAGACCGACCTTTTTGACACATTCCCTGCTGGAATGTGACGACCGGATTGCGGACCGTGAAAACTTACCGGCAGCATACTGTTGTTGGGCGTCCAGCACAGCGGCTTGAAGGAACCCCGCCGGGTCACGTACTGGAAGCTCTCGAACTGGTTCGCCCAGTCGTACGAGGTGAGCCGCTTCTCCAGCGTCATCCCGGCCAGCTCCGGCGGGGACGCGATCACGACCGGGTTGGTGCCGCTGTAAAGAAATTAAACGTACAAATATAAGAAACTGTAGTGCAAAATTTTGTTTTTTCAAGTTCATTAATTTCCCAAATAATTCTCCAAAGATCCAGTTGCAGAACACAAAGCTCCACGTTCATGACTTCAGGCCAAATTTCCCACCAAAATGGTTCGCGGAACCAAAAAACACCCATCATTGGTGGTTTCGGCATTTTGCGGTTTGACGACATAATATACAATCGCGGCCAAAAAAGCAGAGTTGGCAACAGCACAACCCCTTCCGCTGGGATGACCCCCGCGGGGATTCCGAGAAACACAAAAACAGGCCTGCTCTCTCTCTCGCTTTTGCCGGAACACCACAAATACCACAACCGTTTCGTTCGGGAGAGGCCAAAACCTCGACAGCAGCTAAATCAAACGCTAGATTTAGCGGAAAATGGCACACACTTCCACGGCAATTTTTGGGGGAACTGTTTAGACTATTTTCGGGCGGTACACACATTTTGTAGCCGGATTCAGTCGACCGCAAAACTGTAAAATGACCGCCACCGGCAGCAATCGCTTCCAGGGACTTGCTGACGACCACTTTTGTCGCAACAGTTTGCTGCCCCCGGGGGGGAGAGCAAATTATTTCAAATTTTTGCCCAATGGTTCGAATGATTTGGCAGGGAAAATCAACGAACCAAGGGTTGCGTTTTGAGCTTGGAAGTAGAATCGCTTAGAATGCGCAACATGTGAATTGAAGCTAAAGTCATAACGTTGTTATATCAAATTTAATTGATAGATTTTTTTTTCTTTTCAATGCTAATAAAAAGTTTCTGAAGTTATAACTTTTTTTAACATGAGAAAAAAATAATCAAAATATATTTTTAAATTACAAGCCAAAATGTGATTTTCACTAATTTAATAATATGTGGAAAAAGGTTTCTTGAAAAAAAAAGTTTACAAAAATAAGTTTGAATGTATTTTAATGTATGTTTTTTTAAGTTTAGTTGTTTGCACCACATCACACTGTGATAAATATTAAACCAAGAAGATTTGTGTCAAGATTTATAGTTTGTAAACATATACCGTAAACTTAGGTACCTTTGATAAGCTTTCAATTTATTTATGAAATATTTTTTTTGAAAAAAAAAACAATGTTTTTATTATGTTACCTAATTTCATAAGGTTTTTAGCAAAATTCATATAAATTTTAAGTAAAATTGTAAATGAATTTTGTTGAAATTTCGAAATATTTTTTTTCAAAAGAGCTCAAAGCAGGATTTTTTTTGGTACTTTAGTACCAAACCCTCTACAATGTCAATGAAATTTTGTAGTCATGTTATCCTAGGTATATATAAGCCAAACTGATTTCAAAAATGAGATAAGAGAAGGGCGTAAGATATTTAAAAAAATGTATTTTGTGATTAAAAAATAACTGTACCTCGAAGTCGTTGTATCGTATCAAAAATTGATTAGAGACAAATTTGTAGCAAATTGGACGGGATTTCTGAAAAAAAAAAAAACTGAAATACATGTCACTTTTAGAAGTTCTTTCCTTTTTTTAAGTTAAATTTTTAGCTGATGCCAAGATTTTATTTTCACTTAATTTTTTTAAAGAAAAAGCCTAAGATGTAACAAAAGCCTAACGAAAAATGCAGGATGGTATGTCTCTGCTAGAAAAAAAAAGCAATAATCATTTACTAAGACTGTTTTTTTAGAAAACTGTTCTAAAAATAAACAATTTCAAAAACCAATAATGGAAATCGGTTCATCAGACAATTTTACATAAAAGTCTCCACATTGGCCATTGTCGGATGTCCAATCCTTATGAAGATATAGCGGTTTAAAAAACATTGTGGAAAACATTTTTTTGTAGTTTCTGGCAATTTTTATATGACCGACATGATTTTTCAGTCTTGAATATATTTTTTTTTCTCATAAAATTATTTTTATTAGGTCGTCCAATTTTCCACAAGTTTGTCTTGAACAGCTTTTCAATTTGATTCGTTTTAATATTTTAATAAAAATTTAATAAAAATATTTTAATAGAAACAACCAAAATTGTTTTTTCAAGTTTGTTTAAAAAAATCGTTAATTATTATTATTTCAAAATCTGTGATCATTGTATTTTTTTGATTTAAACATCGTTTTCGGGTAATTTTACCTAATATAATATGTAAAAATGTAAAATTTAACCGAAACTGATGGAAATTTCACACAATTTTACTTCAAAGTAAAATTAGACATTTTCTTTCACGAAATCTGTCATCATTCCCGGCTGTAATATTACCATTTTTTATTGCTTGAGTTTATCAACCTTAAAGAAAATGTATTAAAAATGAAGATTTAGTTAATTTACAAAAATCCAAATTTGTTGAGGTTCAATAGCAATCTCATTTTTTTTTGCTATCATAATATGTTCTACAAAAATTCCAGCATAAACAGAAAGCCAGAATAGATTTTCATGTTCTGTTTGAATAATATGGCATTTTTCTACGCTTTTGCAAGCCAACTTTTCATTGTATTTTTTTATTCAGATGAAAATTTCTTCATCGCTTATTTACGCCCAAATGAGCCATTTTGCGTTGTTGGTTTTTCGATACAAGTTTGGTTTCCTTCAAAGTTGTAAGTTATGATATGGGTTTTTGGAAAAAAATGTTACACGGGAAAGATAAGCCATTTTTGAGACAATTTTTTATCACATTTATACTATTTACGATTTTTTATATGGTTTAGAGAACAAAATAAATTTTGAGCTCTTGGGTACGATTGATATTTTTGAAATATGACCTTGTTAAGAATTTCAATTACAACATATTTTTGAAACTGTTGATTCGATTTGAAACCTTTTGAAAAAGATAAAAATATCTTTATATTTTTTCTCATTTTAAAATTACGCAGAAATTCCCCATATAAAGAAAAAAAAGATGTTTAATTCAAAATGTGTATTTATTTAAAAAAAATCTCGTTACAAAAAAGGTTATCATCAAACCACTCAATTAGACCCAATTTGTAGTAGACTTAATCTTATTTTCAGGATGCTAATAATTTGAAACATAAAAGTCCTTATATTTTTTGCATATATTTCATGGAATCCCCTCCCGATTAGGAATCCTACAGCCTATCCTAAACCCTAGCTACTGGCAAAATGCATACTCACACACACATACTATCTTAAGCGCGTAATTACTCCACCTTGAAAATAAATCCCACACGTTGCTCCTCCTGTGTTCGCATCCAAAACCTCCCCTCCCCCACTCAACCAAACCCGAAAGCTGTCAACATTTCAGCAAGCTCGCACGCGCGTGGATTACGCAAATTACATTCCAAGTAGCTCTGCACTCTGCTCTGCTTCACTCTTAGGAGATGCTCACAAAGTGTTGTCAAAAGCACACAATAAAAGCACCAACTCTTTGGTGCGCTCAACTTTTTGGGTCAATCTCATTAAGTTTACAGCGAACGTTACTTGAACTTTTCCAGCATAATGCCAGATATGGGTGTACAGTAAAAGCAAAGCATCTTGGGTAGACTCAAATAGTGCACCTGATTTAACCCTTGACTGCCAGTTTGGGTTGATCGAAGTGATTTACTTTTTTCAGCTTAGATTTTATATACATACATATTTTTGTGAATATCTGAAATAATTCAAAATTTGCAGATGAGGGTTAACGGATTAAGGGTTGCCAGGGATGAAGGAAAAACTTTTCGACGCAAAAGAACTTTTATACTGTTTAGTCTTTTATCTCCTCACTCTCTGAGAAACGACTCTCTTCGACTTGGTTGCCATCCTCCCGGTGTCGTCCCGGGTGATATTTGGGACCTCTTCCGAAGAATAAAAATTAACCCAAAAACCTTACTTTTCCCCCCACCTCTACCCATCAACTTAGTAAAAGTAAGGGGACAAAAAGCTCCCCCCACTTCTCCCCCCATGGCCCGGTGCCATAACTTACTCGAAACAGCTTTCGGCTTCGGTTCGTCAGCCACTTCATGATACAATTAATTCAAAGATTTTAATTAATTCGGAGTTGGATTACAGGCTTCTGAGCTGGCGTGGCACTCTCTTTCTCTTAGTCGGAGGGGTGAGGCTACCCTCAAAGTGTGCTGAAAAGTTTAATCCCTTTTACTGGCGCTTATCCCAGAGCACTTGTATGGAAGACTTTTTTGTCTTCTTTTTCTTGTTTTTACTGTGATCATCACTTTACTTTGGGGTTTTTTTTTAATTGGACCAGATTTTCCAATGAGACAGATTTCGTAGATTGATGGTCTAATGGAACAATCTGGTAAAAGAAGATCTGATACATTTGGCTAAATAGTCATTTCACTCTGTTTTTATATTGTGAAAATAAATAATAACTGATTTGAAGATGATAAAATTATGTTAATAACAATATTTCGCGCAGTCCATTTTTTGTGTGAAAAATTGATTGAAAAATTGAAAAATTTCAGATATCAAATCGATCAGAAAATTCGTTCTCAAAATACATATTTTTGAATATTTTATAGCCTTTTAATTTGGACAATAGCTACCGAAATTTAATAAATTTTTTTTTTTGAAGAACTTATGCAAAATTTCTTCTTTTGTCATAGAAAAAGTATACAGAGAGTTTCATCCATTTAAAAAAACAACGATTAAATTTACAAAAATCCTCATTCTTAAGACTTCACATATTTTTTTTTTAATATCCCAAATATTTTAAATGACTAATAAATATTTATTTCAATCGAACATAAAAATCAAATTATTTTTTTTACATTCAACTAATTTTTTTCCTCTATCCCAAGAAGCAGATTCAAAAAATGTAGCCCAACACAAAATCTCAATTCTGACAAACGCCGGAAAGAATATTTTTTACATATAAGCAGAAATTTATTTAAAATTGTATTTCCATACAAATTCCCCATTTTTCTCGAGCTTGGGAGTTTACGTGTTAAACGAGAATCTATCCATATCTTTGTTCTTTAAATCTTGTTTAGTAACTTTTTTTTTTCATTATATAGTTTTTTCAGTATTTTCATCATTAGTTTCGGTTTTTAAACTGAAACTAAAAGTCAACTTATTTTTTTGCAGTGAATGGAAATATGATTAAATAATGTGAGAATTCGAAGAAAAGTCTCAATTGAAATTTTCAGTCTAATAAAATATTCGTTAAAATGATGAGTATAATGTTCGTTAAATTTTGTTATTCTTAAGAATTGGATTAAAAAATTAATAACTTCCATAACTCACGTATTTCCCGCTGTCCGTGAAATCGTGAAAAATCACTAACTCCAATCCTCTAATTTATCTAGAAAAAATCAACTGAAAAATAGTATCTCCAAAAACACAAATCACGCTCACTTTTTCAAAAGGTCCTTTGTACATAGAAAACAGATGTTGCATGGGCGGTTTTGAAAAAAAGAATGCTCTACATTTTCTTTTAAACGTTTTTGACAGGATGCAAAAATAATTTAAAAATCATTCTGTTTTTTTAAGAAAAAAGATAGACCATTAAAAATGAAATCGATTTTTTTTATAAAATTTCATGCCAAACATTAAAAGTATTAATGGAAAAGCTATTAAAAAGAACCTTACATTTTTTACAGTTATCCCAAATAATTAACAAAAATTGAATAAAAATTTTAAAATTAAAATAAAAAAAAACAATCGAGTTTCAAAAAATGCTTGTGCAGTAAAAAAACCCTTAAGTTTTTCACTCCCTTCTAAAAGATTATTTTGTAATTATCGTAAATAATTCAAATGGAGTGAAAAATGAAGTATGAAAATAGAGAAAAATATTTAAATCATGTTTCATGCTTCATTTTTCAGTAACAAAGTTACTAACAATAATGCAAATTTTCTTTAAAATATATTAATTTCAAAGGATCAACAAAAAAAGCTACTAAAAATTTGTATGAAGAAAACTTGATTTGTGAAAAAACGAAAACTTATGATTTGTATAATAAAATAAAATTTGTTTGAGTTCAGTTATCGTATTTTTCCGGTTTAATTTTTGTGTAATCAAAGTCAATTTAGATTTGGCCGCCATTTTGAAAAAAATCAATTTAGGTTTTTTGAGGAATCGTTCAACAAGGCTTGTTGTTGAAAACATTGTAAATAAGTATTTAATGTTTTGAGCATCTACAAAACCAGCAAACCTCACTTCGCATCGATCAATATAGTCTCACCCCGAATCAATTCTTACCCTGCTCCCTGTAATCTCTCGAGCGAGTCATTCAGTCAACCCCAATTAATCTCCCACCGGAGAGAGACACCCTAGTTCAAAATAAACACCCCTCACAAAAAACATTAGGCTAAAAAATAAACCGATATTATCCCGTCTCGTCCAAATAAAAGTCCTTCTTGAAAGCGAAAACATTAGAAAAAATCTCACTTTCCTTTCTGCTGAAGCACAGTAATAATTCCACTAAGCACAAATCTCATTTGAAATGGCAAGTGTAATGAATTACTTTTAATCTGCCCTTTCTCCAATTCATTCAGGCTGCGAAAAAAGCAGGCCAACTTGAATCCTGAAACCTGCTGGGGGAAAAAACGACACCCGAGCGGTAGTGAAAGTACTTTTCCTCGCGTCGAATAAAAAACGAGAATCTAATAAATTACTTTCGAAACAATATATTTTCCCCGTGTCACCACACCAGGCCGCGACCTTTTTCTCCGAAGAGGAAAAACTAGGACTAGCGAATCTCGTCAGGATCAGCAGGGAGGAGAGACCTTTATCGTCACGCACACCCACACTCAGACACAACTCAGTTTGAAGGAATGTTGAACATTTTCCCGGGGATTCTTTCACCGTTTGTAGATTTTTCGGAAAACGATGCAAACGACCAACTGAGCGAGAGGCCAGAAAGGTTCGAATCCATTAAGCGATTTAATTTATGGCTGTAAAGTATGATTCTGGGCGCAGCATTTATTGTGCGCCATAAATAAAGTCCCACGCGGAACGCAGCGGTGCACGGTTTCCGAGGGGGAGGTGGCTTTCAATAACTTTGGAACCGGCCAAGGAATGTGGATTCTGCGGGGTGGGGGAAGGTGTCGAGTTAATCTTTGGAAACGGGGGTTGATTATACAAGAAGGTAGTTTGTTTTGAATAGAAAATCTTTATCTTTGAATAACGTTTAGAAGAAATATGCATCCAGCAATTATTATAAAAATATATATATTTTTTTAATTAATGCACGGAGAGACCGTGCCCAGAAATTTTAACAATTAAAATTGTTGATTTTACTTTCGTTACTTTTAACAAAACGTACTTGTAACTGCCAATTTACAGTTAAAATAACCAATATAATTTAATAACCTGTTTGTTGAAAATGCTAAAGGCAACAAGCTAACAGATTTCCCGAACTCGAATGAACGTGCTCGACTGTTAGCTTTGGTTTTAGAAAAATCAACAATTTCGTTGGTTAAATATAATCAACAATTGGTTGAATATTTAAAAGATGAACTTGGGTTTGTTTACGTCTATCATTTGAAGTCAGGATTCAAACAAGAGCAGTTGATTTGTTGAGTTTGTGTTGTTAATTGTGAAGTGAGAGGATGTGAAAGGTGAAAATCACACTATTTGGCTAATGTGAAGTGGCAAATCAAAGTGAACACTGTTGCAACTGTGGAGGTGCAATTGGTGACCAAGTTTGTTGATGATTTCTTTGCAGGTGATAAACTATGAGGACATTCGCAATGAGGACCTCTGATGCGAAGGGAACTTCATGACAATGTTTGAAGGAAAGGGAAGGGCACGACAATACTTGCATATTTAACAAAATGTTGGTTAATCTTAGTAAGTATGGGTTTATTTTTACACAACAATTTATCTATTGTGATTTTAATTAGCAAACTGAATCATCAAAAACCATCGTGCTTACGATGGATACAATTTTAATGAAACATAATTTTTCAGAATCATCAACCATAAAATACATGGAAATGCGTACACATAATATCAAAATATAAATTCGATGATGGGAAATGTTTGAAAAATAATATTTATAAAGGATATACAAAAAATGCTGTTTAAAGAAGACTGCTCAATTAACTGGTAAGTAAAAGAGCAATTCTCTACCAAAACCAGAAATGGATTTTATTTGTATTTTTTGATTTGGCTCAAACTTTGTGGGGGCCTTCCCTATGACCAAATATGCTATTTTGTGTCATTGGTTCACCCATACAAGTCTCCATACAATTTTGGCAGCTGTCCATACAAAAATGGTATGTAGGGTAGGGTAGTCATCAATGAGACACTTTTGGTTTTTAACTTTCAACGATTTTTGTATTTTTTTCATCAGCATGTTTGAATGAGCTTTTTGTTGCATTTTCTTTCTTTTAATGTGTTCTAACATTGACCAAAATATGAGATCGATCCGTCCTCTACAGTCAGAGCTATCCAACTGTCTCATTGTAGACGCACTTGGCAGGAACAATGAGACAGGTGGGGAACAATGAGACACTCTACGAAAATCAATACTTTTCTAGTAAAAAATCATGTTTTTGTATTGTTCCATTGCAGGTGACTTACCTTGAACATTTTAAAGCAATTTTGCCAACTAGAAGCTTTCATTAACAAAAGTTATACTAAAAAGTATTTAAATTTAGTAAAATCCATTTATTTATACCATATAACTTTATATGTTTGGCTAAATGAAGTCAAAACTCAATAAATATGCCAAAAATCACTTCCGATTCATGTTTTGAAGGATTTCCCTAGATTTTGAAAAGTTTAATGAAGAAAAATCAAAGTGTCTCATTGTTACCCATAGGCTGAAAAGAGTGGGGAACAATGAGACAGCCTTGGATTCTGGGTATATTCTTAATTTTGGTCAAATCTAATGAAAGGCCATTGTAGCCCAACTCATGCTCTATGAAATGACGAAAGAAGTTTGGAGAAATTTTAGTTTTTGTATTATTGGCAGAATATAAGCGAAAATGAAATTTTCAGTCATAATTTACTTTTACACCCCAAAATCAAACATTTATGAATAACTTTGCAAGGGAGCGTCAATAACCAAAGCCACTATTATGGCAGACGTGTATCCAGTAGATACACCTTTCCCCCAAATATGAGCCTGATTGGTTGAAACTACGACTTGTGAGAGCCATTTTATCATTGTTCCCCGTGTCTCATTGATGACTACTCTACCCTACATATTCAAACAGCTGTAACTTTTGAGTGAATTTTCTGATCAATTTTGTGTCTTTGGCAAAGTTGTAGGTATTGTTGAGGACTTTTGAGAAAAAAATAGGCACACGGAAAAAAAATTTGCAGATTTTTTTATCAACTTTTTTTTCACTAAAACTCAATTTCCCAAAATACGTATTTTTTGATTTTCGAGATTTTTTTATATGTTTTAGGGGACAAAATCCGCAACTTTTGAGCCATAGAGAAACATGGTCAAAAAATCTGCCGCCGAGTTATGATTTTTTGAAAAAAATAGTGATTTTTGGAAAAAATCGAAGTTTTATGCAAAAACAAGTTTGACATTACTTTAATGCAAAATTGAATTTTGAAATCGAAAAGTACTTTACAGATTTTTTGATAAAGGGCTCCGTTTTCAAGATATAGCCACCAAAAGTTTGATTTTGGCGAAATATTTGCAGTTTTTCAATTTTTAAAAATAGTGACCAGAAGTGACCATTTCTAAAAAATTTTTTTTGAAAAGTTCAGAAAATTTGCTATAAAATTGTCTAAGAGACATTGAAGATTGGACCTCTGGCTGGCTTAAAGAAAAAGAAACGCGAAAATTGAAGTTTTCTAAGTCTCACCCAATCAGCCCACCATTTTCTAATGACGATATCTCAGCAATTAATGGTCCGATTTTCAATGTTAATACATGAAACATTCGTGAAATTTTTCGATCTTTTCGAAAAAAATATTAAGAAAATTTTAAAATCACGACTAGCATTTTAAATGGGCGTAATATTCAATATTTGGCCCTTTTAAAATGTTAGTCTTGATTTAAAAAAATTCAAAATATTTTTTCGAAAAGATCGGAAAATTTCACAAATGTTTCATATATTACCATTGAAAATCGGACCATTAATTGCTGAGATATCGTCATTAGAAAAAGGTGGGTTGTTTTGGTGAGATTTAGAAAACTTCAATTTTCGTGTTTCTTTTTCTTAAAGCGGCTCTATCTCAGCAACCAGAGGTCCAATCTTCAATGTCTCTTAGACAATTTAATAGCAAATTTTCTGAACTTTCCAATAAAAATATTTTTAGAAATGGTCCTTCATGGTCACTATTTTTAAAAATTGAAAAACTGCAAATATTTCGCCAAAATCAAACATTCGGTGGCTATATCTTGAAAACGGAGCCATTTACCAACAAATCTGTAAATTACTTTTCGATTGCAAAATTCAATTTTGCATTAAAAAGTAATGTCAAACTTGTTTTTGCATAAAATTTCGATTTTTTTTTCCAAAAATCACCAATTTTTTCAAAAATTCATAACTCGGCGGCAGATTTTTTTACCATGTTTCTCTATGGCTCAAAAGTTGCGGATTTTTGTCCCCTAAAACATATCAAAAAATCTCGAAAATAAAAAAATACGTATTTTGGGAAATTGAGTTTTAGTGCTAAAAAAGTTGATAAAAAAATCTGCATTTTTTTCCGTGTACCTATTTTTTCTCAAAAGTCCTCAACAATACCTACAACTTTGTCGAAGACACCAAATTGATCAGAAAATTCACTCAAAAGTTACAGCTGTTTGAATATTTACATACCATTCTTGTATGGACAGCAGCCAAAATTGTATGGAGACTTGTATGGGTGAACCAATGACGCAAAATTTTTATTTGGTCATAGGCAAGGCCTCCACAAAGTTTGAGTAAAATTAAAAAATACAAAAAAATGGTCGAAATCGGCCGATTTCGTAGATAGTTGCTCAAAACTCAAAATATTGTTTTCAATATTGTACTCCGCCGTTTATTAAATTGAATCAAATGCAATGAAAGTTTGTTGCCAAAAGTAGATGTTAAATTAATGCAAGCTTGGTAAGTAGCCTTATTGATATTTATTTTTTCCTCATTATAATTACATTTATTTACGCTCCTTTTTTTAGTTTATAGCCAAAATTAAGAATTTTGCATAAAATAACTAATAAATTTCATATGTCTATTTGCAGCAAAAGGCTCGATTCGGTGTAAATTCTGTGTCCAATAACAAGAAAAATATTTAAAACTGAGACCGTTGTAGCTGATGATGACTTATCGGATTATTTCACAGTGATGACAAGTGAATACAACAATTAATTTTATACAACATAATAAAAATATAAGCTTAAAACTGGTTGGAAATTTTGCTCGGTTTCTATTTTTTAGAAATTCACGAGACATTAAACATATTTTTTTTATATGTTTAAAAAAAATATTATGCTTTTTTTATTATTTTTTAGATTAATGCAACGTAATTTTTTAACATTAATCAAACTTCACACGTTTTATAACAACAGTTAATAAAAAAAGTTTTATTTTTATGATTTTAAGCAGTAATTAAATATGTTCATGCAAAAAAACAAAGACGTAAGTCTACGTCAAAACACATACTTCAGATAGTTAAAATTTCAGGCAGAATAAATGCGAATATAAAAACACCCAGCATTAATTTGTGAGGCATTATTATAAAATTTACTGCAAATTCAATAAAAATATTGCTAACAACACCTAATTATTGACTACATGTACGAATATTTTTCTGTATTCAAGAAAGACACAAGTTAAAAATATAGCTAGAAATTTGGCCCAGCCTGTATCGTTAGATAATTAAAGAAAATATGTATCGACACTTACATAAATCATGTTTAATTATGCAATGTTAAGTTATAAACCACTAATAATTTTGCTGCATGCAAAAATATTTCAGTTGATACAACGAAAAAAAATGTTAAAAATAGGTTGACAAATATGGACAAGCCTGTTTTTTACAGAATATTCCACAATATTTCAACCCAAAACAAAAAAAAATAGTTAATTTTCTGAAATATATTCTAGTAGTCGACTGCTTGAATTTTTGTCGACCAACCAACAAAAATGGCAATTCCAACTATTTTTTTAGCTACTGGTGGTCAGCAATTTCGGGTTAACAAAATCAACAATCGATTGTTGAAAAAAAGCTGCACGGAAAAAAATAAATCTTGAAATTGTGAATTAAATTCATGAATGCGAGAACCACGAAGGAATATATTCACGTTTATAGTGCAAATGCACCATACTCAAGAATAAATTTCTTTGTGGTTCTCACATTCGTGAACTTATTTCACGATTACGAGAATTGATTTTTTTTCTGTGTGTGTTAAAAATTAAAAAAAAAATAACCAAGATTTTCTTAGATTTGCCCCGACCGGTCTCTCCATGTGAAATAGTTAAAATGGGTTTATTTATTACAATGTTTTGAAATACTTTATCAAAAACTTTTGGACTAGTTCTCAAAACCTCTGTAGATTGGACCCCTTCAGCTAGAAGAAAAAAATCTCTCTCTCCTCATCCTCAAATTGTTTGATTACAGCACCATAATTGAATCATAATCCAACCAGAAACGCCCCAAACCGGAGCCCAGCTGCACAAACCCTTCAACCTATTAGGCACCCCCCACCCTCCTCCTCGTCCGGAATCCTTGCGTTGATTATCCCAATCGCAATCCCAGCTTTTTTGGTCGTCGACATTGTTGTGATAACGTAGTGAAAATCCCTGGTGAGAAAGCAAATCCTTTTTCGCACCCCTCCCACCTTTTTTTCTGGTGAAAATCCTAACAACAGCAAAAC
This sequence comes from Culex pipiens pallens, assembly GCF_016801865.2. NCBI lineage: Eukaryota > Metazoa > Arthropoda > Insecta > Diptera > Culicidae > Culex > Culex pipiens. Next base: position 178,546,874 of record NC_068938.1, on the reverse strand, counting down.
TAGTAAAGTATCATAAATAATGGTTGGGTCCTCAGGTGCAAATTATTTTGTGCTACATTTACACCACGTTTTTTTTCTTTTCTTCCCTTTGTTTGGAAAGGACCTAGCATTTTGCTAGTTTTAGATGCTTTTGAATGGAAATGTTATTTTCGCTTGGATAACTGTGTTTAACGTTTTTGTTATTGCCGGAGGAATAAATTAGCTGTCAGTGCGAGAAATGTTAAATGGGAGAGAATAACGATATTTTTGGAAGATAAATAATGAAACAGGGAATGGGATGTTTTTTTCTGTGATTCAAAGGGTTAAAATTTTATCAAGCTAAAGACGAAACTTTCACTTTTTTGCTTAACAAATCTCAACCATAACGATTCCTTTCAAAAGGGAACATTGACTTTGTTTTCTGCACGTCATTATTTTCCACCTTGTTTTCCGACCCAAACGGCCTATTCAACACTCAAAACTCGTCACTTCGCGTGCAATTCATGGCGCTGCAGCTATTTTTGTGACTCCCCCCCCCCCCTCCTTTTCACAGTTATTTTAACCTTTCCCCTTGCATTGATACTGTCAAATAAAACACGCAGCGAAAAATGCAACGTAAAAAAACGCTATCATTAAAATTTAATGAGAATTTTTCCTCGCACATTCTCGCGTACCTTTTCGGGCTTGGAAAGGAAAATGAGATAGTGTGCAAAAAAAGACAGCTTTTGTGGAGCAAAATGAGACATAAAAACACTATGCACCCACTCACCCCCTCTGGGGTGGGACAGACAGTTGGCCAACTCCACCGAGAGGGAGAGTTACAGTGTCGCTTGCGTGCTGCAGCTGGTGTCCTTACCACCGTCATCGTTCCCCCGATGTCATCTGCGCATTTTAGCGTGTATCTTCCCTCTCTCTCTCTTCTTGGGGGGAACAAATAAAAAATATCTAGACGGAAAAGAATGACTTTGCAATGCTAGACAGCAGCATCAGAGTGATGGCAGTGTGAAGAGTAGTGAAGGGATGACAGAGAAAATGAAGCGTTAGATTGTAAAAAATAAAAAGATACTAGAAATTGTGTTTGAGTTCTAATAATAAGGCCGTAATATTTTTCAAAGTTTTTGTCCCTTGGCTCTGGCCGGGATCAAGAGGGGGCAAAAAAAAATATAAATATTGAAATAACAAGCCATAGTTTCAACATTTGCCAGGAAAAGGTGCTTTGCAATGCATTTTACAATAGTACAGTTGTTTTTCAAAAAAACTTTTTGCGTTAATTAACATCGACAATTTTCAGAAATTACTCAAAATTTTAAATCAACACAAATATGCTAAAAATGATTCTAAACGCAGGGGAATGCATTTTAAATTGATTTCAGCTGATTTTACTTGAACTTCCATTAAAATATTGAAGATATTTGAAAAAAAAATTCCCCCCGATTTTTCAGGCCAACTAAAAAAAATTTAACAGCCTAATTTGAACAAATTATATTTATTTTTTTTAATTAATTTTAATAAATGAAATACCAAATAAAAGTTAACATCATTGTTTTGAAATAAACATGAAATCAAAAAGAATGAATTTAAATTCTGATGGGATGATTTTGCAAAGCTTGATGACTTCGTATCTAGGGAAATTTTATGATATCTCATCATCGGCTAGGAAAAAATATTCTACATTTCTGAAAGAGTAAAAGAATTAGAATACAGTTCAGACTCCATTATCCAAAGTTCGATGATCGGAAAGTTCAAAAAATGAGATATATTTCAGAAAGATGTTTACCCGTTGCAACATCAATTCAGTTTTCATAATTTCTTCTCGCCGGTTTAGAGGTGGGATAAACCGTTGTTTTTTAAGAGCTGCTCATTTAAACTTGCGCATTAAAATAAGCAGCTCTTTCGTTTTTTATTCAAAATTTGTAAAAAATAAAGGCTATTATAAAACATGATGTTATGTTTTAATTTTTTTTATTTTTGTAAATTATTTTGTAATAGCTTCAATGGCGAGAGCACTCAAATTAACCTACACCCAAAGTTAAAGAACGAGAGGAAAGTCCTCATGAAAAGAAACGTGAGGAAAGTGCTATTTTGCGAGAGCAAAGTCCTCTCGCGTGTTCATTCGTTCATTGGAACAGTTCATCCTATTGAGTGGCTTATATCGACAAATGACCACCACTTAGTCACTGAACCATAGTGGCCCATACGGCAAAGACACGGTTCAATATGCCGAAGGTCTTGGGTTCGAGTCTCGATACCGGTAGTTTTTTTTTTTGATAGATGAACTTTTTGTGAAGATGAACCCATGAGTAAAGTACTCTCGGTAATTTAGGGATTTATCCTCTCAGTCCGCACACAGTACCATTTTACTACCGAACCGTGCTCTTTATCCTCTCGTATGCCGATGTCCAGTTCTGGGTGTACATTTAAATGACAAAAAAGTACCAAATTCCTTTATTCTAGGAATTTTGACTCTTTTCCTACAATTGTAATTTGATTTTTTTATTACTAAATAAGATAAAGTGGAAAAATTTCTAAAATATAGGCATTTGGAACTTTTTTTTTATTTCGGTGTACGAATTTGGAAAATATTGTAATCAATTTATTTTACGAAATTGCGTTTATCTCAGCTGCTAGCTGCTGAATATTTTGCTAACTTTTTTCTACTTTTTGATTTGTTTGATAAAATCTATAAAATCCTTGATAAATCCAAAAGTTCAATCGGAAGAGAGGTTTTTTTTCTTTCTTAAATCTTATGGGCTGTAAAAAAGTTTTTAAGGAAATTCTGCATGTTAAGTAGTTCAGCTCATATTCGTAATCGGGTAGTACTTTAATGTTTGCTTACGACCTGTTGTGCACTGAAAAGTTGTTTATTATGTTATGAAAACCCGGGCAGACGGTAATAACAAAATTCATGCCATTTCAATAACAAATACCTTGACAAATACTGCTAAAATAACAGAAAGTGTTATGGAATTTTGATGAAAAATCCATTTTTGCATAAGGGATTCATAACATTTTATGTTATCATAACAAAATTTGTTATTGGTCTGATATTGGTTGAAAGCCAAAACAACTTTGCAATAACATTTTTTGTTATGGATGAACAACTCCAACTGTCATTGGGATGATCGGATTAGTTGTTAAAATAACAAAAAATAATAACAAAGATTTGTTCGAAGAATAACTACAAATGTTATTAGTCTGTTATTACAATAACAATCTTATAACAAAAAAATCATAGCGAAGAATAACAAATCTTGCTATAAATAACATAAAATGTTATTGTCCTAGTATTTTAAAATATCGAAAAATGTTATTCCCTAGTTATTTCCGTCTGCTCGGGAATCATTCGACTTTACTTTCGGATATTTTTCAAGAAAACTACAAAACCAGGAAAATTATCCTTCCAACGTTTAAGTGGTGTTCAATTATTAGCAAAAATGCTATTTTGACTCGGTCCTTACCAGGTCCCAGCACCAAGAAGGACCTCATAAAAATAATTTTATGAAAAAAATATGTCCCAGTGAGCCTACATAAGTCTTCCTTATAATTTTAAATTACATTTTTAATCCTAAATACTGATTCAGCACTGCAAATTGTTGAAAATATAATAAACTATAGTTTTAAACTTCAGAAAAAAGACACAAATTTAAAAACATTCCATTCTGGAATGATTTTTTCAGACTACAGGAGTTTAAAAAAATACTTCGGATTATTCATTTTTTATTCATTTGCTCTTCTAAGCTTTTTGCTCTTTTTTCTAACCAAGCAATTCTCAACGAGACCGATTGTTCTATTTATTTTTTTTTATTTTTTTTTTATCCGAAAGAACCAAACAAATTTCGCATTCGGTATGCCCATTTATCATGATTAGTTTGTCCATATAATTTTCTATACGAATTTGGCAGCAGCCCATACAAAAATGGTAGATGAAAAATGAAAAATCTGTATCTTTTGAAGGAATTTTTTGATCGATTTGGTGTCTTCGGCAAAGTTGTAGGTCTGGATAAGGACTACACTGAAATAAACGAAACATGGTTAAAAATATTGACGATTTTTAATTTCACTTTTTGTCACTAAAACTTGATTAACAAAAAAAAAACACTATTTTTGTACTTTTTTTTTATAAATTTTAGGCGACAACAAATGCTAAATGTTTAAAAATTTCCACTATGTGCAAAGAATCTTTGACCGAGTTATGAATTTTTAAATCAATACTGATTTTTTTTTGCCGAAAATTCGAAATATTGGTTTTCAACTTTATTTTTAGATGTAACACCGAATTTTGATAAAATGCACCGTCTTCAAGTTTTAGCCATTTTTATGTAACTTTATTGAAAATAGTCGCAGTTATTCATTTTTTAAAATAAAAGCTGAAAACGTTTAAGGAGCGGCCGTGGCTGACTGATTACGGTGTTCGCTTTGTAAGCGAATGGTTCTGGGTTCGATGCCCATCTGCTCCCAACGAGAAAGTTAAGAACACATGAATTTAAAATGATGAATATGAACGAAAAATCAAAGTCGCTCGAGGCGGGGTTCGATCCTCCGTCCTTTGGATTGGTAAGCAAAAATGCTAACCACTAGGCCATGACGACTTGATGAGCGTGGACTGGAATTAGGAATACAGTTACAGAGAGCGAGTTGTGGCGCTATAACCGCGGCAAATAGTGTCCAGGGCATTCGTGGAAATACAATGTCCCATCCCAGAGGGTCCCGGAGTACCAAACCTTCTTAGCATGGTGCTCCCAACGAATACAACCAAATCTCGGAGCGTATGGTGGTGTGTCCCCACGCTTCTTCCTCCCCTGTCGATTCAGAATTGTGTTGTTGTTCGAACACTCAGTGCTCAAACTCAATCCAATTACGAGTCATCTCTGCGATACGGCTTTACGCAGTAGGCCTGGCCGCTTTAACGCTTGTGATGTTTCAATGCATTTCAATGCAATGGCGCACTACAAATGTTAATAAATGACAAGAAGAGTGCTAGGCGTCATCTAACCTAAGGCACTCTCCAGGATCCCTTCGAAAGATTGGCTGCGCTAGGGTCTGATTAGATTAGATTAGATTAGATTAAATAAAAGCTGAAAACGTTCTATGTATTTTGCTTTTTTGAACTTTGTTGAAACGACCCTTAGTAGCTGAGATATTGCCATGCAATGGTTTAAAAACTGGAAAATTGATGTTTTCTAAGTCTCACCTAAAACCCAATATTTTCTAACGTCAATAACTCAGCAACTAATTGACCGATTTTCAATGTTAAGACTGAAACGTTCGTGAAATTTCAAGATTTTTTCGAATTTTTTTTTATCAAGACTAGCATTTCAAAATGGCTAAACATTTATTATTACACACTTTTGAAATGTTAGTCTAGATTTAAAATTTTTGAAAATATTGTTTTTAAAAGGATCGGAAAATTTCAAGAATGTTTCATATTTTAACATTGTAAATCGGACCATTAGTTGCTGAGATATCGACATTTGAAAATTGTGGGTTGTTTGGGTGAGACTTAGAAAACATCAATTTTCCTGCTTTTTAATCCTTTGCATGGCAATATCTAAGCAACTAAGGATCAAATCAGCAAAGTTAAAAAAAGCAAAATTTAGAGATTTTTCTCAGCTTTCCAAAAATATTTTTTTCAATTGTGGGAAAACACGTGCTCGAATTTAAAAAAAAAATAGAAATTGCGACTATTTTCAAAAAAGTTACCAAAAATTGCTTTAACTTGAAAAAAGTGCACTTTATCAAAATTTCACTGAAGTACTTTTTGATTGCAAATGAAGTTGAAAAAATTTTTGCAACCAGTGTTTTCATTAAAAAAAATCAGTATTAATTCAAAAATTCCTATCTCGGTCAAAGATTTTTGCCCATTCAGGAAATTTCTGAAAAGTTGGCATTTGATTTCCTCTAAAACATATCAAAAAAAAAAAAAATTAATAAAAATAGTATTTTTTGGCATTTTTTTGGTTTTAGTGACAAAAAGTTAAATTAAAAATCTCCATTTTTTTTGCCGTGTATCATTTTTTCCAGTGTAGTCCGTATCTGTATACCAACAAATTTGCCGAAGAAAGATTTTTGAATTTTCATAAATCATTTTTGAATGGACAGCTGCCAAATTTGTTTGGAAAATAATATGGACAAACTAATGATGCAAAATGGCTTCTTTGGGCATACCGAAGGCACCAGCAAAGTTTGAGCCGGATTAAATAATACCAAAATTAAAATTAAGAAAAAAAAAACGATTTCGTAGAGAACTGCTCATTATGTTTTTTAATGCTACACCTTACATTACATTGTTTTACGGTTGAAAAAGAGAGCGAACCCCTACTCACATCTCTTTAAATTGCATGGTTTCCTGTCCAGAAAAGTGAGCGAAAAAAAAACAACCACTTTCGTGTCACAGGTGCACTATGCAGTGAGCACGATGATTGCCGAGAAATAATCGAAAAAAGTAACGAATAAGAAAGCGAACAAGCAAAACCACCCCAAAAAGGAGCAACTAAAAGACGATGCAACAGAATAACGCTTTAGTGCGCGATAACTCAGAAGAGCTGGAGAAAAATTGGAAGGAAAGGAGAAAAGCACTGTGGAAAATGACGATGAAAATTCCACTTCTCGCGGGATGCAAACGCCATCTTGCAAGCGCACGAAGCAATTCTCAGCTTGTTAGTTGCTGGTAGGAGGAACAAAAAAAATGGTTGAATTCCTCCATTATTGTAAGAAATAAATAATGAAAAATCTTGCCGGCGAAAAAGCGAAAAAATCACTTTAGAACCATTCATTTAGCTAAAAGAAAAGCGTCGGCGACGAAAAAAAAACCTCGGGTCGGGAAAATAACGAGAAAATCTAGCGAAATGAAGCTGATGATGAATATGGCGGCGGCGGCGGCGACGGTGGTCAGCGATAAAAATAAAATAAGAAGGAATTTCTGCACTTTTCCTCGAGAAGCAAAAAAAAAACGAGGAGTTAACGAGCTGAAGCGTCGTCTTCTTGAGCGTCCGGAAAAGGCTCAGGCCAGCGAGGATTGTCTTGTTGATCGCGTTTATGCGGTTGGTGGCCACAGGAGAATAGAGGACGTCTCAGAAGGACTTTAAACCTGCCATGCGATTTGTGGTGCTTTTTAATTGCGGTCTGGTGCCGTTGCCACCACCGCCACCACAAGAAGCTTGTTTGGGGATTTGATAAATGAATTGGATTTTGGCGAGAAAAGGATTAATTTGTTAGAAGGAGCAGACCGTAAAAATTTCACACGGAATTAAAAAAAACATGTTTCGAACAAATGGAACTTTAACAAAATTTTAACGATTTTAAATGAAAAAATTAACATCCTAATAAGTTTTTTCCACAAAGCCTTCTGTACTGAAGTTATAGATAACTACAAAATGTAAAATAAATAATACTTACGAAGCCAGCTCCTGAATCCCCAGCGAGTGCAGCACCGTCGGCAGGCTCGGCAGCGAGTGGCAGGACGTCAGCTCCTTCTGGCGTGGGTAGTAAAGGGTGAGCACCAGGCAGATTTCCTCCCGTGTTGTCATGCCACCTGATGAATTTAGCAAAAAAGAATCGTTTTTCACAACCATCGTCGGAAATTAGTTTTGACAGAAGCAAAAAGTACGAGGAAGTTGCCTTCTTACCCAGTGTGATGGATTTTCGCGACGAGCTGTCATAGATACACTCCGCGATGAGACTGTCCCCGGGGAGGGCTTTTACCGGGGCCGGAAGCCGGCGGTAGTCCTGATAGCTCGGATCGATGTTGGTGTCGTGCACGATCGGTTGAAGTTCCTCGTTGCCGCGAATCTGAGAGGGAAGAAACGACGATTGCATACCGTTAGGCGTATTGCGCTAGTCTCCGCTAGATGTCGCTAGTAAAAATCTCTCTCACCTGTCGCAGCTTGACCTGCCGTCCAATGAGATGCGTTCTGGTCATCACGGCAAAGATGTTGATGCCATCCCGGGGGAACCCGCGCTCGGTACAGGCCCCGATGCAGTGACCCTCAGAAACAACCTTCTGCTGGCCTGGTGGGATGATGTGGCGCCAGTTGGGATCCAACCCAACTGACAGCACTCCGGCGTCAAACTTGCGCAACGTCTGCGTGTAGTACAGCTTAAGGCCGGAATTGTCAACCACCTGCTGTTCAGCGGCCCCAGCCGCTCCATCCTCATAGTCCGCAACCGGAGGTTGATCCTCCACAGATTCCTCTTCCTCCTCCTCCTCGTCATCCTCAGAGTGACCGTGAATGTTCATGTTGCGCTGTTGCTTGCTCAAATTCTTCCGGTAGTACGAGGTAAAGTCGTACGAGTAGTCCGGATTGTTGTAGTGAGTCTCCAGCATGTAGTACGTGGCCTGGTGCGAATCCAGCGGATAACCAGTCTCCTGCGGGAAGCTAAAACCCTGAAAAAAAGAAACCAAAAGTTAAAGCTAATTAATGGAACCAGTCAACGCGAAGATTTCCAGTCACAAACAAAACCACCGGTTAAGGGGAAGCCAATTTTCCGCACCAACAACTGCACCGAGCAGTGAGGTTTTGTCTGATTTTTTCCCCACACTCCAACGCGACAAGCGACATTTCCAACTCTGATGAGCTTAATTTGATTGCTGTGCTAATCGAAACGGAATTAGTGCACCGCGCAGCTACAAAGTGCATCCGGATAAAGGGTAAAACCCCTCTTTTTGTCGATTCGTAAATTGGCTGGCTCGGCGCGGTGTCTTTGTCGTAATCGTTCGTAGGACGTGGTATGACGTGGAATAGTACTGATCAAAGGACGAGTAATTGTACGGAATGGTGATTTTTCTTCTTCGATCCGGTGAAATTGTGACGGGTACAGGGAAGCTTGGAGGGTTTTGAAATAAACTTTTTTTTCTCGGGTTCAGTGAAAATGACTCAAGAAACATTTTACAGTTAGTAAGTTTCATCAAGAAAGTAGAACTCTTCAATTATTAGAAAATATTGTACTATACGATTTTAAATGTTTCGTGCGACTTTGCCAAAAATTAAAATAGTTCGGACCGGGTTTAAATGGGGGACATAAACTTTGCAAAATATTTGCAACGCCCTTATTAAAAAAAAAATACAATTCAATGTTAGTTTTACTAAGTTTATTAACTCTAAATTTAAATTTCAGGTTCCATATAAAGTTCCAAATTAGATCTAATTTTTTATCTTCATAAAAATATCAATTTTTGTTGCAACCAAAACCAATTTTGCAGCGTGATTGAAAAATGTCCAGCCTTATTTTGAATACTCAGTAAACTGTTTTACTGAAAATGCCTATGATATTCCGAAAATACAGTTCGTTTTCCGATTCGAACTCATTTTCGTTGAGAAAAACATAACATTTCAGAGGTACTTAAAAATACTATTTATCTTTTCTTTATTATAATAAACTAATTTTTAAAACTTTTCAACCTTCACAAGAATTTATTGAAAATTTCTTTTTTTAAACTGTGTATTTTCTGGTGCTTATTTGAATGTTAGAATCCAGAGTTTTTTTTTTTTGAATAGGTTTTATTTACATATAAAATGCAATAGGACATTAAAAAAACTCTTGCTTTAAAACTATTATATTTTAGGCATTTTAAATAATACACACTTTCTTTTTTTCAATCAACAATATGACAATATGAAAAAAGTCAGTTGAAAAACATATCCAAAATTTTCATGAAATAGAAAAAAAAAACAATTTAGCATATTAAAAAGATGTCATAAAATTTGGATTTTTTCAAGAAGTCTTTTCTTCTGAAAAGTCATTTTTATAATAAGATTTTCTTACAAAACAATGCAATTTACTATTTTTCCCCAATAAACCATATTCTCATATAAAATCATAATAATAATAATAATAATAATAATAATAATAATAATAATAATAATAATAATAATAATAATAATAATAATAATAATAATAATAATAATAATAATAATAATAATAATAATAATAATAATAATAATAATAATAATAATAATAATAATAATAATAATAATAATAATAATAATAATAATAATAATAATAATAATAATAATAATAATAATAATAATAATAATAATAATAATAATAATAATAATAATAATAATAATAATAATAATAATAATAATAATAATAATAATAATAATAATAATAATAATAATAATAATAATAATAATAATAATAATAATAATAATAATAATAATAATAATAATAATAATAATAATAATAATAATAATAATAATAATAATAATAATAATAATAATAATAATAATAATAATAATAATAATAATAATAATAATAATAATAATAATAATAATAATAATAATAATAATAATAATAATAATAAAACTTAAAATATTTGTTATTTTAATATGGGTATCAACTGATCGTGTTTATGTCATACATTTCAAATGTCATACATTTTTATGAAAATACTGTAAATTTTCACAAAACTACTTATTTTCAAAAAAATACTCAAAATTTCAGTTTTTTTGCCAGATTGATATCAAATGATTGGAATTTTTTCATTTTGATTGTTATTTCATCATTTTTTGAAAATTCTCAACATTTTCACAAAACTACGTATTTTAGAAAAAATACTCAAAATTTCAGTTTTTCACAATATAGGTATCAAATGATCGGGACTTTTTCATACATTTGGAATGTAATAATATTTTTTTTAAATACTCAAAATTTGCACAGAACCACGTATTTTCGAAAAAAAAACTCAAATTTCAGTTTTTCATAATATTGGTATCAAATGAGAGGAATTTTTTTCATACATTTTGAATGTTATAACAACCTTTTTGAAAATACTCAAAATTTGCACAAAACTACGTGTTTTCGAAAAAAAAAAACACTCAAAAAAATATGTAATTACAATCGAAATTTCTGAAAAATCCCGATCGTTTGATATTGTTAAAAAAAACTAAAATTTTGAGTATTTTTTTTTATACGTAGCATTGTGAAAATTTTAAGTATTTTCAAAAAAATATTTCCTGAGCAATTCTCTACGAAATCGGTCTTTTTTCTTCAATTTTAATTTTTGTATTTTTTAATCCGGCTGAAACTTTTTTGGTGCCTTCGGTATGCCCAAAGAAGCCATTTTGCATCATTAGTTTGTCCATATAATTTTCCATACAAATTCGGCAGCTGTCCATACAAAAATGATGTATGAAAATTCAAAAATCTGTATCTTTTGAAGGAATTTTTTGATCGATTTGGTGTCTTCGGCAAAGTTGTAGGTATGGATACGGACTACACTGGAAAAAATAATACACGGTAAAAAAAAATTTGGTGATTTTTTTATTTAACTTTTTATCACTAAAACTTGATTTACAAAAAAACACTATTTTTAATTTTTTTTATTTTTTGATATGTTTTAGAAGACATAAAATGCCAACTTTTCAGAAATTTCCAGGTTGTGCAAAAAATCACTGACCGAGTTATGAATTTTTTAATCAATACTGATTTTTTCAAAAAATCGAAATTTTGGTCGTAAAAATTTTTCAACTTCATTTTTCGATGTAAAATCAAATTTGCAATCAAAAAGTACTTTACTAAAATTTTGATAAAGTGCACCGTTTTCAAGTTATAGCCATATTTAAGTGACTTTTTTGAAAATAGTCGCAGTTTTTCATTTTTTTAAATTAGTGCACATGTTTGCCCAGTTTTGAAAAAAATATTTTTGAAAAGCTGAGAAAATTCTCTATATTTTGCTTATTCGGACTATGTTGATACGACCTTTAGTTGCTGAGATATTGCAATGCAAAGGTTTAAAAACAGGAAAATTGATGTTTTCTAAGTTTCACCCAAACAACCCACCATTTTCTATCGTCAATATCTCAGCAACTAATGGTCCGATTTTCAATGTTAATATATGAAACAATTGTGAAATTTTCCGATCTTTTCGAAAAAAATATTTTTGGAATTTTCAAATCAAGACAAACATTTTAAAAGGGCGTAATATTGAATGTTTGGCCTTTGTGAAATGTTAGTCTTGATTTGAAAATTCCAAAAATATTTTTTTCGAAGAGATCGGAAAATTTCACAAATGTTTCATATATTAACATTGAAAATCGGACCATTAGTTGCTGAGATATTGACGATAGAAAATGGTGGGTTGTTTGGGTGAAACTTAGAAAACATCAATTTTCCTGTTTTTAAACCTTTGCATTGCAATATCTCAGCAACTAAAGGTCGTATCAACAAAGTCCAAATAAGCAAAATATAGAGAATTTTCTCAGCTTTTCAAAAATATTTTTTTCAAAACTGGGCAAACATGTGCACTAATTTAAAAAAATGAAAAACTGCGACTATTTTCAAAAAAGTCACTTAAATATGGCTATAACTTGAAAACGGTGCACTTTATCAAAATTTCAGTAAAGTACTTTTTGATTGCAAATTTGATTTTACATCGAAAAATGAAGTTGAAAAATTTTTACGACCAAAATTTCGATTTTTTGAAAAAATCAGTATTGATTAAAAAATTCATAACTCGGTCAGTGATTTTTTGCACAACCTGGAAATTTCTGAAAAGTTGGCATTTTATGCCTTCTAAAACATATCAAAAAATAAAAAAAATTAAAAATAGTGTTTTTTTGTAAATCAAGTTTTAGTGATAAAAAGTTAAATAAAAAAATCACCAAATTTTTTTTACCGTGTATTATTTTTTTCCAGTGTAGTCCGTATCCATACCTACAACTTTGCCGAAGACACCAAATCGATCAAAAAATTCCTTCAAAAGATACAGATTTTTGAATTTTCATACATCATTTTTGTATGGACAGCTGCCGAATTTGTATGGAAAATTATATGGACAAACTAATGATGCAAAATGGCTTCTTTGGGCATACCGAAGGCACCAAAAAAGTTTCAGTCGGATTAAAAAATACAAAAAAAATCGAATGACCGAAATCCTAGAGAACTGCTCTCCTTTGAAATCTATAAAAAATCCGGATTATTGGATATCCATATTGCAATAACAATAATTTTGAGTATTTTTTCGAGAAACATTGCATTTTCAAAATACAGAAAAAATACGTATTTTTGTGAAAATTTTCATGTGATTCATGACATTATCCCGATTCCAAAACACTATATATATTTTTTTTTATGTTAGTATGAGTATGTTAGCCAATGTCTCCCATATAGCCAAAATCCCACAAGCTCTGTGCTTCAGTTAAGCACTGGGCCGTGCTTAACCGGGGCAACTGAACGAACCAAAACCGTGGCAGTGCAAAACCGGGGCATGACTGTATAAAAGATGATGGAGTTGGACCTCATTCTTGCAAGCATGTAAATTTACTCAATATAGAGTAGGTTTACTAGCAAAAAATATCTCGGAAGTTTAAAATTATTTAATCTTGTTTTACTTTTTTGTGCTATTTTTAAACGATTTTTGTATATAACTTTTATTACAATAAAGCAACTTTTTTTTGCCAAGCCCTACAAGTGTACATTTTTAAAATTGTCGCTATATACCTAAATATATAATTATATTATTTTTTTTTAATATTCTTATTTAAATCAAAAAAAGACCGTTGCAAATATTTTTCAAAGTTTATGTCCCTTGCCTTTGGCCAAGTCCAGGGAGGGAGAGACAAAACAAAATTAAACATTGAAACTTCTTGCCATTTCAATGAAAGAAGTGTTGTAAAATGCATTGTGCACAGTTGTTTTACATTTATTAGACTTCGCATTTTTTTTTGAGGACCTGTGCAATTCCACAAAACTTCAAAATATGTTTTAATGTTTTCAATCATGCTCAAAGTGATTATCATCGCATCAAAATATTTTTTTTAGGGAATTTTACTTTAGAACTGGAACTGGAATAAAAACACCTGTTATTGGTTTCAACAAAGCCACCCTAATCCTTAACAAGCTTAGCTTGTTCTCAAATCTTTCAACCTTCCCTTTTTCCACCCCCACATATGTCACGATGCATCTCGTCTTCCCTCGCCATTGCATTGCCTCGCTGTCATTGGCATTTTGGCATATCCTGCGAAACTCCGACCGCCGATTTACATGGTTGAACCGGTTCCCAATCGACTGTGGAGAAGGTACACTTTTACTTTGCGGAAACACAGCTCCGCCATCGTCACCATCGTGAACTTCACGTACATTTCACGACCGTCATGACGACACGGGTTGGCGCAACTTGTTGGCGTTGATTTGGCACGATAATGTGCGGTTGACAGTGCCGCAAATTGATTTCCGACTCTTTTTTTTATTGACTTGTGTTTTAACGAGAAAGACAGAAATTTCAAAGAAAACGATTTTTAATGTAGCAAAATGCACGAAAATCACGACACAATTTGATTTCAATTTGCAATTCTGAGATCGTGTCAAAGTTCAAACCTTAAAACAAAGAACAGCAAAAAGGTGGAGTCAAACTAAATTGAATTATTCTGGTCGATTAACTTTTCGATCGCCTTTCAGAGTTGCAACAAATTCGGCACGACATTTTGTACCTTTCGATTTAATTTTGTCCTTTAAGGTTTCACCATTGAAAAAATAAAAACACAAAATCAGCTACATCACGTCAGTCAGCTGTAATTCCACGTGCGCTCGCAAAGGTTGGCATAGTTTAGCGTTTAGTCACGTTCGGCTCCGTAATTTAGTGTAGTGCTTTTGCACCATTTCCAAGTCCATGCCGTAAGTTTGCGCGCGCCAGTACAAAAAAGGGGTAATTTCGTCCGGGTTTCCCCGGTCGCCGCCCACACTTTTGCTGAACTAGCCGAGGAACCCTTGGCAGGTATCTTTCTGGGACTAATCCATTTGCCCGAACGACCTTTTTGTGAGACCATTTGGAATATGGGTCTAGACTGGGGGGTCCACCCAGGTGGACTGGCGTGACTTTTACGCCAGACTGCAAATTTGCACCCTAGGTGGCACTGTGAAATTGCATACTTTCGGGCGTTTTTGGCATACCGTTTTTTGGATCACGTAGTGCAAATTGCATATTTGAAGGCGATTTCTTGCGACAAATCAAATTCTATGCCTTTTGGGATGCTTTCGAGATGGGGGTTTCAACTGTGTCAACTCACACCTTCGGTGGGGGTCGTTGATTGTCTACGACCTTTCACGACCGAATGATATTGTATTCAAGACTATTGAAAGGGCAGCCTGGTGGCACTGATGGGGCCTCGAAGCAAATTTTCTAAACTTAAAATGTAAAATTTAACACAAATTGACATTCTGGTAACACTGCCATCCCCACGGATTCGCAAAGTTCAACTCAAATCTGTCACATTACCTCAAATGTGAAGGTAAATGTTTGTTTATTATTTCATTTTTTTAAACTTCCCCAAAAAAGCAAACAAAACTCAATTTGTGCACAGACATCAGAAAAACGAGCCCACAGCTGCCAGTGGGATGCAAGAGCAAATATTGCCTCAGAAACGCTTTTTTCCCTCTGCAATGGTATTTTTGTAAATTAAATTCGTTCAAACAGGATTTTTTTAATTAAAACAATTTTACGGCTCTGCACAAAGTCAACAGCCACGTGTTGACTCGAGGATGGATCTTTTTTTTTGTTTCCCCTTTTGTAGACCACTTGTCCGCGTGGTTATGATGTAATAATTCAGACAAATGTCAGCAGAGAAAGGCACTCTGATGGAAATTTTCAACGCTGAAAGGAATGGAAAAGTTTGGGAAAGTGTAGGCGACTTTTGTGTGGGCTAATCTCCTCACAGCAATTCTAAAACTTTATGTTTTCAGCAAGCAATAGTTAGATAAAAAAAACACCCACAATCACCACGTGTGTATGTCTTCCAAGGAGGTTAAACTTCTTGGAATGAAATGTTTCGTGCCCCACAAACATCAGAAGTGACATTTTTTTCCCCCCGTTTTGCTGCGAGGGCGAAATTGTGCACTCCAGTGGAAAACTGTGTTTCGACCATGGAGCGGAAAGTTCTTTCATGTTGCTCTTTTTTTCAGCTGTAATTTTTTCCTATGAATGGACGCGCTTTCTTTTGAAGACGCAACCTTCCGTGTAAAAGTGCAAGTTAATTAGCGAACCGAGGTGCAACGGAGAAAAAAGCGCGAGCTAGGTTTTTTTTCGGAAATCGCAATGTGCACGCAAAATGGGGCAGGGGTTGTGAAATTCAACTTTTTTTTATTAAATTCATAATTTGGAACATTCGAACATAAAAGTCTGATATGCCAACATGGAATTACATTATTTTCTCCATAATAAGATCTAAACGAACACAGCAAAAAAAAAGTGTAAATTTGGAAGGTGTAATTTTAGAAGGTTGAATATTACCTCTTTTATGATGTAATTTTACCTCAATTTATACTGGAAATGCGACATTACACCAGAATAGTGTTAAAATTACACATTTTCAGAGGTAAAATTACACATTTTTTCTGACATAAAAGATGTACCCCTTTTCTTATGTAATATTACCATGATTTTTTTTTCTGTGAAGAGTAATGTTTACAGCAAACAAAGATTTTATTTGAAGCAAGTTAAACCCAAATAGTCGTTTTTTATATTCATTTTTGTAATTTTTAATCTGTTTAAAACTTTTTTGGTGCCTTCGGTATGCCCAAAGAAGCCATTTTGCATCATTTGTTTGTCCATATAATTTTCCATACAAATTTGGCAGCTGTTCATACAAAAATGATAAATGAAAATTCAAAAACCTGTATCTTTCGAAAGATTTTTTTGATCGATTTGTGTCTTCGGCAAAGCTGTAGGTACTACACTGAAAAAAATGATGCACGGTAAAAAAATTTGGTGATTATTAATTTAACTTTTTAACACAACAACTTGATCTGCTATTTTTATTTTTTTTCTGATATGTTTTAGGAGACATCAAATGCCATTTTTTCACAAATTTCAAGAATGTGCAAAAAAATTTGACTGAGTTATGAAGTTTTGAATCAATACTTTATTAAAAAAAAAAACAAAATATTGGTCGCACATTTTTTCAACTTCATTTTTCGATATCAAATCGAATTTGCAATCAAAAAGTACCCAAGTGAAATTTTGATAAAGTACACCGTTTTGAAGTTATAGCCATTTTTAGGAAACTTTTATGAAAAAAGTCGCAGTTATTCAATTTAAAAATACTGCTCATGTTTGCTTACTTTAAAAAAAATGTTTTTGAAAGCAGAGAAAATGCTCTATATTTTACTTTTTAAAAGTTTGGTGATACGACCTTTAGTTGCTGAGATATTTCCATCCACATATTTAAAAACAGGAAAATTGATGTCTTTTAATTCTCAGCCAAACAACCCACCTTTTTCTAATGTCGATATCTCAGCAACTGACGGTTCGATTTTCATTGTTAACATATGAAACATTCGTGAAATTTATTAATAATTATTTTTAAATCAAGACTAACATTTCAAATGGGCCATAGATTCAATATTACGCCCTTTCGGAATATTGGTCTTGATCTAAATAAAAAAATACATTTTTCTCTATATTGAAACTTTTTATTTTGTTTTTCTTTTATTTGGATAAAACATTGTCCTTTTGTAATACTCTTCTTACAACATCTTCACATTCTTCTCAATAAAACAAACAAAAAATAATACAAATCTGCATACCAAATGAACGTTTAGGTTGTTAAAAATATTGTTCAAAGTTTATGAATATTTAATTTGTTTATGAAAATAGAAATCTAGTCTTTAACAATAACCTAAAATGCATTTTGTCTAGTGACAATCATGTTACACAATTTGATTTTTTTACCAAATTCGAAAGTTAAAAAATCAGTAAAATTTAGATCGGTTTACCATCTGTCAAAACAAACAAAATTTTAACAAATTTTGGTTATACGATTAGCAATAATGATCTTTATTGCCGAATTTCGCTAAGGTTTTACCAAATTCGGTAATTTTCATTTTCCAAACTGTTCAGAAATTGAAAATTCGGTGAACTTTACCGAATTCGGTAAAAAATCTTAGTGTGATACGCATATTTAGGGCTCGCATAAAAAAAATGTTTTTTTTTTTAAATAAAAATCCGAACAATAAATTTTTTTTTCGCGGAATGACATAAATTTTTCAAAATCTGTGTCTTGAGAAAGATTTTTTGAACGATTTTGATGACTTCAGCAAAGTTGTAGATTAAAACTGTTCAAAATAAATTTTGATTTTTATTTCACGGTTTAGTACTACAGTTAAAATTCCAAAATATGTTATTCTATGATTTTTTTTATTTTTTTTTTTTTCAAAGAAACTTTAACAGGCTTTATTAGCGCTGGAAAATGGGATTGAGCAAAATCCAGTACCAAAACTTGATGATCTTTTGGAAAATATTAGAAAAGATGATCTTTCAAATTAAAAAAAAATGTTGATGCAAAACCAAATTTGCTTGAAAATAGGTTAAGGGGTTTCATATATGAAGAAAATTTCAAAATTTCAAATTACAGTAAATTCACCAAATTCACAATGAAGATGATTTTCAATCACTCTCGGAAGTTTCATGAAGATATTTCGTGACTGAACTGAGTAAGAGACGATTTATGTTCACAATTTTGCCATGCGCAAAGCGAATTGTCAAACTTTGTGGACGTTTTTCTCTAAGGCTGGTACAAATATTTTTAAAAGTTTTTGTCACCCCTCCCCTTCAAAATTGGCCCGAAAAATCAGGGGGCAAAAAAAATATTTTTACAATAAACTTCAAAATTTCAATGAAAATTCAAGTGCAACCAGCTGAAATCAAATTAAAATACATTCTTCTGCGTTTAAAATCATTTTTAGCATGTTTGGGTTTATTAAAAAATGTTAAGATTTTTTGAAAATTTTCGATGCAAAACATTTTTTTTCGATACAATTTTTGTTTTTGTCAGATCTTAGATTTTTTGAAAACTAATGATTGCAAAACAACTGAACTAGTGTAAAATGCATTTTAAAACACTTTTTTTTCATTTAAATGTGAAGACTATGGCTTGTTATTTAAATTTTTATATTTTTTTTATTTTTTTGCCCCCCTCCCTTGACCTCGGCCAGGGCCAAGGGACAAAAACTTTTTTTAATATTTGCATCGGCCTAAACACCGAGTTGATTTACGGGTGCCACGATATCTCGAGATGGGATGGACCAAATTGGCTGAAATTTGGAGTGAAGACTCCCAAGACATATCCTTGACGAAGCCCGATTTTAAAATTTTGCTTTTAAAAAAAAATACAAAAATCAAAAACTGACGATTTTTTCTATGAAAAACATACAAATATTTTTATTTTTTTTAAATTAAGTTTTTGAAAATCGGCATTCGTCATGCACACGAAACCGGTTTAACAAGTCTTCGCCAAAATTTTGAGCCGATTTGGTTGAGATATCGTGGCACCCGTTTTTTTTAACTGATATCTTAAAATAACTGTATCTCGGAAATGATACATCCAAATCCAATACTCTGCAAAAAGAATTTTAAAAAATTAAAGTGTGTGCTCATACCAACCTCGAACATTTTTGACGATTTGCATGTATGTAACCCCTTAAACATTTTCAATAAATGTTACATTCTTGCAATTTAAAAATAGCATTGTTGCTCCAGAAGTCATAATTGTTTCAAAAATGACACTTCTGTACCAAATTTGGCACCATCCCGATTTCAGCGCAAAATACAGTCCAGACTCGATTATTCGAAGGCCTTGAAAAAATTCACTTTTTAATGTTACTATATTTTTGACTGTCGAGCTAAACTATGACCCCTAAAATATGATGAAGTGGTTTAGCATTTTTAAATCCAAAATGGAGGCCAAAATGGCGCCAAAGAAATATTGAAAAATTTATTTTTGAAATTTATTGGGCAATCAGCTAACCAAATTTAACTAAAACATATCTATTTCGAACTCTTATGTTAAAAGTAAGGCAATGAAAAAAACACGATTTTTTTGTTCATCATTCGATTATCCAAAGTCTCAAACAAACCTTCGGATCAAACTTCACATAATAAAAACTTCGAATCGAGTCTAGACTTTATGCTATTTTAATTTCCAAATCATTTAAAAAAAAAAACTTCGAAAATTGTTTAAAAAAACATATTATTTAAGGGAATCCAGCTTAGTATCAAAAATTCTAATAAAAATCGATCAGAGAATCTCTTGTCAAGATACCCGAGCAGACGGAAATAACGTGGTAGTAACATTTTTTGATATTTGAAAAAACTAGGCTAATAACATTTTATGTTATTTATAACAAGATTTGTTATTCGTCGTTATGATTTTTTTTATTGGATTGTAATTGTTATGTACATTGTTAGTTATTCTTCGAACAAATGTTATTATTTTTTGTTATTTTAATAACTATCTGATCATCTCAATAACAGTTGGAGGTATTCTTCCATAACAAAAAATGTTATTCCCATGTTGTTTTGGCTTTCAACAAAAATGGATTTTTCAAGAAGATTCCAAAACATTTTCTGTTATTTTAACAATATTTGTTATTGAAAATGCATAAATATTGTTATTACCGTTATTACCGCAACTCAAACGGTGCGACTTTTGTCACTCTTCATCAAACGAGCGCTTGGCGTAATGGTAACGCCAACCCAACACCACTGCTCGCTGCGGCGGAAAATGCAATTTCCTTCCTTCCTTGGAAAGACCTTGTGCTGCGGGGGTGGTGGCCAATTATAATTCAAACCCACCTTAGGAAAAATTACACGAAGGGGAAAAAAAACTTACATCCGATCCACGTGCCCAGTTGGCGACGACGGTGTTGCAGTGCATCGACTGCAGCTGGAAGCACGGCTGGCCACGCTGCCGCGACAGGTTCTCCAGCTCGTCCGACAGGCCCTGGCACTCGTACAGCAGCATGTGGTTCAGGTACAGCACGCTGGTCGAGGAGTCGAACACCGGTTCGTACTGAAAAAGGGAAGGAGAGATGGTTGTTATTACACAGTAAGTATTAACAAGAAATGGGTTTTTCACAAGTTCGGCATTTTTCTTCTGTGTAAATTAAGATCTGACAACGATAACGAATCAAATATTCCAATTATGAATCTCATCGCGATGTTATTGCATCTTGTGTAATTAATTCGACAGTATTTTCAATTGCCAACAATACAAAATCTGATAAACTTTCCCTCTTTCGCGTCAACCCAGAACTCAACACAGCTGGCACATGTCCAACAAAAAAACAACCCTCTTCGAAAGTGCACTCGACATTCACCCTACCCTAATTGAAGCCACGTGGTCGCTGCCGCCACCACGTGTCCACGTTCCCTTTCCCGATTTTTCGAAAATTTCTTTGAACACGATTGAATTCGCCGCCTCGACACGGTGAAATCCGAGCAACGCCGGAAATCGCAAGCAAACCCGCGGAGATTGAATTTGTGTAAATGATGCTGCGTTGTCAAAGTTGATGTTATCGATGAGATGTCGGCAAATACACCCTAGACAACTCGAGGGCGAGTACGAGAGTGGGATTAGAAGATTATTACATCCTTAACCTAAATATTTGCTTTGGAGAGTGGAAGCTAGAAGGGGATCCACGACAACGATGACGACGCGTAGAAACAATAAGCAATAAAGTGTTCTGTTTGACATGATTGCCGGAGGCGGCGGCAGGAGTCGCGGTTCAGGTTCGAGGAGATGTTTTGTGAGGGTGATTCAAGTGTTTTGAAAAGACTTGTTGAACAATTTCAGAAGATTTAGGCAAGATTTTAGGAAAAATCAAAGGTTTAGTTTCAATGTTTAATGTTGAAAACTATTTGGGTAATTCTCCGCCAACTCACACAGCAGTTGCCCCGACCCCTCTTCGATTTGCGTGAAACTTTGTCCTAAGGGGTAACTTTTGTCCCTGATCACGAATCCGAGGTCCGTTTTTTGATATCTCGTGACGGAGGGGCGGTACGACCCCTTCCATTTTTGAACATGCGAAAAAAGAGGTGTTTTTCAATAATTTGCAGCCTGAAACGGTGATGAGATAGAAATTTGGTGTCAAAGGGACTTTTATGTAAAATTAGACGCCCGATTTGATGGCGTACTCAGAATTCCGAAAAAACGTATTTTTCATCGAAAAAAACACTAAAAAAGTTTTAAAAATTCTCCCATTTTCCGTTACTCGACTGTAAAAAATTTTGGAACATGTCATTTTATGGGAAATTTAATGTACTTTTCGAATCTACATTGTCCCAGCAGGGTCATTTTTTCATTTAGAACAAAATTTTTCATTTTAAAATTTCGTGTTTTTTCTAACTTTGCAGGGTTATTTTTTAGAGTGTAACAATGTTCTACAAAGTTGTAGAGCAGACAATTACAAAAATTTTGATATATATACATAAGGGGTTTGCTTATAAACATCACAAGTTATCACGATTTTACGAAAAAAAGTTTTAAAAAAGTTGGTCGTCATCGATCATGGCCGTTCATGGTCACCCGCGACAGACACGGACGACGAAACAAAGAGAAACGCAAAAAGTAACTTTTTCAAAACTTTTTTTCGTAAAATCGCGATAACTTGTGATGTTTATAAGCAAACCCCTAATGTCTATATATCAAATTTTTTGTAATTGTCTGCTCTACAACTTTGTAGAACATTGTTACACTCTAAAAAATAACCCTGCAAAGTTAGAAAAAACACGAAATTTTAAAATGAAAAATTTTGTTCTAAATGAAAAAATGACCCTTCTGGGACAATGTAGATTCGAAAAGTACATTAAATTTCCCATAAAATGACATGTTCCAAAATTTTTTACAGTCGAGTAACGGAAAATGGGAGAATTTTTAAAACTTTTTTAGTGTTTTTTTCGATGAAAAATACGTTTTTTCGGAATTCTGAGTACGTCATCAAATCGGGCGTCTAATTTTACATAAAAGTCCCTTTGATGCCAAATTTCTATCTCATCACCGTTTCAGGCTGCAAATTATTGAAAAACACCTCTTTTTTCGCATGTTCAAAAATGGAAGGGGTCGTACCGCCCCTCCGTCACGAGATATCAAAAAACGGACCTCGGATTCGTGATCAGGGACAAAAGTTACCCCTTAGGACAAAGTTTCACGCAAATCGAAGAGGGGTCGGGGCAACTTTTCCCGATTTCGTGTGAGTTGGTAGAGAATTACCCATTTATCATCATCATATTAATTTTTATAAAGATCGCAAATGTTCATTTTGAATTATTTTAATTTATTTAGAATTACTTCGTTATGATAGAATTTTTATTGCAAAAATGAATAGTAAACTTATAAATTTCAATTACTTTAAAAGTTAGGATTGGAATGGTTGAGTTTGTGATCGATCGAGCTTATATTTTGGATTAAGTATGTACTTGCATTCCATTCAGCACTGTAATGGACGGTCAAGATCATCAAATTATTATTTGAAATCGTTCATTTGGTTTATTTAAAATTAGACAATTGTTTTAAATAAAACTTATCATTGGTTATTTTAATAAACGCTATCTATGAAAAAATAAATATTTGAATACTCTATATAAAAATAAGTCATTTATATACAAGGATATTGCTATCGTTCAAGCTTATATCAGAATATTTAGGGCTCCTGACTAAACAGTAATTATCTTACTGTATATCTATCTTCATCTCTACTACAAAGTATAAAAAAAACTACAAAGTCAAATATTATTTGAAAACTTCCAATTAATTTTTGTTAATTGATTCTAAATGTTAAAACTCAATAAATGATTTTCCTCAAAAGTGTTTCAATTAGTTTCAATTAATGATGAGTCCAGGGTGATCAAAGTATGACCCACGATCTATTTTTGTATGGTCTGTGGACCCGCTTTGAATGTGCATGTTAAAGGCCATTTAACCCATAACTTGAATGATTTCAAATATCATAAAAACAATAAATAAAAACTTGATTGAACTTTTCATTTTGCTTTTTATACATAGCAGTCCATAATTACAACACAAAATACATATCTCATTTTTTACATCATTCTTCAACTTCTTCAAAAAAAAAAACGCTTTATTTTTTTTATATGACCATTAAATTTAGTTTTGATTTTGAGTGATTTTTTACAATTTTTTATTTAAAAATATTAGGGTAATTCTCCGCCAACTCACACAGCAGTTGCCCTGACCCTTCTTCGATTTGCGTGAAACTTAGTGAAAATAAGTGATTTAAAAAAAAGTTATCTGTAATAAAAGTCACGAGGAACCTTCAATTCTTCAGCTATTTTTGCTTTGCTATTTTTTTCATATATTCAAAAAGCATTTATAGCAATTTATCAAGCTTAGCTAAATTCTTAGTACAAAAATTCTTGAAGCAACATAATATATTTTACTCTTTTATTTTAAGGAAAATATTTATACAATTTGACAAAAAAATATTTTTTCAATCTTCTTAAAATTTTCTTTGTTTCTCTTTCAATTATATCATATTCCCTTATCTGAAAGACAATAAAAACAAAAGCCTTTTTTTCAATTTCTGTTTTACTCAAACTTATGGCCTTTTGTTAATCCCAGTTTTGACATTAACAATTTATTAAGTGGAATATGAGCTTGATTATTTATTTAAAAAACAGTTATTTCTTAAAAAAGTTTTCAGCAATAAATGTCATTTGTTTATATTATGTTTTTTTTTTTTCAATCTTAATAAGTATTATTAACAGAATTTATCTATTTTTTTTATTATCTTTATTTAATAGTATATTTTTATTGCAATTAAATTATCCTCTTATTTTTAAATAACATGTTTTATTTGCGCAACACACAATGAAAATATGTTTCAATTAGGGGTAATTCTCCGCCAACTCACACAGCAGTTGCCCCGACCCCTCTTCGATTTGCGTGAAACTTTGTCCTAAGGGGTAACTTTTGTCCCTGATCACGAATCCGAGGTCCGTTTTTTGATATCTCGTGACGGAGGGGCGGTACGACCCCTTCCATTTTTGCACATGCGAAAAAAGAGGTGTTTTTCAATAATTTGCAGCCTGAAACGGTGATGAGATAGAAATTTGGTGTCAAAGGGACTTTTATGTAAAATTAGACGCCCGATTTGATGGCGTACTCAGAATTCCGAAAAAACGTATTTTTCATCGAAAAAAACACTAAAAAAGTTTTAAAAATTCTCCCATTTTCCGTTACTCGACTGTAAAAAATTTTGGAACATGTCATTTTATGGGAAATTTAATGTATTTTTCGAATCTACATTGTCCCAGAAGGGTCATTTTTTCATTTAGAACAAAATTTTTCATTTTAAAATTTCGTGTTTTTTCTAACTTTGCAGGGTTATTTTTTAGAGTGTAACAGTGTTCTACAAAGTTGTAGAGCAGACAATTACAAAAATTTTGATATACAGACATAAGGGGTTTGCTTATAAACATCACAAGTTATCACGATTTTACGAAAAAAAGTTTTAAAAAAGTTGGTCGTCATCGATCATGGCCGTTCATGGTCACCCGCGACAGACACGGACGACGAAACAAAGAGAAACGCAAAAAGTAACTTTTTCAAAACTTTTTTTCGTAAAATCGCGATAACTTGTGATGTTTATAAGCAAATCCCTTATGTCTATATATCAAAATTTTTGTAATTGTCTGCTCTACAACTTTGTAGAACATTGTTACACTCTAAAAAATAACCCTGCAAAGTTAGAAAAAACACGAAATTTTAAAATGAAAATTTTTGTTCTAAATGAAAAAATGACCCTTCTGAGACAATGTAGATTCGAAAAGTACATTAAATTTGCCATAAAATGACATGTTCCAAAATTTTTTACAGTCGAGTAACGGAAAATGGGAGAATTTTTAAAACTTTTTTAGTGTTTTTTTCGATGAAAAATACGTTTTTTCGGAATTCTGAGTACGCCATCAAATCGGGCGTCTAATTTTACATAAAAGTCCCTTTGACACCAAATTTCTATCTCATCACCGTTTCAGGCTGCAAATTATTGAAAAACACCTCTTTTTTCGCATGTTCAAAAATGGAAGGGGTCGTACCGCCCCTCCGTCACGAGATATCAAAAAACGGACCTCGGATTCGTGATCAGGGACAAAAGTTACCCCTTAGGACAAAGTTTCACGCAAATCGAAGAGGGGTCGGGGCAACTTTTCCCGATTTCGTGTGAGTTGGTAGAGAATTACCCTTAGGAAATTATCAATCAATTCAAAATCCTTATCTCTAAAAAATCACATTCTTGGAAACCTTAATGTTTCCAACAATTTTTAAATTTTTCATGTACAGCACCATTTTTCCACTTAAGATTAATCCATAAAGCAGGGGGACCCATTTTGAATGATAATGTAAAATGGCCCGCTGACCAATTTTTGTAAAATGATTGTATACTTTTTCAAAATGAAGGTATATTGAGTGCCATCAGCTGAAATCCATATAAAATGCAGTTTATTCGATAATAATTTGAATTTTTGTTAATTTTCTAAAAACAGTACAACAAAAATTGTTTTTTTTTTTGCTGAAATGTTTTTTTGAATCTTTTTTATAATTAATTTTTACAAATTAACTGTACGCGAGTATAATACATTTTCCTGCACTTTTTTTTTTCATTAAAAAGTATAAATTCTGGTTTTTAATTTCAATTTTTATATTTCTTTTAATTAGTTTGCCTCCCCTCGACCATGGCCAGAGTCGAGAGACAAAAACATTTTTAAATATAGTCATTGGCCTAATTGTTGGAAAATCGCAACGATTTTTCATTAGTTAATTTTTAATTTAATATAAAATTACGCCGTTACAAAAATTGTTCAGATTTCATGTCACCATTTTCAAAATATAAAAAAACTTAATTCCTTATTCAAATACAATAACAAAAATAAAACTAATGAAAATCTCTTATTATTTGGCTTTTTATTATTTTTAAATAAATAACGATTTAAAAAAACGATTAAAAAAAATACAGATACAGTTGACTGTCTTTGGCTGTCGATCTTCTCGATATCAATATTGTTCCATCTGTCAATATTTTTTTTCTGTCCCTTTCAATGCTTTGATTTTCCGTTTTATAATTTGGTACCTCTCGCTCTCGCCGGTCCCTTCAATGTCGACAGAGAGAGAGAGTTTACTGTTTAAAAAAAAACTTCAATTGATAAATGCATTTTTGAGTCTTTATGCATTTGGCCCGCAAGCTCATTTGAATTTTAAATTTGGCCCGGCATCCAACAACTTTGAGCACCCCGGCCATAAAGGTATTGTGCAGAATTCAAATTGAGAAAGGTACCTAAAAGTTTTCATATCATTTCAAACATGAGCAGTTTTTTTGCATTTGTTTGAACGTTTCTAGTACTTTTTAAAGATAATATTGTCATTGATTTTAGCGAGTTTTTTTATTTTATTTTCAAATATGAACTGGATATTAAGATTTCTTTAATTAATCTTTGCGAATTTTTATATTGTTGGAAACAAGCAAGAACAGTTCTTACAAATATTGAAACATGTTTTGAAAATTATCCTCTAATTTTAAGATTATTTCAATCATGAGGTACATTGTAATTTTTTTTGTAAGTGATATTTTCAATTATTGTTAGCTTGGATTTTCCTTTAAACATGACGTTTTGCTGAATACGAAATTCAAAAATAAACTTCTCACTAAGCAAAATTGGTTGGCATAAAACAACGACATGTTTTTTTTTGCATTCATATACAATTCAAAGAAATGCTTTTTATGAGACTTTGGATTTCATTAAACATGCGAGAATGATGAAAAATGGATTTAAAAAAGAAATAAATAGTAAAACATTGTTATATTTTAGTAAACAGTCAAAATTATGCTCTTTGTGCATGGATACCAATAAGTTGAACATTAAGAAGGGTGAGAGTGGGGGTGGAGTTCTTGAAAATTAGCTAAGGGGGGAAATGGATCGAAAAGAAACACTGATTTGGAATTTCCCCTCCAGATTTGTGCTTGATCAGAAATTTTTAATAAAATGCAGATGGAATGATCAATTTGTATATTTCCATAAATATGTTTTTATCGAACTCAAATAAATGATTTTGACAATTGCATTAAATTTAGTTCGCAGTTAAACCATTTTAATCGCAAAAATGATTTTTCATGGTATTTTAATGATAAAATAAAAACTAACTTAATCCACCTATGTGGTTGATGCCTTCCTCACTTTTTACCAACAATGGGTAATATGAGTGGTTTGGACACATATTTCAGCTATTTTTTTTTTTAGGTCCAGAAAAATAAGTACACAGATATAACTTAAGTTGTCATAACTCGAGACAGGGTTGCCAGATTTTCAATTATGTGGACTCGTTGGAAAGGTCTCTTGATAACCTAACCAACGATGGGTCGGATGATGGTTCCGGACATCGTTTACATACATTTAAGTGAGATCCGGCTTGAAAAAAGTACATAAATATCACTTAAGTGGTCATAACTCGAGACAGGGTTGCCAGATCTTCAATTATGTGGACTCGTTGGAAAGGTCTCTCGATTACCTAACCAATGATGGGTCGGATGATGGATCCGGACATCGTTTACATACATTTAAGTGAGATCCGGCTTCAAAAAAGTACATAAATATCACTTAAGTGGTCATAACTCGAGACAGGGTTGCCAGATTTTCAATTATGTGGACTCGTTGGAAAGGTCTCTCGATTACCTAATCAATGATGGGTCGGATGATGGTTCCGGACATCGTTTACATACATTTAAGTAAGATCCGGCTTCAAAAAAGTACATAAATATCCCTTAATTGGTCATAACTCGAGACAGGGTTGCCAGATTTTCAATTATGTGGACTCGTTGGAAAGGTCTCTTGATAACCTAACCAACGATGGGTCGGATGATGGTTCCGGACATCGTTGACATACATTTAAGTGAGATCCGGCTTCAAAAAAGTACATAAATATCACTTAAGTGGTCATAACTCGTGACAGGGTTGCCAGATCTTCAATGTTGTGGATTCGTTGGAAAGGTCTCTCGATTATCTAACCAACGATGGGTCGGATGATGGATTCGGACATCGTTTACATGCATTTAAGTGAGATCCAGCTTCAAAAAAGTACATAAATATCACTTAAGTGGTCATAACTCGAGAGAGGGTTGCCAGATCTTCAATGTTGTGGATTCGTTGGAAAGGTCTCTCGATTACCTAACCAACGATGGGTCGGATGATGGTTCCGGACATCGTTTACATACATTTAAGTGAGATCCGGCTTCAAAAAAGTACATAAATATCACTTAAGTGGTCATAACTCGAGACAGGGTTGCCAGATCTTCAATTATGTGGACTCGTTGGAAAGGTCTCTCGATTACCTAACCAATGATGGGTCGGATGATGGATCCAGACATCGTTTACATGCATTTAAGTGAGATCCGGCTTCAAAAAAGTACATAAATATCACTTAAGTGGTCATAACATGAGACAGGATTGCCAGATCTTCAATTATGTGGACTCGTTGGAAAGGTCTCTCGATTACCTAACCAACGATGGGTCGGATGATGGTTCCGGACATCGTTTACATACATTTAAGTGAGATCCGGCTTCAAAAAAGTACATAAATATCACTTAAGTGGTCATAACTCGTGACAGGGTTGCCAGATCTTCAATTATGTGGACTCGTTGGAAAGGTCTCTCGATTACCTAACCAACGATGGGTCGGATGATGGTTCCGGACATCGTTTACATACATTTAAGTGAGATCCGGCTTCAAAAAAGTACATAAATATCACTTAAGTGGTCATAACTCGTGACAGGGTTGCCAGATCTTCAATGTTGTGGATTCGTTGGAAAGGTCTCTCGATTATCTAACCAACGATGGGTCGGATGATGGATTCGGACATCGTTTACATGCATTTAAGTGAGATCCAGCTTCAAAAAAGTACATAAATATCACTTAAGTGGTCATAACTCGAGAGAGGGTTGCCAGATCTTCAATGTTGTGGATTCGTTGGAAAGGTCTCTCGATTACCTAACCAACGATGGGTCGGATGATGGTTCCGGACATCGTTTACATACATTTAAGTGAGATCCGGCTTCAAAAAAGTACATAAATATCACTTAAGTGGTCATAACTCGAGACAGGGTTGCCAGATCTTCAATTATGTGGACTCGTTGGAAAGGTCTCTCGATTACCTAACCAATGATGGGTCGGATGATGGATCCAGACATCGTTTACATGCATTTAAGTGAGATCCGGCTTCAAAAAAGTACATAAATATCACTTAAGTGGTCATAACATGAGACAGGATTGCCAGATCTTCAATTATGTGGACTCGTTGGAAAGGTCTCTCGATTACCTAACCAACGATGGGTCGGATGATGGTTCCGGACATCGTTTACATACATTTAAGTGAGATCCGGCTTCAAAAAAGTACATAAATATCACTTAAGTGGTCATAACTCGTGACAGGGTTGCCAGATCTTCAATTATGTGGACTCGTTGGAAAGGTCTCTCGATTACCTAACCAACGATGGGTCGGATGATGGTTCCGGACATCGTTTACATACATTTAAGTGAGATCCGGCTTCAAAAAAGTACATAAATATCACTTAAGTGGTCATAACTCGTGACAGGGTTGCCAGATCTTCAATGTTGTGGACTCGTTGGAAAGGTCTCTCGATTACCTAACCAACGATGGGTCGGATGATGGATCCGGACATCGTTTACATGCATATAATTGAGATCCGGATATATGTGAAAACACATTTTTATTCATAACTTTTGAACTAGTTATCGAAACTTCAAACAATTCAATAGCGATGTATGGGACCCTAAACCAAGTCGAATGCAACTGGTTCGATCAAAATCGGTTCATCCAGTGCTGAGAAAACTTGGCAAGATTTTTGAACACATACATACATACACACACACACACATACACACACACAGACATTTGTTCAGTTTTCGATTCTGAGTCGATATGTATATATGAAGGTGGGTCTTCGAGCTTTTAATAAAAAGTTCATTTTTAGAGCAGGATTATAGCCTTACCTCAGTGAGGAAGGCAAAAAAATGGAAGAAATCCCATTGAACACACACGCCTTTCGAATCTTAAAAAAAATATTCTCTTTTTCCAAGCGAAGTGTCTAAGACTCATATTTTCTTTTACCTCTTGGATACATTGTGTAAGAAGCTGTTGCATCTCAGCGAGAATCATTCATTTCAGAAAAAAATTGTTATTTTATCTCTAAAAATTGTAAACATACCACTTTTTCGTAATAATTCCACATTTAAACTAAAATTGAGGTATAATTACATCATGAAAGAGGAAACATTACGTATTACATTAAACACCTTTAAATGGTGCGAAATTTTGACTGTGTTGGATTTATCATTTTACAGACATTTTTAGTTAGTTAATTTAAATAACCCTTTCCAATTTTAACTCTAAAAACTCCACAAAACCGCTCCCGGTCCCATACAAAAGTTCACCAGCTTCCAATCCAATCTTCAACGTGTACTACAACACTCCCCCAGCTCCCCCGCAATCGATCTGATGCTTCGTACAAGCGTACAGAGTGCGGAGTACAAACGAAAACCGAAAATTGAAAATTTAATATCCTGTCGACGACCAAACCAGCATTGACAGCATGCTTGCCTAGCCTGCAGTGCGAAGGGTAAGTGTTGAAATGTTTGTTTTATGCTTCATCTTCTAAATTTTGTTTTGCGATTCATTAAAAAGTTTGTTGAAACCAAGTCAAGATTTTTGTGTTAGGTCCAACATAGGGACATCAAACCGATTCTTGCTAGAGTACGTAAGAGTATCACAACTCTTGCAAGTTTGCAACTCTCTACCAGATCTCTGCTTACATATTTATTCTTGTGATGTTTGTAAAAGTGTTTGTGTGTGTGTGTGTACGTGTGCAGCACAGTGTTGATCCGGTCGAACGCATCCGAAACCGGACTGGACGTATTCCAGCGCACCAGAACAACTCTGCAGCGGATCCGCTGGATCTTCCGGTTCGGTTCCGGTTTCGGCTGAGAAGGGGGGAATGTTTGGAGGACCTTCATTAGACAAACTTTGGATCGTAATGGGGGGAGTGAGTTGTATTGCTCCGCGGGCGATTTCACTTTCCATGTGCATGCCAGAAGAAGGGGTTTCCTGGTCCGGAATCTTTGAGTTTCCAACTTGGCAAGTTTTGCGTAATTTCCTTCGATTTGAACTGATGCATCGTTTTAATCTGGGGTTGGTTTGACCGGACGAAGTCGAAACTAAATTTTGATCTTCGACTTTTCTTGGATACGGTAGTTGAAGGTCGATGGAAATCTTGATACATTGTCCTGAATTTCATATCTATATGTCTATGGCTTCCCGAGCAGACGGTAATAACTTTGGAATAACGTTATTTGATATTTGAAAATACTAGGCCAATAACAGTTTATGTTATTTATAACATTTTTTGTTATTCGCCGTTATGATTTTTTTGTTATTGGATTGTTATTGTAATAACAAAGTAATAACATTTTTAGTTATTCTTCGAACAAATCTTTGTTATTATTTTTTGTTATTTTAACAACTAATCCGATCATCCCAATAACATTTGGAGTTATTCTTCCATAACAAAAAAAGTTATTCCCAAGTTGTTTTTGCTTTCAATCAATATCAGACCAATAACAAATTTTGTTATGATAACATAAACTGTTATTCAATTCTTATGCAGAAATGGATTTTTCAAGAAGAATCCATAACACTTTTTGTTATTTTAACAGTATTTGTTATTGAAATGGCATGAATTTTGTTATTACCGTCTGACCGGGTTGGGTTTGTTTGAAAAGTCTACTTCGTTCAACTTTAACTCAAAATTTCCATGCCCTTCAGACATTCTGTAGCTCCAATAATAGCAGCATTACATCGTCCTAACCTAACCTCGGTGAACTCTATAGCAGAGGTCCTTTCGTTTGCAACGCAATGCGAAAGCTGATAAAATATCAAACCGCAGGGCATCATTCCGGCTTTTCGTCGAATCCTGTGCAGCTTGGTTTCTGAAAAGGGTAGATTACCCTACTTTGAACAGACTTCATCAGTTGCTAATGTCAGGTTCAGAATTGTTAACTCTACCCTAACCCTCTAAGCTCATACGGGGACTCCTTCCGGGCTGCGGTTGCAGATTGTAAATATTTCCGACTTTCTTTCAATTTAATTAGAAAATTTCTGTAATCCTTTCTTTCCGGCTTTCCGAGGGTCGGTCTTTGCGGGTTTCTGGCTTTTCGTATGAGAAGGATGCACTCGCCACGAGGAGGAAGTTTTCTTAGCCCGGGAGCGTTCTCGTACGTCTTCGCCGATGGAGTTCCGATGGATCTAGGCAGAAGAGTTCGTCGAGTACGTGCGGTAGATAATCTCAACAGGAATGAAGTTACTGTATGGTAGGGAAAGTGTATGGGAACTTGTTATTTGGACTATTTGCATAAGAGAAGAGTAAAGATTTTTTGGATATTTTAAAAAGGCTGCTTGGGTGAAATGGCTCACAATAGCTATATTGTGTGTTTGTTTATAGAAAAACTTTAATAATGAATATCAAACTAATCATCATTATAACATTTGAAAATTCTTGAACATAACTACATAATCTCATTTTACCCCATCTTTAATAAAAACCTAGATAACCTCCTACTCAATCTAGTCTGTTCATTCAGCTGAATAGAGCGCTCACACCACAGCCCAAGAGTCTTCCCGAGAGATTGGAATCTTCCGTCTACTCCGTTGTGTCCCGACTAGCGGCAAGATTGATCGTCAACCCTGCTGACAGCAGCCAACTTCCCACTCTGGCGGAAGCTCCTCAGTCAATGCTTTAAAATAAAGCCATCGCCGACGAAATTCAAAAGAACTAAACGAAAAAAAAGAGAGAGCAGATAAGGCGCTCTGCCGCTAGTTTATTGGAATCGTAAATAGCTATCAGTTCATCTATTTTCCGGAGAAAAACCTCATCCCCAAAAAAAAAACAGTTTCGATTCTTTCTTTCCCGTTGATCAAAACCCGGTGTCCCAATCGCAATCATCATCATCGTTGACGTCTGTGTGTGTGTGTGTGTGTCATGTATGGGCTAATTTGCATAAATGGAGATGTTGAACGTTGAGCTTTTTTTTCTTCTCCTGGGAAAAAGCGATGATAAACACACGTCGCACTTTGGGAGAAAATTTGTGGTCAGTGGTATAAATTTTATCAAATATCATAAAATCTTCAGTTTTGTAAAATATTTTTTGATTGAAATGGCAAAAGTTTGCAATATTTTAAACTAATACAAACCTTATTTTGGCCGTAACTATGACAAAAACTTCAAAATGTTACAAATAACCAAAAACATTTGAATTTATGATATGGAAATAATCAAAACTATCAGCAAAATCGCAAAAAAAATTGAGAAATCAAAAAAAAAATTGAATGTTTGGTCTTTTTGAAATGTTAGTCTTGATTTAAAATTTATGAAAATATTTTTTTCGAAAAGATCGGAAAATTTCACGAATGTTTCATGTTTTAACATTGTAAATCGGACCATTAGTTGCTGAGATATCGACATTAAAAAATGGTAAGTTGTTTGGGTGAGACTTACACAGAAAAAAAAATTATGGTAATATTCATCAGGAAATGGTGACAGATTTTGTGGCAAAAAAATGATTAATTTTACCCCAGAAAATGATTAATTTTCACCAGTTTTTGATGAATATTTATCAGGTTCACATTTTTACACATTTTTTATGTAATATTACTCAAAAAAAGAGGTAATATTCAACCTACCAAATTTTCAACATTCCAAAATTCAACTTTTTTTCCTGTGTAGAAAACATCAATTTTCTTGTTTTTAACCCTTGTCATGGCAATATCTCAGCAACTAAGGGTCGTATCAACAAAGTCCGAATAAGAAAAATATAGAGAAAATTTTCTCAGCTTTTCAAAAATATTTTTTTTTTCAATAGTGGGCAAACATGGGCACTATTTTTAAAAAATTCAATAAATGCGACTATTTAGAAAAAAGTTACATAAAAATGGCTATAACTTGAAAACGGTGCACTTTATCAAAATTTCTCTACTGTACTTTTTAATTGCAAATTCAAATTTAAATCGAAAAATGAAATTGAAAAAAAATTGCGACCAACATTTCGATTTTTTGCCCATTCTGAAAATTTCTAAAAAGTTGGCATTAGATGTCCTCTAAAACATATAAAAAAATAAGAAAAATTAAAATAGTGTTTTTTGCAAATCAAGTTTTAGTGACAAAAAGTAAAATAAAAAATCACCAAAAAAAATTTTACCTTGTATCATTTTTTTCAGTGTAGTTCACACTACATACCATACCTACAGCTTTGCCGAAGACACCAAATCGATCAAAAAATTCCTTCAAAAGATACAGATTTTTGAATTTTCTTATATCATTTCAAATATCATATCAAATTTGTATGAAAAATTATATGGACAAACTAATGATGCAAAATGGCTTTTTTGGGCATACCGAAGGCATCAAAAAAGTTTCAGCCGGATAAAAAAATACAAAAAATAAAATTAATGAAAAAATACCGATTTCGTAAAGAACTGATGCTTTCTTAAACAAAAGAAAAATCAAACAGCAAATAAAATAATCTTAAAATAACATTATTTGAAATATTTAGTAAATTAATTGATTTTTAGGTTTTCCACATTGCGTCAGATGACATCAAATTGTATAGATATTCTGGCATTTCGAAAATTCGATCATAATTCTCATAACAAAAACGCAATATATATTTGAATCAATGATATGCTTTTCATAATTAATAGTCTAATTAATTTTGACCAATTTTCAATTTAAAGTCATCCCACCGTGTCTCATCGATAGATCAGCAGCTGAAAAATGTTTCGGCGAAAAAGGAGGACCCCCTCTTGCTGATGCCTCTGCCAGCCAATATTGATGATGGCAGGGAGCTAACACGTCGCATCAAAACAAACGAGTTATCCATTCAAACATATCGCCCTTTTTCCCCCGCACCGGGAGCATACCCGAGGAAAATCCCCTCCAACCCGGTGTGTTTGGTGGGAAGGGGGGAAAAGTGAAAGTTTTTTCTCTTTCTATTTGTTCCGTTTTCGGGAGAGAGCAGGGGGTGGGGGCGGTTGGATTTCCAAATCAATTCCGTGCCATTTGTTTGAAATGGAAACGTGACAAAATCTGCAGGGAAATCTAGCATCGACGACGTAAACAACTTATTTGTGTCACACAGTCTGAGCTGGCAGAAGAACTTTTGCCTCCGGAGAAGGAAGGGATTCTGATCCTGGGCAGCGGTGTTACGTGAGATTATCGATTGCTGGTGGCTTAAGTGCGTGTGCAACTTTGCTTCCACTCCCCGAAAAATACTGCCAGCTAAGGGAAACGTGAACGCTGATGGCTCCGCTGCCAATTGAATCATGCAAATATTTTTGTTTGTCACACTTACACACAGCTGGAGTATTATGATTTGCATATTTTTTTTTTGGTCTCGGTGACATAGATTTTTGCTGGGGCAAAACAAGTTAAGAGTTCAAAACTTGGTGTGACACTTTGGGTTCGAGAGCGTTTACTTGAAATGCACGTGGGAAAACATTGTGGAAAAGCTTTAAATTTTTATTTTTTTTTTCTTTTTGCACTGTTTTTGTATTCATGTGTTTAAAATTTGCTTTAAGGTGAAGCCGTTGATCATTTTCGAAGAATATTGATCATCACTCTAAAATTCTCTGTATTGAATTCAATTTAAGGAATTTCTGCACCAAAAGGAATCAGCATGTGCCGGTTGTTGCCTTCTTGAAGTCACTGAAAAAAAATTTGATCTAAATCAATTGTGCTTCAAAATTTATATAATTTTGTGGTACAATCATTGACTTCCTAGTTGGCAATCATTGATTACTGACGATTTCCATAACTTTGCAAGGAATGGGATAATCGTTACCAAAAGGAATCAGCATGTGTAGGGCACTATTCTAAACAACTTGTAGAAGGAATTTTGTCAAAATATTGATAGCGACGCAAAATTTATATCTTTGAACGAAAAATCATGGCAATGATGGAAGTCTTCACGTTTTAGCAGGACAAAAAATTCGCAAGTTGTAACAAAATTTGCATTTTAAGGTTTTTTTTTCCTATGAAATTCTCTAGCAAAGTTATATTTTTTTTATTTTTATTTTTCAATTCCGATCATGAATCTTCTGAGTTTAACTAAAAATGTAGTCTTCGATTAAAAATTTGAAATTTGAATAAATAAAATCATTTATAATTTTAATATCAAACATATCTGAAAGCATCTTCTAGCTTCAATTGTTAAAACAGCAACAATAATGTAAAAAAAATCAATCAAGATCTAATCACCACATAAAAAATTAAATTTTCCAAACAATATTTTGTGAAAAAAGTATATTACAAAAAAACTCTAATAAAGCGAAAAAGTGAATAAAATTTCGCTTCGTTTGATACCCATAATGAAAATTTCGAAAATTTGAGTATTTCCGTAAAAATATAGTATTTTAAGAAAATTTTAGTATTTTACATAAAAAAACTCTAATAAAGCGAAAAGTGAACAAAATTTCGCTTTGCTTGATACCCATAATGAAAATTTTTAAATTTTGAGTATTTCCGTAGAAATATGGTATTTTGAGAAACTTTTAGTATTTTCAAAAAAAAAATTCTTATAAAGAAATTTCACTAAGTTTGATACCCATATTGCATATTTTCAAAATTTGAGTTATTTGGTAAAAAAACGGTAAATTTTAAAAATTTTAGAATTCAAAATAAACTCTAATAAAGTGAAAAGCATGCAAAATTTTGCTTCGTTTGATACCCATATGGCAAATTTTGAAATTATCAGTATTTTCGAAAAAATAAGTTAATTTGTGAATGTTTTAGTATCTTAAAAAAAAATCTAATAAATTGTAAAAAGCATACAATTTTCGCTTCGTTTGATACCTTTATTGAAAATTTTGAAAATTTGAGTATTGTCAAAAAAATACGGTAATTTGTGAAAATATAAGTATTTTCAAAAAAAAAAACTATTTTAAATATTTGCAACTTTTAGAAGAAATTTTGTCAAAATATTGATAGTGACGCAAAATTTATATCTTTGAACGAAAAATCATGGCAATGATGGAAGTCTTCACGTTTTAGCAGGACAAAAAATTCGCAAGTTGTAACAAAATTTGCATTTTAAGGTTTTTTTTTCCTATGAAATTCTCTAGCAAAGTTATATTTTTTTTTATTTTTATTTTTCAATTCCGATCATGAATCTTCTGAGTTAAACTAAAAATGTAGTCTTCGATTAAAAATTTGAAATTTGAATAAATAAAATCATTTATAATTTTAATATCAAACATATCTGAAAGCATCTTCTAGCTTCAATTGTTAAAACAGCAACAATAATGTAAAAAAAATCAATCAAGATCTAATCATCACATAAAAAATTAAATTTTCCAAACAATATTTTGTGAAAAAAAGTATATTACAAAAAAACTCTAATAAAGCGAAAAAGTGAATAAAATTTCGCTTCGTTTGATACCCATCATGAAAATTTCGAAAATTTGAGTATTTCCGTAAAAATATAGTATTTTAAGAAAATTTTAGTATTTTACATAAAAAACTCTAATAAAGCGAAAAGTGAACAAAATTTCGCTTTGCTTGATACCCATAATGAAAATTTTTAAATTTTGAGTATTTTCGTAGAAATATGGTATTTTGAGAAACTTTTAGTATTTTAAAAAAAAAATTCTTATAAAGAAATTTCACTAAGTTTGATACCCATATTGCATATTTTCAAAATTTGAGTAATTTGGTAAAAAAAACAGTAAATTTTAAAAATTTTAGAATTCAAAATAAACTCTAATAAAGTGAAAAGTATGCACAATTTTGCTTTGTTTGATACCCATATGACAAATTTTGAAAATATCGGTATTTTCGAAAAAAAAAATACGTTCATATGTGAAAGTTTTAGTATTTTCAACAAAAAAATCTGATAAAGTGAAAAAAGCATACAATTTTCGCTTCGTTTGATACCTATATTGCAAATTTTGAAAATTCGAGTATTGTCAAAAAAATACGGTAATTTGTGAAAATATAAGTATTTAAAAAAACTATTACAAATTGAAATAGCATACTACATTTTGCTTTGTTTGATACTCATATTGCATATTTTGAAAGTCGAGTATTTTCGAAAAAATAGGGTAATTTGTGAAAATTTTGGTATTAAAAAAAACTCTAATAAAGTGAAAAGCATGCAAAATTTTGCTTCCTTTGATACTCATTTTGCAAATTATGAAAATTTAAGTGTTTTCTAAAAAAATACGGAAAATTGTGAAAATATTAGAATTTTTCCAAAAAAAACTTCAATAAATTGAAAAAGTAACACAATTTTGCTTTAAAAAATACAATATTTTGTAAATAATTGTAAGTACATTATTTTTCCATTTTGAAAAAATCAATTCTAAGAGAAAACATTGAATATTAAACATGATATGGTTGAATTAAGAGATTTTAGAAAGATTTTAAAAATCAGTTATCGTCCATTATCGGCGATAAGATTGTCGCCGATAGAATTATCTAAATAACGATAACGATAACCGACGATAACGAAAACCATTTGCTTCATCGTCAGAAGATAATATTATCGATTAACAACCTTGCTAGAAATATTTATGATTAAAAATAGCTGATAA
Source organism: Culex pipiens pallens (assembly GCF_016801865.2). NCBI lineage: Eukaryota > Metazoa > Arthropoda > Insecta > Diptera > Culicidae > Culex > Culex pipiens. The sequence continues at coordinate 178,507,460 of NC_068938.1, read as the reverse complement.
ATTTACAAGATTTTTCAGATTTTTTAATTTTATGAAAAAAAAAAACAAATAAAAGCTTAAATCCAACAAAAAAAATCTAACCAATTTTCAGAACCAAGGACTAAATAAATTTGAAATTGCATTTAGTTAGTAAGAATAAATATAAATTTTTCCAATTATTTTAAGTATATTTTAAAGAGAAAGGTAGAATTGAGATTATTGAATTATTCGTCACCTGCAAAAAAAAAAAAAAAAAAAAATGGCTGAAAACAAGTTTTGAAAAAATATTTTTAATCTGTTATTAATTTTAAGGAACTTGAAATAAATTTTAATGATATTGGTACGATTACTAAGAAAACCCTAAAATTTTAATTTAAAAAGTTAATTTACACATAAAACAAAACTGATCCTGCAATACACAGAAAAAAATCAATTCTCGAAACCGTGATTATGAGAACCACGAAGGAATATATTCACGTTTATGGTGCAAATGCACCATACTCATGAATAAATTCCTTCGTGGATCTCACATTCGTGAACTTAATTCACGATTACGGGAATTGATTTTTTTCTGTGTAATTTTCTGCCAAAAAAAATAATGTTAAACAGCCTTTCGCCAAACCCAAAACGGCTGCCCATTTGCAATGAATGACCCCGGAAATGAAATCGAAATCGAATGCAATAATGTAGGTTTGTTGACTGCCACAACCACCACCACTACCACAGATTGGCAAAAAAAAGAGACCAACTGAAAAATGTTCACCCATTTCCGTGTATATTGGCTTAATATCCTCCGATTTGGCCTGGCTGGCCAGAGCAATTTGCATTTTTTACTGCCACTTTCGAGCAGTAAAAAAAGTGCTAGTTTTATGGGTAAATCTTTTCGATTTTTTTCTTCTCATTTTCAGCAGCCACTTTCAGAATGAGTTATCGAGGGAAAACCACTAACCGCGATATCGATTGGAGCTCGTTCGCTGTCTTTTCCATTGCTGGAATTTTGCCCCCGATAATCTAAAATCAATTTCAACCGTAGACATCTCCTCGGCGACTGTCTTCGGTGCCGGGGCCCTCATTCTGGGCCAAAGGAAATGAAATTTTTACAACTTTCTTATCGTTCGCTGCTACCTTTTTACGCTCCAACCGCGCCACACAAATCTGAACCATTTTTCTTTCCCAGGGCTGATATTTCCGCCCTCTTCATCTTATTTCTGCTTCTCGAAAGAAGCAAAATTCACTCCCCCACAAACAGACACTTTTGTGGAAATGCTCGCACATCTCAAGCGGGCGCCATTTTTATCTTCGACACTTTTCCACCTTCCCCCCACCCACTTTCCACAAGGTGCATTTTCCCTTTTTCCGTTCGTTGGTGGCGAAGAAGAATCTCCGAGCATCATATATCACCGTAATGACGGCGGAAATTGGAAGTATACACATCCATTCCGTCTCTGTCACTATCAAATTTATACACATTATAAATAAATTTTCCGCACTCGTTCTCTCTCTCTCTCTTCGATTCGAAGGTTGTGGGGAGAAAAAATCAAGCAAAGAGTTTTCCCTACCAAACAGAAAAAAAGATGCCTTCCAAGCCAACATATTTATCTCCCTGCTGGTGGTGGCCTGGAAACAAGATGAAGCATCAGTTTTTTGCACCCTGGATAACTACACCGGAAAAAGTTGTCACGTGGAGAAAAGTGCTGCCGCTGCTCTGCCAGGCTAAAAGTGGGCTGAAGGAACTGACTGGAACATATGTGTGATAATGTTTTTTTATGGTGAAAGTTTCTGGGCTAGTTTTTTTTATAATTATACGGAAACTACTGATATTCAAAAAAATTTTTTGACTTTTTATCGTTATCAAAACATTTGTAATATGTTTACCAATCCTTTAATCTAAATTTGGATTTGACGCATACCGTTTATCATTTTAATGATAGAATGCGATATTTAAATTTGAATATACAGTATGTAAAAAAAGAATGTACACCCTTGGGCGTTATGCACATTTTGTGATGAAACATGTAAAAAAATTAAAGTTTGACAGGAACCTAGTACCACGTTTTGTTCAGAAACTCATGCCAAACATTTTGCTACAAAAAGCTCATGAAAAGATGATTTCTATAAAAAGTTATATAACAAATACTATTACGAAAATAAAAAAGGTGCACAAAAAGTTTGTACACCTTTCGAAAAATTAACATAAATAATGTTATTTGTTGACAAATCACCATAAATCCAGTCTCCCAACTCCAAATAGGCATCCTTGACTGATTAAAAAAATAATTTGGATTGAATATAAAGTTTACTAACTACTTAGTATAAAAGTTTATATAACTCTGTAAATTCTATATAAAACTTATCTAAACTTAATTTTGCAAACTTTTAATTCAAATAAATGTCAATATATTACCATAGAATTGCTAAATAAACATTTTGGAGTGGGTATAACACCGTTTTGGGGGTATTTGTATCGATAGAACAGATTTTTTGTTAGAATTTCGTACCAACCCGGAATTACGTCGTCGGAAAATCCGCCGGCATCTGAACCGGTCCACAATTCTTAAGTCAACCTATTAGGCATCAGAAAGGGCATAAAATTTCCGATCTTTTGATACCCATACATCCAGGTTTTCTATAAAACCCACGTTTTTAAATACCTAAGCAAAAACGTTGTTATGGTTTCGTTTGAGCAACCTTCCAAAAATGTATGGAATTTCGTAATTTTTGTTCTCGTGGATCAAACTTACTTTTTGCCCAGGTATTTAAAAACGTAGGTTTTAAAGAAAACCTAGATGTATGGGTATCAAAAGATCGGAAATTTTATGCCCTTTCCGATTCCACATAGGTTGATTTGTGAATCGTGGACCGGTTTGGATGCCGGCGGATTTTCCTACGACGTAATTCCGGGTTGGTACGAAATTCCAACGAAAAATCTATTCTATCGATACAAATACCCCCAAAACGGTGTTATACCCACTCCAAAATGTTTATTTAGCAATTCTATGGTAATATATTGACATTTAGTTGAATTAAAAGTTTGCAAAATTAAGTTTAGATAAGTTTTATACAGAATTTCCAGAGTTATATAAACTTTTATACTAAGTAGTTAGTAAACTTTATATTCAATTCAAATTATTTTTTTAATCAGTCAAGGATGCCTATTTGGAGTTGGGAGACTGGATTTATGGTGATTTGTCAACAAATAACATTATTTATGTTAATTTTTCGAAAGGTGTACAAACTTTTTTTGCACCGTTTTTATTTTCGTAATAATATTTGTTATATAACTTTATATAGAAATCATCTTTTCATGAGCTTTTTGTAGCAAAATGTTTGGCATGAGTTTCTGAACAAAACGTAGTGCTAGGTTCCTGTCAAACTTTAAATTTTTTACATGTTTCATAACAAAATGTGCATAGTGCCCAAGGGGTGTAAATACTTTTTTTACATACTGTACAATTGTTTTGAATTTTAAATAAATGATGAAAGTGTAAGGTAAATCTTTCACTTAATTTTTCAAACTGAAAAATTATAATTTTTGAAAGGCTTAAAATGTTTGAGTGTTTCGAAATACCATTATTTCATAATGCCAACACAATTAATTTTTATTTTTTGTCTTTTCTTTCTCCTACAATTTTTTTTTTCCAAGAAATCAGTGGCATTTTTTTAAATGACATTTGCATTGAAACTTGCAAAAAACCCAACCTTTTTTTTAAAAAAATTAAAGGCACAATTTGTTTTGCAATCTTAAATGATCAAAGAAAAAGCTTTTAAAATTGTTTGTAAATTAATCACAATAAATTAAATAACAAACATTTTGCAATTATCCAGAAAAGCGAGACTTAAATATAAAAAAAAGAAAAACAAATTCAAGACCGCAGATCCAAAAAGAACATGAACTTTGAATACACTTTTTTATAATAAAATTATGACACTATTTTTTAAATATCCTACAATCTGAAAATAAATTTTTATTTTTTATTTTTTTTTTAAACAATCTCATTACTATGGACTAACCCTACAACAAAATATGCTTGAGTTTAAGCTTTTGAAACTATTTGAAGAAATGTTTGAAATAACAGAAAAACTCAAAAATACAGAAACATGAATAAATTATTTGGAAAAGTTTCTCATTAAACATTTTAGAAAAATAAACAAGAAAAGAATAAAAAGTGTTGAAGAAAATGTAACAAAATATGAAAATGTTTGAATTTAGAACAAAATATCATTAAAAAAAACTTTTCAAGAAACTTCTTGTTCGAATCTTAATCCAGATTTTTATTTCAGAGAGCAATTTTTATTTGATTACACAGAACCCAAGTTACATTTTTAAAAGAATTAGCCACCACCTAGATTTATTGAAGTTTTATGGTAGCATCTTGATTGCTTAATAGTTTTATTTGGGCATTCACCACAACCAAAATGCAAGAGCTAATTAAAAGGTTCTAACAAGGTTTTATGCCTCGGACATAAAACCTGGTGAAAATTACAGCCGACTGGCTTTCAATAAGGTTTTATGAAAGTCTTAATAATGGCTTGAAAACTAGATGGCAATGCCATGCCAATCGGTTCTATCGCATGCTTCATTAAAACCAAGGGTGTTGTCGCTGTCAAGTCCCATTAGGCATGCAGAAAGCTCACTTAAAACCAAATAGCAATGCTTAAATATGGTAATAAACGCGTGGTCTGATGGAATATGATTGACCGCCATCTTGGCAGAAAATAATGAAAAAAGCATAAATTTGATTAAAATTCGATGAAAACAAACAATTATGATACATTTCTGACATCTTAAGCATAGCCACAGAAATTCATTTTAACAACCATCTCCAATATTTCATTTGGTAAGACGAAGACTTATATTTTGCCAGAATTCCCAGAATGGAATCTGTTTGTCATAAGACGCATGAAGACATATGAAATGTCATGTTTCCCTAACTTCTATCAAGGTTTTAACAAAGGTTTTATCAAGATTTTAAGGAGATTGTTAGGATTCAGTTGTAACGCCTTAAACTCCTATGTGGGTTTTATAAATAGGCCGCAAAAACCTTTTGCGGAAATCCTTTTGGATTTTAAGTGGGGTTTATCGAGGTTGTGGGAAGTTTGTTACGACTATGTGGTTTTAATGTTGATTTTGGCTGATAGGTTTTCTTGCGGTTGTGACAGCTTTGATGAAGCCTAAAATGCTACTTGAGAATTGATACAAAAACTTACAAACTTTTTTGAAATAATGTTTTAATTTTTTTGTCATTTTCCAAAAAAAAACAACTTTTATAAAGTAAAAAACCATGCAAAATTAAGCCTTGTTTGATACCCATACCCGAGCAGACGGAAATAACATGGGAATATTTTTTTTGTTATTTGAAAATACTAAGCTAACAACATTTTAAGTTATTTATAACAAGATTTGTTATTCGTCGTTATGATTTTTTTGTTATTGTATTGTTATTGTGATAACAGACTAATAACATTTTTAGTTATTCTTCGAATAAATCTTTGTTATTATTTTCTGTTATTTTAACAACTAATCCGATCATCCCAATAACATTTGGAGATATTCTTTGGATTTCAACCAATATCAGAACAATAACAAATTTTGTTATGATAACATAAACTGTTATTATACCATTATGCAAAAATGGATTTTTCAAGAAGATTCCATAACAATTTCTGTTATTTTAACAGTATTTGTATCATTTCAATAGGCATGAATTTTGGTATTACCGTCTGTCCAGGTATTGACAATTTTAAATATTTGAGTGCTTTCAAAAAAATACGGTATTTTGCTTAGATAAGTAATTAAAAAAACAAATTCTATTGAAGTGAAAAAGCTTACCAAATTTCGCATCTTTTGATATTATTTTTTATTATATATTTTGCCTATTAAGAAAATTTTAGCGTTTTTTTTTTTTATTTTAAATAATGTTTTGATTTTATGGAATTGATTCTTTTCATTTAATTTTCAAAAAAAATCATATAAAGTGAAAAAGCATACAAAATATCGCTTCGTTTGAAACTCATATTGCAAAATTTGAAAATGTGATATTTAAAAAAAAACTCAAATAAAGTGAAGGAGCATATAAAAATTCGCTTCGTTTGATACCCACAATGCAAATTATGAAAACTTTAGTACTTTCGAAAAAAATACGGTATTTTATCTAAAATTTTGAGTGTTTTCATTTTGAAACTTACTACGTTTAATTAAATTTATAGTTAGTGAAAGTATCGAAAATTTTACTTGATATGATTAAATAAAGTCGATTTAAGAAAGATTTTAAAAATGAGTTAGCGTCCGATATTGGCGATAAGAGAATCGCCGAAAAAATCACCGAAATTACGATAACGATAACCATTATCGTTATCGTTAGATACGACGATAATGTTATCGATTAACAAACTTAGTGGAAGTTTAACCGTCAATAAATTCAAAAGAAAAATGCACATCACTCTAAAATGCTTTGAATTTAGCTCAATTTTACGAAGTTTTGCACCAAAATGAAATAAAATATCAATGCCTCTGAGCTTTCTTATGGAAAACCAGCAGGCTTAGGACAAGATAGCATTGAAGCATCGATATGTCGATTGTACCCTTCTTGAACACAGAAAAAAGTTTCATTTTGGAAGATTGAAAATTTGGTTGGTTTAATATACCCCCTTTTTCAGTAATTTTATCTTGAAAAAATTGTGAAACTCATGAAAGTTTTACCAGTTGGTGCAAAATTACAACTTTTTTTTCCACAAAATCTATAAACATGCCAATTTTTTATCATTTTTTACAAATCAGATGTTTCTCGAGGTTCTATAAATTTGTTAAGCAATCATCGACCTACTGTTTGACAATCATTTAAAGTATTTATTCCCATAACCCATGAAGACCCATTACAAAGCAATCGAATCCAGAGGGGAAACGAACACCAGTTGTGTTGGTCTGTGCCGAGATTTGAAATCCGATATACCTCTTACGAGGCGGAAGCGTTACCAATGGGCTACGTGGGTCGGAAATAGGAATAGGAAAATAATTATCAAATAATATTAAACTGAATTTGTCGATGAAAATTAAATAATTTTTAAATTTTATTCAATGTTTGCTCCTATATGTTAAGCTTGTCATTTAATTAAAAAAACACAGTTAATTTATAAAACTTAAATGTCGCTACTCACCCTCACGAGGTGATGCTTCTGGTGGAAGTCGTCCAGCTTGAAGATCTTGCACCAGTACAGACTCTCGTCGCTCTCGGGCAGCTCGACGTCCTCGTTGCGCAGCTCCAGGATGCCCAGGCTGGCCGAGTTGGGCAGCGCGTGCTGGTTGGTGCGCTGCGTCAGAAACACCGACCGTGACCCCTTGAACGCCTCCAGTGGCCCCGGGAGCGTCCCCGGCAGGGTCGACCCCTTGGCCGGCTTTTCGCGCGAGTACATAAATATCACCCGCATGGTGTCGTTCTGTGAAAAAAGGGAGACAAGAAAAAATAACGATGAGTGGAGGCAAACATATAAAATCTGTTAAGAAGATTAAATTTTTGCCACTGCTCGCAGGAATCGATACAATTTGGCGCGGAAAACCGTTCAATAATTCATGCATGTGATTGAAAATTGTGCCAGCAGCCCTGTCAGTACAATTCGTGAGGGGAAAAGGGACGCGCGCACTTTTCGGTTTCATTCAAAACTACCACGCGCGAATAATTACCGCTGGGCCGCGGAAAATGAAAATGAATTAAATCGGCTTTAAAATGCAACATTATAGGGGGTAGGGTGGGTTGTGCTGTTTTGGCGATGTAACAGCTGTGCCTTTTTTAAATTATTGCTGAGAAAAATGATTTAATGAAAATTTATGCACCATTCTTTTTAAGACAACATAACTGTAAACATAAATTGTTCAGATTTGAACTAAGGGTAATTCTCCGCCAACTCACACAGCAGTTGCCCCGACCCCTCTTCGATTTGCGTGAAACTTTGTCCTAAGGGGTAACTTTTGTCCCTGATCACGAATCCGAGGTCCGTTTTTTGATATCTCGTGACGGAGGGGCGGTACGACCCCTTCCATTTTTGAACATGCGAAAAAAGAGGTGTTTTTCAATAATTTGCAGCCTGAAACGGTGATGAGATAGAAATTTGGTGTCAAAGGGACTTTTATGTAAAATTAGACGCCCGATTTGATGGCGTACTCAGAATTCCGAAAAAACGTATTTTTCATCGAAAAAAACACTAAAAAAGTTTTAAAAATTCTCCCATTTTCCGTTACTCGACTGTAAAAAATTTTGGAACATGTCATTTTATGGGAAATTTAATGTACTTTTCGAATCTACATTGTCCCAGAAGGGTCATTTTTTCATTTAGAACAAAATTTTTCATTTTAAAATTTCGTGTTTTTTCTAACTTTGCAGGGTTATTTTTTAGAGTGTAACAATGTTTTACAAAGTTGTAGAGCAGACAATTACAAAATTTTTGATATATATACATAAGGGGTTTGCTTATAAACATCACAAGTTATCACGATTTTACGAAAAAAAGTTTTAAAAAAGTTGGTCGTCATCGATCATGGCCGTTCATGGTCACCCGCGACAGACACGGACGACGAAACAAAGAGAAACGCAAAAAGTAACTTTTTCAAAACTTTTTTTCGTAAAATCGCGATAACTTGTGATGTTTATAAGCAAACCCCTTATGTCTATATATCAAAATTTTTGTAATTGTCTGCTCTACAACTTTGTACAACATTGTTACACTCTAAAAAACAACCCTGCAAAGTTAGAAAAAACACGAAATTTTAAAATGAAAAATTTTGTTCTAAATGAAAAAATGACCCTTCTGGGACAATGTAGATTCGAAAAGTACATTAAATTTCCCATAAAATGACATGTTCCAAAATTTTTTACAGTCGAGTAACGGAAAATGGGAGAATTTTTAAAACTTTTTTAGTGTTTTTTTCGATGAAAAATACGTTTTTTCGGAATTCTGAGTACGCCATCAAATCGGGCGTCTAATTTTACATAAAAGTCCCTTTGACACCAAATTTCTATCTCATCACCGTTTCAGGCTGCAAATTATTAAAAAACACCTCTTTTTTCGCATGTTCAAAAATGGAAGGGGTCGTACCGCCCCTCCGTCACGAGATATCAAAAAACGGACCTCGAATTCGTGATCAGGGACAAAAGTTACCCCTTAGGACAAAGTTTCACGCAAATCGAAGAGGGGTCGGGGCAACTTTTCCCGATTTCGTGTGAGTTGGTAGAGAATTACCCCTAAAGCCTAAATTTAATTTATTTTTTTCAAATAAAAAAACGCTGTTTGAAAAATAATGGTAACATAACATTTTTTTCAGTGAAGTTTCACTTTTTCAATCTTAATTTAGGTAATATAGAATTTAAAAGGGGAAATATTTAATCATACAATTTTACAACCTCCAAATTTACACATTTTTTGTGATTACAGTAGGGTGACGAAAAAATTAAAATTTTAGAAAATCTTAAGCGATACCACCAGACTATGTTTTTCAAGTTTAACTGATCGACTTTAAAACTTTGTTAATTGTAGGCTGGAGTAGCAGTTTAACTGAAGCACTTTATGATTGAAAACATTTTTTATCAATGACTTAAAAAAAAAAACAAAGTATATACGCAATTTTAAAGAATCATTTTTATTCATTCATCCGGTTAAAATTGTCGCCCTATGAAAAAGGTTTGTTAAGTTTGTTGGAATATTTTTTCTGAATAAACTTTTTTTCATAATTTTTTCTAAAGATTTTTTTTTATTCTGGAAAGTTCTGATCATAATACATAACTTTGCTGAAGACATTAATTTCACCTAGGAATAAGAAGAGATTTCAAATAATGTTATATTGCCTCTCAAAATACATCTAAATTCTCATTTTTGTGAAATTGCACTTTTTCCACCTGAATTTAGTTAAAACTACATCGAAATAGGTAATAAAGCAGTTTATTCAACAACAACAAAAAAAAAACAACCTTCCAAAGTTCATTTTTTTTACTGCATGTTTGATTTTTCAAAATGAGAAATACGAATAAGATATGAACGGGTGAGCATGGTAGCGATATGTTCAAAACTCCTCAAGAAATAATTATCAAGTATGTTTTTTTTGCTATATTTTTGAAAAAAAAAGCGTTTATAAATAATATTATTTCAATGCTCTCAAAGAGTTTATATTTTTTTTTATTTAAAAAAATCAAATCAGAATACGAACTGCACTGTTTTAATTAATTTTTAAGTTGCATGTTTAAGTGTAATTGAAACAGAGTTAGAAATATATTTTCTAATGCAACAGTTTTTTTTGAGAACAAATGATTCATGCTACAAAATTGGTTTAATTGATATCAAACATTTATATTTCAATAAACAAACTATTTGTTATAATTTTTAGCTAATTTTGAACTATTTATTTATTTCACCTCAAGTTCATACACAATCTACAAGAAGTTATTGAAATTGTTGATTCCAACATTTTTTTGTTAATTACGTGATCCAATCAACATGCAAACATTCAAGCTGTATATTTTTAGCTTTGTTATGTGTGATTTGCTAAAAAAAACGTTACTTAATCCACCCTTAGGTGGTTGGTGCCTTCCTCTCATTCAAAGGGTAATGCTATCCAAAATAGACACTCGTGGGAAGGTCTTTAAATTACCTATCCAAAGATAGGTCGCATGATATATTTGGAATACGTTTTCATCTAAATATCTGAGAACTAGCCTCCAAAAAGTGTATAAATAACTCTTAAGTGCTTATAACTTTTGATAGGGTTGTCAGATCATCAATGTTTTGGACGCGTTGGAAAGGTCTTTTGATTACCTGTTCAACAACGGGTTGCATGATAGATCCGGACAACGTTTTCATCGTGATATCTGAGATCCGGCTTCCAAAAAGTGCATAAATAACACTTAATTGCTAATAACTTTTGATAGGGTTGTCAGATCTTCAATGTGTTGGTCGCGTTGGAAAGGTCTTTTAAATACCTTTCTAAAAATGTATAACATGCTGGGGTTTCTTACAAAAACCATCATTTTTTCAATCTTCCGGACTTTATTCAAAAACGTTTTTTTAGCATAACTTTTGAAGTACTTTACTAAACTTCATAATTTTCAATAGGGACTTATGGGACCCCAAGACGAATCGAATGAGACCAAAACGGTCCAAATCGGTTAAGCCAGTGCTGAGATAATCGAGTGCATATTTTTTGGTGCACAGACCCACATCCCTACACACACACACACACACAGACATTTGCTCAGAATTCGATTCTGAGTCGATAGGTATACATGAAGGTGGGTCTATGAGGTCTAATTGAGAAGTTCAGTTTTCGAGTGATTTTATAGCCTTTCCTCAGTAAGGTGAGGAAGGCAAAAACGAAAAACGCCATACATTGTTGTCACTATTTGTATAAGAGAAATTTAAATTTTGTCGCGCTATCTTGACAAACCCCGAAAATTGCAGTAAGTGCGACAACTAACCCATGTGATTTCAGGTCAGAACGCGTACGACACACGTAGATGCCCAACTAGCGTAAACATTTGTAACTAGAACTCGGGACTAACAAAGATTTGTTCGAAGAATAACTTAAAATGTTAATAGTCTGTTATTACAGTAACAATCTAATAACAAACAAAATATAACGACGAATAACAAATTTGGTTATAAGTAACATAAAATGTCATTGTCATAGTATTTTCAATTTCAAAAAATGCTATTCCAAAGTTATTTCCGTCTGCTCGGGCAAGGTCAAACATTTAAACGCGTGTTTCTCGGAACGTCAAACAGCAGAGTGCGACATGACAACGCCGAATTGAAAAAAAAAATTGGAGCATACAAATACATTTGAGCAACACAATGAAAAATGTGATAATATTGAATCTATTTTATCTAAAAAAAAGTGAATTTACATCTTTTTTGTGTGATTCAAATTGAGGAAATAATTGAGGAAGACTTAAATAATTGTAAAGCCGCTCAAAATTATTTTTTAAATTAATTATAAACATTGAAAACAACTAACCCGCCCCTAAACCAGCATTTCACTAGCACTTAAAAATAACGATTTCAAAATGTGCCGAGCCAAAACCGATCGGAAGCTGACAAAGTTTTGCTCGATCGAACCAACACCGGAAAAGCGCAGGAAAAACAACAGGAAAATGGCGAGCCTCCCGGAACGGAACAAAAAAAAAGGAACGAGATTATTGCAAAATTTCAAATATGTGTCTGCTCGCGACGTATTTATATGTTAGCTCGTGTGTGTGTGAGTGAGTGTGTGGTAATAATGGAATTATGAAGCATGAAATTTTATCTGTTTCGTGTTCCATGGTTTATCAATAACCGTTTTCTGTTAGAGAGTTGTGCTGTGAATGTTCGCAAAATTTAATATCGAATCGGCGGGAATTAATAACGATTCGATGCGCTTTGAAACGGTGTGTGCGCGGTGCATCGATAATCGATAAATCCGGAAGGAAGCTTTGAGGGAGGGCGGCTTTTTGGTTAAATTGTTGGGAATCACTTTCAATTGGATTAGAATTGTGGGGAGGGGAAAACCGCATCATGTGAGGGTGATTTGGTGAGGTGGTGGCTCAATATTTTAGGAATCAATGAACAATCGACCGTGATAGCACTAATGGGAGCGGGCAATAAAAGTGTAATTTAAAGCTGGGGTGATTGTTGGAAATTGGTGGTGAAGCGATGAAATATTCAATTGGAAATGATTTCTAAAGTGTTTTGGGAGAGTGGAGAACCAAAAAGCTGTATAGATTTCATTTTAAATTTTTCTTTAAAAAGGAATTTTAAAAGATAATTTGAAGGTAGATAGATATTTAAGCAGTAATTATTAAAAGAATGACAACTATAAATATTAACAAAACTGCATCCAACTTAATTGCAATTATTTCCCAAAAACTTGTTCTAAAATGTCCCAAAAATAAGATCACACAATGCTAGCGCTGGTTCCCAAAACATGTCCATAGAACGAGCAACCTCCGGGGCAATATCCCAAATAGTTGCGTCCAAAACTGGCCACCACCAACAGGCAAACAAAAGCTGAGTCACCTCCGACTATTCAACCCGTTTGACGACGACGGCGCTCCGCAATGTGTCACGTCACGACGATGACCCCCCGGGCAGTGCTGGCTGGTGGGGGGACGGGGTCACAGGACAAGGATGAATTTATCGGAAGCGCTATCAAGAGGTGACATCGATAGGCAAATAGCGCAGGAGGACCCTCTTGGGCTACCGCCAACCCCAAATTTTTGCCCCGGGGAGGTTTCACACAGCTGACACGATGTCCACGGAGCACTTTGAACGGCTTGCGGGTAAATTTGGGGGGGGGGGGGGACTGTCGGATGGAGTTACTTTGAACTTAGTCTCAAGTTATTTAAAAAAAATTTTGAGTGCCTCAATATTCAAATCGAAATTTGAAGTTCTATGAAGACCTTTTTTAAACCAAAATTCCCCCTGATAACGGTAATCAACGCCGAAATTTCAACAAAAAAGCAGGTCAGTGGACAGAACCGACTTTGTGTCGTCCAAAAACGAGCCGTCGGCGTCGTCGTCTAGTCCGTGCCAAGCGGCGGCGGCGGGGCCAAACTGTGCCACTGGAACTTTTCCGGTGTAGGTCATCATCGTCCCGGTGGCCATCGCGTATTCAGTTGGCTCGACTTTCGAACAAGGAATAGTTGAGGGCGGGTGGAGGATATTTGAAACGCGAACTAATATTGGATAAGTTGAGTTTGTTCTTCAGGAGGGAGGGTTCGGAGGGAGGACAAAGGGTTAAGGGCATCCCGGACGGAAGTTTGGTCTGATTTATAGAGATAGTTTACAAACGATTAAATTTGAATTTGCGAAGCCAAGAAGATCGGGACCTCCGGTGAGGATGATGACGGTGGTGGCTGGCGCCGGATGGTCATAAATCTCGGAACCTTCCTGTTTTGGGGGATGACCTGAACCGTGATGACGAGACGACCGGTCGACCGGCGGTGACGGCACGATGATGATGGCTGTGATTGGGTTGTTTGTGCTTGGAGAAACTTGTTGTGACGCTTGATTTTGCAACACTGCCATTTCCAACCTCACAATTACTGTCACATTTTATCAATTTTGTACCACCAAAAACGAAAAATACAGCGCAGAAAAGAAGACTCCTCCACAAAACAAATGCCACTCCCCTTAACATTCCAATTTCCTCACAAACATTTCGAACAACTAATTTTGCCGTGTATCCCTTCCCCCTCCTCCTCACATTTGGCGAGTCTCTCAACCCACAATCTAGCGAAACTACTGCAAATGAGTCCAATTTTCGACGGTGTTAAAGTTCAATTGCTCTAGCGCGCCGCCAAACCGCACCAGAGTCAAACAGTAGAAAACAGAGAAACACAAAACAGAAAACCCATTTCGTGGGTCGCATTAACTGCGGGAGCAGGCTCTGCGGAAAAGTGGAGGTGGTGGGGATGATCAAAACAGAGAAGTTTTCTTGAAATGTGGTTTTTTTTTCTTCGTTGATTTGGTTACAATTGTTTATTAACTAGCCTTTTTTGCATAAAAAAAATAAAAAAAATGAAGCCCAAAAACAAACTTTTTTTTTGGGTAAATGATGATTTATTTTTGAGCATGATGAGGAACAAATCTTGATTTCTAAGTCTATGCTTTGGAATAGTTTAGATATCATATAATTCCATGCTTTTACTATGAATATATTTTCAGAAATTGTAGTAAGTTTAAAGTAAAAATACTCAAAATTGTTCACAAAATACAGTCATGCCCCGGTTTAGCACCGCATATGGGGGATGCAAAAAATACGTATTTTGCCAGTATTTTGAAAATGCATTTTTTAACTAAAAAATATCAAAATTATTGTAATTGCAATATGGGTATCAAATGCTCGGGATTTTTTCAAACATTTCTAATGTTATAACACATTTTTTTAAATACATATTTTTTTTACAAAACTACGTATTTTTGAAAAAGTTTTAATTTCAGTTTTTTACAATATTGCTATCAAACTATCGGAAATTCATCAAACATTTCAAAAAATGATATTTTTATGTGAAATGTTATAAGTTGTCATAAGTTCCACGAAAAAAATAACAATATGGATATCAAATGAGGGCTTTCCATAAATTCAAATAGTAATAATATTTTTGTGGAATGTTGAAAATTATTTTCGAAAATACGTAGTTTTGTGAAAATTGCGAATATTTCACAAAATATTATTACTATCGGATGGTATGATTTGATCATTTGATACCCAAATTGAAAAAAAACTGAGATTTTTAGTACATTTTCAAAAACACATAGTTTTGTAAGTATTTTTTTAAAAGTATTTTCTAAAATTTGTGTTATAACATTTGAAATGTTTTGAAAATTCCCAATCATTTGATATCCATATCCTAAAAAAATGAAATTTGAAATATTTTTAACAAAAATTAGTAATTTTGTGAAAACTTTGAGTTTTTTAACAACAATAACATATATTTCATCATATTTCACTAGAAATATAACTACTTTTAAAATGTAAGAAAAAATCCCGATCACTTGATACCCAAATTGTAAAAATCTTAAATTTTAGGTACTTTTTCGAAAATACGTAGTTTTGTGAAAAATATAATTATTTTCAAAAATTGTGTTTAAACTTCAAAATCAAACCATCCACATTAACGACCCCGGGTCTTTTGTGGTCTCTATTGCAAGTTTCTGCTCGAACCTAGGAGTCCGAAGGCTTGAATGGGGAGAGCACCCAAACCTCCTTCTACTCCAAAGAACCTTCCACCCCAGTGTTTGAACTGACGACCTTCGGATTGCGAGTCCAACCGCCGCCAGCGATTCCACCGGAGTAGGCTTGGTTTTGTGTGTTGTTTGTACTTATGGCATGGAGACGACTCCTACACCTGGAATGACTTAACGGCCTAACAACCAAGGCCGGGACCGATATTTTACTTCCTCATCCGATGGAAGGTTGCAGCAGATGGGAATCGAACCCAGAATCATCCGTGTTTAAACTTAAGAAATGTATAAAAAAATACCGATATTTTGATACCCATATTGTAAAAAACAGAAATTTTCAGTACTTTTTCGAAAATACAAAGTTTTGAGAAATTTTTGAGTATTTTCAAAATTTGTCTTTATAGCTTTCGAAATGTTTGAAAAATTCCCGTATTGCAATAACAATAGTATTGAGTATTTTTTCGAGAATCAGTGAATTTACAAAATACAGGAAAAATACATATTTTTGTGAAAATTTGCATGTAATTATAATTGCAATGGATAGCTGATATTATCCCAATTCAATCCCAATCCCAATCCCAAACACCATAATCATTTCAAGTTTGGATGATTTTTCATAGGATAATAGTCAATGTCTCCCATATAGCTCAAATCTCATAAGGCTTCATCCATGAAGTACGTCACGCTAAAATCGGCCAAAATTTACCCCCCCTCACCCCCTCTGTCACCGCTTTTCCTATACTTATAACATGCAATGTCACACTTGCTCAGACCCCCCCCGGGTGTACCCCATTTGGCATAATGGACATTTGGCATAACGGGTTTTCAAGAAGGACGTTTGGCATAATGGACGTTTGGCATAATTGGTCCAAGACATCAGGGACGTTTGGCATAATGGACATTTGGCATAATGGACGTTTGGCATAACTCGTTCAAAAACTATCAAGGACGTTTGGCATAATGGACATTTGGCATAATGGACGTTTGGCATAATTATTGCTAGCTTTTTTTGTTTTGTTAAATTAGTATAAATTGTTTGTAAAGAATAATAACTTATAGCTTTTTTCCTATTTTCTAAACAGATAGTTTTACTTTAAAAGCTTTATAATGCATTTTTTCATAAAATTATTTAAAATTCTTTTTAGAAAGTGTCTATATAAAATTAAGATTTTTCTCCTTTTGAAATAGCAGCTAATTTTTTGTATAAATTTTTTCGTTCTTTTATTTTAAATTCAACTAATAAAGAGATGTAAGTTTTGCCAGTCTTTTAATATTTCGCAATAAAGATTTTACACTATTTTCCCTTTTCCCTTCTTTTTTGAATTCAACCTGAAGAATGTATGTACATTTGCTCTTCTTTAAAGAAATGCAATTAATATTTTTAAAGCAATTTTCTCTTCTTTAATTTTAAAACTAATAGAAGGTAAAATCTCTCAAAAGATGTGCAGTTTTTGTTTTTTTTTTAATATTTTGCAATTATTATTTTTAATTAAATTTTCCCTTCTTTAATATTCAACCTTAATAAGGGATGTTCATTTTTCTTTCTTTAAATATTTGGCAAATGAGTTGTTATGAAATTTTCCCTTCTTTTATTTTAAATTCAACTTTTAGAAGGGAAAATCTCATAAAAAAACGTTTTGAATACTTGACAATTGCCTTTGTTTATGAAATTTTTCCTTCTTTTATATAAAATTAAACTTATAGAAGGAAAAGTCTCTTTAAAGATTTACATTTTGCCACTCTTCAAATGTTTTACAATTGCATTATTTTTAATGTTTTTCACCAACCTCTATTCAAAAAATCAATTTAATTAGCAATTAATTTTTTAAACAATTTTCTCTTCTTTAAGATAAGTTTTAAATAAATACAAGCAGGGAAAATTGCATACACAACTTTATTGCAAAAAAATAAAGCAACAGAGAAAAAATGTGCAAAAATGATAGAAATGTTTAAGAGAACATCCATAAGAGAATTTCCCTTCTTAAGTTGTATATGAAATATGGGAAAATTGCATAAAACAACTGAATTGCAAAATATTTAATGAAAAGTAAAGAAATCTGCAAAACAATTAATTTCATGAATTAATTAAAACAGCAAATCTTCAACATGGGTCATACATCGACATCTGACTACTCTTGTGTCGCCAAGCTGTTGTGGCCAAGGCAGTTTAGTTATTGAGTTATTCTATTAAAGATCCTTGGTTCAATTCCCGTAGACAACACTTTTTGTTTTGAAGGATGACCTTTTTCTTGAAATGAACTCGAGGGCATAATTCTCTCGGTCATCTAGAACTGTGTTCTCTGTATCTGTAAATCATACCGCTACTCTCGTGTCGGACGAGTGCTGCCCAGTTCTGGGTGTTCTTTAGATTGAATTCGAAAAAAAGGGAAAAATGTGGATTTATTTAGAGATTTTTCCTTCATCCAGTTAAATTATGATAAAAAGAAGGGAAAATTGCATTATAACAGCTCAATTATCGAAAATTTGAAGTGGTTTTTTCATCATTAAGTTAAATTTCATATAAAAGGGAAAATTTCATTCAAAAAATATTGTTCGAGCCTGAACCTTTCAGCTCGAAGAAAATTTTGCTTTGTTTTGACAGCACTGCGGTTGCTTCGATCTCAGTCGCAGCGAATTTGGCAACCCAGCCTACGCCGTTGCCAACAACGAAGAAAACGCGCGCAACGCCGTGCGCGTGGCTAGCAACAGCACATCGGCGATGACGCCCGAAGAGGAGGAAAGAGCGCACGAAACGAGGTGCGCGGCAACAGCGCGCCGTGGAACACGACGGTGCGAGAGAAAGAGAACGAACGACGCACGACGACGGTCGTGTGAGCGTTTTGGCGCGCAACGAAGGAGGAGAGAACGAGAAATGTGCGCGAAACCAGCAAGTTTATCGCAAGCAGCCGAACCGGTCGGACGTCAAGTCGAGCGCGTCGCGATCGTCGGAAGAACGCTAGAAAACATCTTTTACCTAGTTAATTTTAGTAGTAAATAGAAATTAGTGAAGAGAAATCTAGTGTTTTGTTTGCTTGCGAAATTTCCGATCCTCCCAAAACCGGTTCCCCAAGTCCACCGGCAGTTAAGTGCAAAATCTACAGTCCGCACCGAGCATGGTCCGAACGACCCGGATAAATTGAACTAGAAGTGCCGGGGTTTGCGGGAACTGTGAAGGACAAACGGCGGAGGGTCGTTTCTATCGCGGCAAGTGGGCACAAGGCCCAAAGAAAGGAAAAAGCCGCTGCGAAGAAAGTGATAAAAGACGCCATCTTGGCAAAACAGCTCAGTGAAAAAAGGCGACGCCATTTTGGAATTGGCCAGAATGCGTCCGAAGAGCAAGTGCTAAGTGCTAAGTGACGCCATCTTGGATGCATCCAGAACCTTCTGAAGCCGGAAAAAGGTTCCGGAAAGAAGGTTCAAGTGAAGTGAAGTTCCGGCCAAGAGGACACAAAGTTCCCCCAAGTACCGTGATTTCAGACTTGGCTGATTTCCGTGCTTGGTTCGGACACTGGGTCCGATCGTTGGTGTCCCTCTTGTGCCGGAAACTGCCATAAAGTGCCTGCAATAATTCCCGGAAGCGGCGCTGAGCAAGGACGCGTCGACTCCAGAGAAGAAGAAGCCGAAGTTGCAGGCAGAGTCGGAAAAAGCTTTCGGGAATTGGTCCTGTAAGTGAACGCTGAAGAAGAGGAACGAAAACCTTCTGTGAACTTGGTCCGGAAGTGAAGACGCTCGAAGTGAGAAGACTTCCGCGAAAGTGGTTCCGGAAAACGCGAAGAACGTTCTGGAAAGAGGTTCCGGATGTTCGACGCAAAGTGAAGTGAAAGCGAACAGTTCCAGCAGCCGTTCCGAGCTCAGTGCTCCGCCACTGTAGCATCGGTGGCCAAAGCGCTTCGCCCGAGGAAGTCACCGGAGAGGCTGGTGAACTCGGAGAAGGCGGCCACACCGAAGAAGAAGACCGGTGGCAAGTCCGGTCACTAAGTGCACTGAGTGATCCCCTGCGGAGCGAGCAGTGTAAAGAAGCTGGCGGAGATGGAGCGGTTCAGCGACGTCGTCCACCAGCGTGATCTGGCTCAAGGTAAGCTTGTTACAATTCTTGACAGCTTGGAAGATGCCACGACGCTCACATGGGCAGCGTTGAAGACGTGTCAGAAGGAGGTAGAAGCCGCGTACGATGCGTACCACACGGCGTACGGGCAGATCCTTGGCATGGTTCCGTCAACATCACGGGACGAGCAAGATGCCCTCTACGACGCCTTCGACGACCTGCACACAGAGGTCCTGAGGGTCATCGAAGAGAAGCTGCTAGAAGTAGGCCAGCCCACACGACGAAGAATCGCGTACACGCCTGGTGTACCACAATGGGTGGACGAGACAACGAACCCAACAACCGCTAAGATCGTCGGATGCGCCAACGAGACGACCATCGACGAACCCCCGAAGCGTTCTGGGGAGCTGCTGGCAGAGCAGCTGGACACGGAAGATCGGGTACGACCGGAGTATACCATTCCGCATGGTGAACGGTCCGAGAACAACCACAAGATCGAGGAGCCCAAGACAATCATCGACACATGCAAGATCGCTGACGAGAGGGACTCGTCACAACCCACCAAGAAGCCACCCGGACAGAACGCTACGGATTATCCGGGTCAGCAGAAGATGGTCTCGACCGCCGGAAGTGAGCCGGCACAGAAGTGCGACGTGTGCGAACTAGGCCAGCACAAGAGCTGGAAGTGTCCGCAGTTCCTGGAGATGGCAGTTCCCCAGCGGCTGATCAAGGTTAAGGAGAAGCAGCTCTGCTTCAACTGCCTCCGGCCGGGACATACTTCAGCGCAGTGTGTGTCCAACGGAGCATGCGCGACGTGCAAGAAGCGGCACCACACCCTGCTGCACGCCGAGTACCGGAAAAACCCAGAGCAACCGACAACACAAACGAAGGTGGAGCAACCTGGTGCTCCACAACAAGCCGAAACGGATCAAGTGACGCCAGAGGCCAGCTCCTCTGGACAACTAGCGCCGGACGCGCTGTCAGCCGTCGCGGACTTTCGAGACGAACCCTGCAGCCCAAACCCCTGCCGTGGTTTATTGATCACAAGTAAGTTCGACACACACTTGACGAAGAACACTCTGGACAGACACAACGCGAACGAGTTGGCTGGCGTCGAGCAGATGCAGCCACGTTCCGACACATCGATGATTCCTGCTGGAGTCCAACTCGCCGTCAGAGTCAACTTGGTGGCTCTGCGCGAGACGAGCTTCAGCCAGGTCCTGGACGTCACGATTGGAGGTGGCGCAGCACGCGAAGAAGCGGTTCGGGCTCAAGCTGCGACGTTTGAAGACGAACCCGAGTTGGAGCAGCACACCGAAGAGCGTGAAGTTAATGCCTACAAGGAAGCAAGTGGTGTGAGTGATCCAACGAGTCTGAAGAAGATTTACCTGTCGTTCCACGCGATGCCTCAAACATCGAAGACGACGCCGGCGTGCCAAGCCGAGCGTTTCCAAAGAAGAGATACAAAGTGCAGCATCCTGCTGCAACCGAACGCATCGTGGCTCGTGGAGCTGACGATGGTACATACAAGGACGGCCTCAGCGCCGTTCATAGCTGCTGCCGCCTGCATGCAGCTGATGGTGGGTGAGCGGTCGAGGTTTCCAGGAGCTGCAGCACCAGCGAAGAACAGGCTGATGAGCGGTACTGGAAGATCCCACCTACACGAGCGGTCGGTGTACGCCGACCCACTGAAGCGAGTGACACCAGACGGAATTGGAGAAAGTCCATGGAGAAGCAGTACAAGATGCCGGTTTCCTACAATCGGCAAGCATCAACAAGCACTGGAGCACATCCCACGGGTCGGCCAGGCCTTTTGGCAGCCCCTGCGACTGTCAATTGCGCTGACCGACACATCCTGTAAGAATGCAACGAAGTTAAGCCCGGTTTTGGAGAACAGGGCGAAAAGGGTTCGCATCGACTTGCGGATCCCAAGAGCGCACGACGAAGAAGCAAAAGAAAACTTACCTGGTCAACGTACGGCCAAACGTGGAAGGCGAAAGAGTGACCCTTGGATCGCCTGGAGATCAACGGCAGTTCTTCGCGGGTGGAGGATGTTCGAGCCTGAACCTTTCAGCTCGAAGAAAATGTTGCTTTGTTTTGACAGCACTGCGGTTGCTTCGATCTCAGTCGCAGCGAATTTGGCAACCCAGCCTACGCCGTTGCCAACAACGAAGAAAACGCGCGCAACGCCGTGCGCGTGGCTAGCAACAGCACATCGGCGATGACGCCCGAAGAGGAGGAAAGAGCGCACGAAACGAGGTGCGCGGCAACAGCGCGCCGTGGAACACGACGGTGCGAGAGAAAGAGAACGAACGACGCACGACGACGGTCGTGTGAGCGTTTTGGCGCGCAACGAAGGAGGAGAGAACGAGAAATGTGCGCGAAACCAGCAAGTTTATCGCAAGCAGCCGAACCGGTCGGACGTCAAGTCGAGCGCGTCGCGATCGTCGGAAGAACGCTAGAAAACATCTTTTACCTAGTTAATTTTAGTAGTAAATAGAAATTAGTGAAGAGAAATCTAGTGTTTTGTTTGCTTGCGAAATTTCCGATCCTCCCAAAACCGGTTCCCCAAGTCCGCCGGCAGTTAAGTGCAAAATCTACAGTCCGCACCGAGCAAATATTATTGCTAATTATATTGAAAGGGGAAAATGTAAAGCTAACAAGAGATATTTCCTTCTTTAAACTAAATTTTCAATAAAAATATCAAAATTTCATTAAAAAGATTTATTGTGAATTATTCAAAAAGGAAACAATTTACTGTTGTGGAAAAAATAAAGAGATACCTAGTTTTTCGAAAAAAAAAAACTAAAAGTAATCCACAGAAAAAAATAATGTAAATTTGGAAGCTTTAATTTTGGAAGGTTGAATATTACCTCTTTTATGAAGTAATTTTACCTCAATTTAGACTGAAAAAGTGACATTACACCAGAAAAGTGGTAAAAATTACACATTTCCAGAGGTAAAATTACACCTTTTTTCTGACATAAAAGATGTACTCCTTCCCAGATGTAATATTACCATGATTTTTTTTTCTGTGTCTCTGAAAGTTGTTTAAAAAAGGCAAATAAACAATACATTTTCATTCGTGAAAATGAGAAGTACTTATAAAATAAAACAAAAATAAAATCTAGTAATAATTATGCCAAACGTCCATTATGCCAAATGTCCTTGATGGTTTTTGCACGAGTTATGCCAAACGTCCATTATGCCAAATGTCCATTATGCCAAACGTCCCTGATGTATTGGACCAATTATGCCAAACGTCCATTATGCCAAACGTCCTTCTTGAAAACCCGTTATGCCAAATGTCCATTATGCCAAATGGGGTACACCCGACCCCCCCCTCCCCCCCCTAGAGCGTGACATACTTTATGGATGACGCCTAAGCTCAGTTAACGAATCATAACCGGGACAGTGCAAAACAGAGCCGTACAAAACCGGGGCATGACTGTACTGTTTTTTTTTGTGAAAGAACTAAAATTTTCATAATTTGCAATATGGGTTTCAAACGAAGCGAAATTTCGGTTGCAATATCACAAAATAGTGTATTTTTTCGAAATCACTCAAATTTTCAAAATTTGTAATAACTTTCACATTATCAGAGTGGAAACGAAGTAAAATTTTGAAGGCAGAATTACTTTATTATTGGATTTTTTTTGGAAATTACTTTTTTTTAAATACCGTATTTTTTCAAAATTTTCAAAATTTTCAATATGGGTATCAAACAAAAAGAAATTCTGTATGCTTTTTCACTTTAACGAAGTTTTTTTGGAAAATACTAAAATTTAAAAAAAATGGAAAATACTAAATGTAAGGCAATAAAAGGTTGGCCACAAATTCAATAAATTAATTATTCATTTAAAATTGCCGAGAAAACCGCTCATTTTGCCCCAATTCCCCATTTTGCTTGTATTTTTCTTGATGTGGCCATTAGAAATTTTGTTAACAACATTTTAGGTAAATGTGGTTATTTTTAATCTAATTCTTGGACATTTTCACATATGAAAAGAGCAATTTGGATTACCGCATGAAGAGTTAATATTTATAATAATATTATAATATTATAATATAGTAAGATAGGGAAAAGGGACAAATTAAGCATTTGAACGTAAATTTAGGTTATTTTCTCATTTGAAACTAAAAAAAATCATTGAAAAAGAAGTAAAATCGTGTTCAACAAATGAACATTGCAATTTAAACATCCCTAAGAGTCAAAAATGTTCGCCTGCATCAGAGAAGTGTGTGGCAGGAGGACATTTCAACTCATTTCGGGACGCGAGGGGTTCCGAGAGGGGAGAAGTCGTCGCATTAATAATCACGAGAGTTAAAATAACTTTTCCAATTAGTTTCGAAACAATGCCAGAATCTGGGGAGGTGGGCAGGGGGAATGGAAAACCCGACAGTGACAATGATGGCGTCTTTTTGTGCCCACGCGCGCTCTCCTCCGGGGATAAGCATGGGGTGGTTTGGGTTTTGTGGGGGTGGAGAAAAGCACTTTTCCGCTGGAGGAGGGATGGAATTACACAGAATACACATTAAAATCTGATGATGCTTTATTTATTGTGTAATTAATTTGTACCACTTTTGGGGGGCGAAGGCTCGGGATCGAAAAAAGAGAGCAGGAAGTTGCGGGTGAGAGAGAGTTTTCCCAGCGGAATCTTGGGTGTTGGTTTTGTAGTGGAAAAGGGGTGGGTTGGTGGCAACAAAATGTGACCATCCGTGGTGGCCTTTGGGCACATTTTTGGTCCTTTTTTGGGAGTGGAAAAGGTTACGCGTTGGATCAACAGTCGTTTTGTTGAAATTTGTGGAAACGGATTTCGGGTTAAATTGTACTTTTGTCTAGCCATTAGTGACGATTTATTTGGGGCACGATTTAAAGTTGGCAAATTTCATTTGAACAGTCAGATGTGGAAGAGATTAGCATTTTGTTTATTTCCAGGTTGGAATCCGTCTTTTTGCATCATCACACAAGATAATCCAACTCCTAGAAACACACATAATAAACAGCTTTGTCGAAATTGGCAATTCCCTCCAATAGAATCAACTCAGTTTCGGACAATTCCAATTCCCCCGTATCGGAACACCATTTGCCCAACATTACCCAAACCACAAATTCAATTTCGGCCAGGGAAATTCAATCATAATCCCCCGGCCAAAGCAACATTGTGGCAAATTCTGCACAAAAAAAAGAAATCCTCCAGCTTAAATTCCATTAACTTCCCCCACACACACACACACAACAGAGGACTACCACCCCCTCAGCCAACACAAAAAAAAAACTAAGGGATTACCTCTCGGCCAAAAATTTGCGCACAAAGTCAGCAAATGTATTCCAAAAACGGAAAAATTGTGCGGGAGAGAAAGTGAGGTGTAGCATTTCCCAGATTTAATTGAGATAAGAAACCTTGACGGAAAGCTGCTGCTGTTGCCATCGGGGCTTGAGGTGTGGGTGTAAAATTGGAGGGGTGTTGTCTGCAAGGCTTTCACTGTAATCCTGTTTTCTAATTGGGAATTGAGTTATGGAAAAGAGAGAGCTCCCGGTGACTTTCTGCTTAAGGAGATTTCCGGAAATTTTGAGGGTGGTCCGAGTGGAGTGGATTAAGGGAGAAGAAAGTTGGGAAAGCAGCTTTGGTTGCGGGAGGAATGGTCGAAAGTTCTGACTAAAACCAATTAAGTGGAAAATACTTAATCGTGAATGACATTATTTTCATGACCAATTTGGATTAGGATCGGTACAAGTCTATAATTTAAATGTTTTCCAAAATGTAATGGAACTTTTAACAAGTTCCAACTAGTTTTTGTGCTTCATTTTAAAATAGTCAATGTTGAAGAAAATGAAAATTGCAATTGAAAAAATATAATTATTTTCATTGGCATTGTATAATTTTATAGATTATCGATGTTTTTTAATGGATACTAGCTCTTTCAATTCTTTAAAAGTGTATCATAATGACATATAAAACAAAGTGAATTGATTGAAAAATGCAAGTAAATACTTTTTTTTCAATTTAAACCGGTTTAAAAATAGTAGTTTATGCAACAAGTTGCAAAAAGAGGATTTTTTCAGCACGAGTCGAACATTTATCCAACGAGGTTCACCGAGTTGGATAAATACGAAGAGTGCTGAAAAAATCAAATTTTGCAACGAGTTCCATACAACATTTTTTGCAATTCCAAAAAAAAACACACACTGAGTGAAATTTTATGTCAAATTTTCATGTATTTTGTCAATAAATCGTTTAAATCAAAAAAAATATTGAAAAGTGTTACTTTTCGAAACAAGTGCTGAAAAGTTCAACTTTTCAGCACCCATTTGAGTGCTGAAAAGTAGAACTTTTCAGCATTTATTTTGAAAAGTGTTGCTATTCGATTCTGTTATTTTTGGTACAGAAAAGTAGGCTATTTCGTCGTTCAAGAATGACAGGAAAAGTAAGTAGTTTCACAACGGAATTGCAAAAAAAAGGTTTATAACATTAAATTTACGCTCATACATTGAGCAGATAAATAATCCGACAATTATTTATTAGCTTTGAATTTAGTATAAACATTAAATTTTATGAGAATGAATAAAAAATATGTCTTTTCTAGAATATTTAATCAGAAACATAAAAATAAAATGACTTGCTGTTTGAAGCAAACAACCTTGAAACTGAAAAAAAGCTGATTCGAATTCCGGACACATATTTTTGTTTATGATTTGCATAATTTGGACTGAAATTTTGGGAGTGGCATTCTTTAAGTCAATCGATATTTTGTATTAAAATTAGCTTGAATTTAAGAAAATCAAAACCAAAGAGCTTTTGTTAATTTGAGTTGGTTAATCGCGGTGGATTTTCTTGAAATAATTCGAACTGTCAAAAATCCACCAAAGCATCTACCACATTGATCGCACAAAAATCTGTGGTAGAAAAGTATTATTTCAAGAAAATCCACCGCGGTTAACCAAATCAAATTAACAAAAGCACTCATAATATTCTGCTTTGCCTTTCCGGTGCTTTGAACGCCTATGAAATATTTCATTGAAATGTTTCACATTTATTATTTTATTATTTTGACATTTACTACAGCGTCTGTAAAAAATGAAATGAAATTTGATGTTTAAATTCACCAAATAACACATTTTTGACTATTATTAAGCGAACTTATATCAAAATAGTTGATAAAACAATATGAGGTGTCCGGGTTTCAAAGCGTGCGTAAATTCGAAGCATGACGTCACACATTTTTTTCAAATTGTAAGTTGTTAACCGTGAAGGTGTGTATTTACTTGTTTTGTGCTTTATTAGTCAAATGTAACCTAAATTTATACCTTAAAATTTAATGACAACTAAAAATATAAATAAATCAGCTCGCTGGTGTTAAATTAAACAGTTTCTCAGTTTGTCTGAAAGATTTTAAGCAAGAAAAACATGTTTACTTGACTGAAACAAAATCAGAAGTAGAAGAATTCGCATATATTCTTCGATATATCGTGAAATTCGAAACGCCACAATTTTAATGCTATTTTTTTCAATAACAATAAAAGAGGCAATTTACTTCTTGATATTTTAAAGAAACTTCCAAACAATATTGCCATTTTTTTAAATTTCTATTAAAAAAAAGGTTTGAAAGATTATAAAATCAAACAAAAAATGTAACAAAATTATATTCTCAAAAAACGAGAGAATACAGCATTAAAAGTAACTTTAATATTTAATGATCTGTAAAAATTCAATCTCACAAAAATCGAAATAAAACAATGACATGCAAAAAATGTAGTCCAACTCGATAGCAATACCAAAACTTTCACAAAAGGAAAGCAAATGCAAGGGAAATCTTCAAAATTTTTGCATATTTTCAAAAAATGCTCAAGTTTTAAAAAATTTAAAGCTCGACATTCTCTTTAAATTGAAATGGAGTACAGCTTATTTTGAAAAGTTAATTTAAGTATAGCTCATTTTGTCAATTTAAATCCAAAATCTATCAGAATTGCTCATGTTTCAAAAAATATGAAAATAAAAAAAAATCAGCAGTAACATAAGCTGTTGGAAGTTATCGAGGATGTTAGACGATAACATTATCGATAATATTATCGTCTGACGATAACGAAAATGGTTATCGCTATCACCGGGATGATAACGACAATTTATCGTTATCGTTATTTCGAATGAACGATAACTCTTTTTTTTAATCTTTCTATAATCAATAAATTCAACTATATTATTTTAAATTTTCAATTCTTTAACTAAGGATATAAGTTTTGAAAATGTAGTATATTTCAGAGTATGTAGTAAAAATTGTTCACAAAATACCGTATTTTTTTCTAAAATACTAAAATTTTCATGATTTGCAATATGGGTACCATCACAAATTACTGTATTTTTTGAAAAAAACTTTAAGTTTAAGAATTAAAATTGTATATGCTTTTTAATTTTTTCGAGTTTTTTTTAAGGAAACACTGATTTTTTTTAAATTACAGAATTTTTCTGAAAATGCAAAACAATTCTAAATAAGGGTAAACACTATGAGATTAGATTATCGCCGATAAAATTATTGAAATAACGATAACGATAGATTATCCTAATCGAGCTCCAATAATTTTGGTTTAAATTAAGTTTGAAAGAGCGTGGCAGATAATTATTGAGGATTTATATATTGTTGTAAGAAAGACGAAATATCCTGCAATTGTTGTGCGGCTAACATCTCAGGCGCTTCAAAAAAATGTACAGCAAACCTAGAATTTCAAAAAAAAATCTTTCCTTTCTACGAGGTCGACAGATAAAAACTTTTTTTACAATTCTTTCGTAAAACTACTTACTTTTCCTGTCATTCTTAAACGCCGAAATAGCCTACTTTTCTGTACCAAAAATAGCAGAATCGAATAGCAACACTTTTCAAAATAAATGCTGAAAAGTTCTACTTTTCAGCACTCAAATGGGTGCTGAAAAGTTGAACTTTTCAGCACTTGTTTTAAAAAGTAACACTTTTCAACATTTTTTTGATTTGAACGCTTTGACAAAATACATGAAAGATTGATATAAAATTTCACTAAGTGTGTGTTTTTTGGAATTGCAAAAAATGTTGTATGGAACTCGTTGCAAAACTTGATTTTTTCAACACTCTTCGTATTTATCCAACTCAGTGAACCTCGTTGGATAAATGTACGACTCGTGCTGAAAAAAAACCACTTTTTGCAACTTTTTGCATAAACTACTATTATAAAAGTTGATATATCAATATAATAAACAAATTTAAGAAATTCCCCAAAATTCATCTAGAAATCTTGAACATAGTCACATTTAGTCATGTTGTTCCACCCCTAAGCTTGCCCCCGTAATTATGCACCCACCTTGGCACCCACCCAAGTTTTTGATTCGATGTTTCAATTGTTCTGTTCGGGTTCATAATGTTGTTACATTACTGTTGCCACCATTCGGCGGAAACCTTGCTCGCAATTTATTAAATTTGAATATAAATTGAAATTAACTTGCACGTTGCACACACCCACGCAGACACACACAAAGCGACATTCCACGTACGATTTGTACAAAAGTGGAAATGTTAGAAAATTCATGAAAGCACCACCATTAAAAGTTTCCCAAACCTGTGTGCAGCCTTCTACTTGCTACTGCTGAGCCGTTGTTGTTTGGGAAGAAGAAAACGAACCAAATTGAAACGAGTGAAAACATCATTGTCTGGAATGCCTTTCTCGCTTCTTCCCGGAATACAGAATGCCATTACAGACGCACACACACTCGCTCACAATTCGCATTTATTAATCAAATATGTTTGCAGTTATTTCATAAATTGAGCCTTTTTCTCATCTGCCTCAAACAGAGCAGAGAGAACACATGTCTCTCCCGTCTCGTCTCGGTGAATGTTGTCTGCAATAAAAACGAGGAACCTTCCGGGAAAGTGAATTTCATTCACCGGGATTACATAACGAAACACACACACAGTCTGTGGAATTTTCGTGGAAAACCTGCTGAATTTGAATATTGCCATTGCCGTGTGCCGTTGGGCCAGAACAGGCGGGCTGGATATGAAACGAAAACATTGATTTTTATTTTACGAGCATTGTACCTTTAAAAGATGGAATGAATTACTTTTCGCGCTCTCTTGGAATTGCGCTTGTTCTGACGCGGTATTATTCCGAACGAAATGGGATTAGGAGCGCGTGATTGAAAATAAAAATACATACTGAATACATTTCTTTGAATAAAATATCTAAATTGAGATCGTTTTCATCGGAAATGCTATTCCGTATCAGCATTTTAGGGCATTTTTTTTCGAGAAAGACCAATCAATTCATATTTTTTTTTATTTCCTGAAATAAATTACCAAATCTGATACAATCGATTAACTAAATATTTGTACAATTAATTTAAATCACGTAGCTCTAAATAAATGTCTCATATGCAAAAACAGCAAGCTGAAAAAAATGCATTTGAAGTTTGTCCCATACATAAGGCTACGTGTTAAGTTTTCGCGAAAAAAACTGGATTTCCTCCTGATTTCTAGAACAAAGTACTGGATGTTATAGGCTCTCTTGAAAGAGCACACGATTTTGAACCAAACTGCATCAAAAACTCGAAATCGATGAAAATGCATGTGGGACCCCTGCCACCCCTGATTTTTGAACAACAATTTTTAACGTATTTTAAATACACTGCTAAAAAAATACATGGATATCTTGTGAGCAATCCTCTACGAAATTGTACTTTTTTCTTCAATTTTGATTCCTGTATTTTTTATTCCGTCTGAAACTTTTTTGGTGCCTTCGGTATGCCCAAAGAAGCCATTTTGCATCATCAGTTTGTTCAAATAATTTTCCAAACAAATTTAGCAGCTGTCCATACAAAAATGATGCATAAAAATTCAAAAATCTGTATCTTTTGAAGGAATTTTTTGATCGATTTGGTGTCTTCCGCAAAGTTGTAGGTATGGATATGGACTACACTGAAAAAATATTATACACGGTAAAAAAAATTTTGGTGATTTTTTATTTAACTTTTTGTCACTAAAACTTGATTTGCAAAAAAACACTATTTTTATTTTTTTTTATTTTTTGATATGTTTTAGAGGACATCAAATGCCAACTTTTCAGAAATTTCCAGGTTGTGCAAAAAATCTTTGACCGAATTATGAATTTGTTATTCAATACTAATTTTTACAAAAAAAAAATCAAAATAAAGGTCGCAAAAATTTTTCAACTTCATTTTTCAATATAAAATCAAATTTGCAATCAAAAAGTACCTGAGTAAAATTTTGATAAACTGCACCGTTTTCAAGTTAAAGCCTTTTTAAGTTTTTTTTTTGAAAATGGTCGCAGAGTTTCTTTTTTTAAATTAGTGCATGTTTTCCCACCTTAGGAAAAAATATTTTTTAGAAAAGATCGAAAAATTTCAAGAATGTTTCATATTTCATCATTGTCGAACGATTAGTTGCTGAGATATCGACGTGGGTTGTTTGGGTGAGACTTGGAAATCATCAATTTTCCTGTTTTCAAACCTTTGCACAGTTATATCTCACGGCCTGTTTTCTAGAACAACCTTATCAGGAAAAAATAGTCATCGCTACTTTCAATTGTGTGTTATAGGAAATCAATCCCGCATATTCAGAAACTCAAGTAAAACTGTTTTTTTTTTTAATATTTAGCAATATGCAAACTTTTACAAAGTTGTTTCTTGTATAATTTTGCACATTTTTATGAGTAAATGACACATAAAACACGTCATTTGACAAGTTTCCTTAACTGTTATTAAAAAGTTTCGAATAATTAATGAAGGATTTTAAAACAAAAAACTTAACATAAAGATATCTCTGGAATTTCTCGGTGGAACATTTCGCTCTTAGAAACATTGAAAAGCTGAGAAAATTTCCTATAAGACACATTTGAAAGAAGCGATGACTTCTTTTTCTCCTTAAGGTTGCCCAAAAAACACATCATGACCAAAAAAACACATCATCAACCAAGGGTCGTATCAACAAAGTTCAAAAAAGCAAAATATAGAGAATTTTCTCAGCTTTTCAAAAATATTTTTTTCAATGGTGTGACTATTTTCAAAAAAGTTAAATAAAAATGGCTATATCTTGAAAACGGTGCACTTCATCAAAATTTCCTTTAAATACTTTTTGATTGCAAATTTGATTTGATCGAAAAATGAAGTTAAAAATTTTTTGCGACCAATTTTTCGATTTTTTTTTATTATTGATTTAAAAAAACATAACTCGGCCAATTATATTTTGCACATCCTGGATATTTCTGAAAGTTGGCATTTGATGCCCTCTAAAACTTATATAAAAAAATAGTTTTTTTTTTTTGCAAATCAAGGTTTAGTGTCAAAAAGTTAAATAAAAAAATCACCATTTTTTTTATCGTGTATCATTTTTTCCAGTAAAGTCCTTATCCATACCTACAACTTTGCCCAAGACACCAAATCAAAAAATTCCTTCAAAAGATACAGATTTTTGAATTTTCATACATCATTTTTGTATGGACAGCTGCCCAATTTGTATGGAAAATTATATGGACAAACTCATGATGCAAAATGGCTTCTTCGGGCATACCGAAGGCACCAAAAAAGTTTAGGATTAAAAAATACAAAAAATAAAAAATCGGAAAACCAAAATCTGAGAAAGCAGCTCTTGTGGCATTCCCCTGCAGATTTTTTGAACCGATTGAATAATATTTGAAAACAAATAAATTCTATCTATTTCACCCCGCTCAAAGTATCTTTACATATAGCAATTTTAAGTGAATAGATTACTCTAGGTTGTGTTGTAAGCTAGTAAGGTTATGAAAGTTAGGCTACAAAAAGTCTGTTTACGAATTGTTTTTTCCGTACTCGCAAATTTTTCATACTTTTTTTAGAAGAGTTTATTTATTTTTACGACAATTGATTTAAAAGAACTCCCGCTTGAAATCAATAAGGGTCTGAGTAATCGCCGTTTGAAAATAGGGTTTTCGCTTTTTTGGAGAGGTACCAGAGGGGGTGGTCCGATGTGGATGAAATTAGGGATTCTTGTAGGTTTTGATATTATCACCAGCCCTGCTAAATTTGAGCAGGATCGGAGATGATAATTTTCCAACTTGCATTTTTTCTTACACACTTCAGGTGGAATGACCCATTTACTGCAAAAGTAAATTTTTTGAACAATTTTTTAGAAGATTACCGTTTGAAACAATCCAATAATGTTTATAATCAGATTTATCTAAAATTCAAGATTTACTATCAATATTTTACAAAAAAAAATATTTTTATTATTTTCGCATCCTATAAGTAAATAA
This sequence comes from Culex pipiens pallens, assembly GCF_016801865.2. Classification (NCBI taxonomy): domain Eukaryota; kingdom Metazoa; phylum Arthropoda; class Insecta; order Diptera; family Culicidae; genus Culex; species Culex pipiens. The sequence goes on along the minus strand of NC_068938.1, from coordinate 178,474,464 downwards.
TAAAAAATAAACTTACCGTAATCGCGAAATCGTCCTTGCTGTCGCACGTCTCCAGGTTCCGCTTGAACCGGATCACGGTGTGCGTTACGTTTTCGTACCCCAGCAGCAGCGTGTAGTCCTGGGAGGGATCCACGATCGGGTCGCCGTCACTTTCCGCCCGGATGTGCCGATCCTGAAATTGCAAGATAACAAATAAAACCGGGTTAGTAAAGTTGCTGCGTCAGATTGATGGACAACAAAATCGACCAATTAAATCAAGCTCAATCAGCAGCAGCTCTCGTACCATGCGAGAAAGGCTAATCGTCCGCGACCTCCGCGGGAGTTTTTGGACGGAGAATTACGGCGAAGCCCGTTTATAGTTTAGTTCACGGCTGATTTATGGCGGAAATAATTGCAACAATTTGTCATCGCTGTTTTGTTTTATGGGTCTCACGACACGTCCAGAGTCGAAGTCCGGGTGAAAGTCTCGGCGGTTGACTTTTCAGACGATTAGGCCGGGTCCCGGGCGCGCGGTGATGGACACGAAATTTATGTCCTGCCATTGCCCGCGGGACTCTCGGGCCTTGTTTTGCCTGTGAGCACTTTTGCTAACACGGTTCAATTGGTTGTGAAATGATTGAGTAGAGAGTGGCGACTTTGGCGAGTGGGTTTTGTGATGGCTGGTGGAGAGTCAAGTTGGTGTAGCGCTGCATAAGGACTTCCTGTTAAAATGGTCAGAGTGGAGGACCCTTGGCTCATCAGGCATAAAAATAAACATAAATTGCCGAACATCAATGAAGAAAAGCCACAAAAAAGGGATTTTTTTTTTGAAAATATTACAAAAAATAAAAAAAATAATAAATTCTGACAATCCAAAGGCCAGTATTTCCAGGAGTGCGGTAGACATCGCGCCAGTGGGGGTGAGTGAGTGATTAGTGGTACCGATTAGGGGGCGAGTTTTCCGCCTGCTGATGGGTTCCACCCCCACCTCACTCATCCTCTATCCAGGTCACTTTCGACGATGTCGTGATTTGAGTGACTGCGACGCGCGCGACCAGCGGTGAATGACTGACAGAGTGTATGGTTTGAATGGTGGGTGAGGGGGGAGAAGAGTGGAGACGGAAAAGGATCCGGGAAATTGTTGTCCAGTGGGTAATTTATGGCCACCTTGGTACTTGATGGCAAGTGGGTGGAAATGTTAGGCTCTTTCTGCCTTTACTGGGGTCGGAGAGTAGCGTTAAAGGCGTAAAAGTGAGGAATTGTGAAAATCTGGATTTAATTTCAAGCTTTCAAACGACTTAGTATTTTGCAAGGTTTGTTTTTTTTGGCAATATATCAAAAACGCATATTCAATAAAACATGCTTGTATTTTCTTAATTTTATCAATAAAAATGATCAAATTTAGGCCATCAGCTATTCATGTAGAAACGTTTAATTTTATACAACATGAAAAAAATAAACTCAGAGTCGTTTCACGACAACTTCATCACACTTGAATAACCAGCAGTTTTTATGTGCTCTCCGCGTTCACCAAGCTCAAGATAATCGTAAATGGTCCCACATACAAAAAAAAAAGTTCTCCGTACTAGCCCAGAATGCACCGGAAAATTCTGACCCGCCCTACACTTCCCTTGAAGAACCCCACTCAGGCTTGATTTGATGTATTGTCCATCATTCTGGCGGAGTACACGTATACGACCCGCTGGAAATAACCTCGTCGACATCGTCATTTCCAGCCACTTCCAGCTAGACTCTCTCACTCTTCGACGCTATAAAAATGGCAATAGCCATCAGCACATAATCTTCCGGTTGCGTATTTGCTACCGACAGCATATAACACATGTTCCACCTCCCCTTCCCTTCAGTTACGGCCCTAGAATCCTAAAAAGGTCATAAAATTCCTTCCGACTAATAGGTGGGCCCGAGTCGGCGAGCCGGTAGCCCCAGGAATTCCTCCGTAGATTGCATTCTCGTACCCCCTCCACACCTTCACTCTACCACCCACAATTTAGTTATGCTGTAGGTGTTTTGCAATATCGTCACACCCCCACACCCTCCCCCCCAACTCGCACCAGTTTGAGGCTCGACAAAATTGGCATATTTCATCACTCAATTAGCTTCCAGCTAAAAGAGGGGCTTGTGCTTGTATGCCTTTACGTTCGTCGAGACCCTGGCTGGTCGTTCCGGGCTGGCATTTGTTCCGGGTCCGACGCTGACTGATGGCAATTTATTAAGATGGATTTATTAGTTCGACATTTGCGACGTTGCAACGCGTGTGGGTAGTTCGGTGAACTGGCAGGGCGCCGAATCTCATTCCATAGTATTTTGCTTTGGAAAGGTTGTGCAAAATGTCAACAGAGTGTGAATTTCACGTTTTGTTTGGTAAAGGTAGCAAAGTTTTTTTTTTTCAATAATCATAGAGTTCTGCATTGACAAGGTTTTTTGATGGTGAGAGAGTTGAAAAGTGCATTTAACATTTCTGTGTCAATATTTTCTTATTTCAAGCCACATTGTAATACAATATTTATGCAATTAAATTCATGGATACGGTTTTTTTATCCATGTTAGCGAATGTTCCAGTATTTTTTACATTTGTATTTTTGGGATAGTTTTTCCTTTCCTTTTTTGATCCCTCTTAAACATTGATATGTTTCTGACAGTTTTTTGCCTTCCTCACTGAGGTAAGGCTATAATCCTGCTCTAAAATTGAACTTTTTATTAAAAGCTCGAAAACCCACCTTGATGTATACATATCGACTCAGAATCGAAAACTGAACAAATGTCTGTGTGTATGTGTGTGTGTATGTGTGTGTGTATGTGTGTGTGTATGTGTGTGTGTATGTGTGTGTGTATGTGTGTGTGTATGTGTGTGTGTATGTGACCAATAATGTCACTCAGTTTTCTCAGCACTGGCTGAACCGATTTTGACCAAACCAGTCGCATTCGACTTGGTTTAGGGTCCCATACGGTGCTATTGAATTGTTTGAAGTTTCGATAAGTAGTTCAAAAGTTATGTATAAAAATGTGTTTTCGCATATTTTCGGAACATGAATAAATGGCAGTAAACTGAACCAAACATCATCATGTTATACATCGTTATTTAGGTAATTGAAAGACCTTTCCAACGAGTCCACAACATTGAAGATCTGGCAACCCTGTCTCGAGTTCTGACCACTTAAGTGATATTTATGTACTTTTTTGTAGCCGGATCTCACTTAAATGTATGTAAAAAATGTCCGGATCCATCATCCGACCCATCGTTGGTTAGGTAATCGAAAGACCTTTCCAACGAGTCTTAAACATTGAAGATCTGGCAACCCTGTCTCGAGTTATGACCACTTAAGTGATATTTATGTACTTTTTTGTAGCCGGATCTCACTTAAATGTATGTAAACAATGTCCGGATCCATCATCCGACCCATCGTTGGTCAGGTAATTGAAAGACCTTTCCAACGAGTCCATAACATTGAAGATCTGGCAACCCTGTCTCGAGTTATGACCACTTAAGTGATATTTATGTACTTTTTTGTAGCCGGATCTCACTTAAATGTATGTAAACAATGTCCGGATCCATCATCCGACCCATCGTTGGTTAGGTAATTGAAAGACCTTTCCAACGAGTCTTAAACATTGAAGATCTGGCAACCCTGTCTCGAGTTCTGACCAGTTAAGTGATATTTATGTACTTTTTTTGTAGCCGGATCTCACTTAAATGTATGTAAACAATGTCCGAATCCATCATCCGACCCATCGTTGGTTAGGTAATCGAAAGACCTTTCCAACGAGTCCACAACATTGAAGATCTGGCAACCCTGTCTCGAGTTATGACCACTTAAGTGATATTTATGTACTTTTTCTGTAGCCGGATCTCACTTAAATGTATGTAAACAATGTCCGAATCCATCATCTGACCCATCGTTGGTTAGGTAATCGAAAGACTTTTCCAACGAGTCTTAAACATTGAAGATCTGGCAACCCTGTCTCGAGTTCTGACCAGTTAAGTGATATTTATGTACTTTTTTTGTAGCCGGATCTTACTTAAATGTATTTAAACAATGTCCGGATCCATCATCCGACCCATCGTTGGTTAGGTAATTAAAAGACCTTTCCAACGAGTCTTAAACATTGAAGATCTGGCAACCCTGTCTCGAGTTCTGACCACTTAAGTGATATTTATGTACTTTTTTTTGTAGCCGGATCTCACTTAAATGTATGTAAACAATGTCCGGATCCATCATCCGACCCATCGTTGGTTAGGTATTCGAAAGACCTTTCCAACGAGTCCACAACATTGAAGATCTGGCAACCCTGTCTCGAGTTATGACCACTTAAGTGATATTTATGTACTTTTTTGTAGCCGGATCTCACTTAAATGTATGTAAACAATGTCCGAATCCATCATCCGACCCATCGTTGGTTAGGTAATCGAAAGACCTTTCCAACGAGTCCACAACATTGAAGATCTGGCAACCCTGTCTCGAGTTATGACCACTTAAGTGATATTTATGTACTTTTTTGTAGCCGGATCTCACTTAAATGTATGTAAACAATGTCCGAATCCATCATCCGACCCATCGTTGGTTAGGTAATCGAAAGACCTTTCCAACGAGTCTTAAACATTGAAGATCTGGCAACCCTGTCTCGAGTTCTGACCAGTTAAGTGATATTTATGTACTTTTTTTGTAGCCGGATCTTACTTAAATGTATGTAAACAATGTCCGGATCCATCATCCGACCCATCGTTGGTTAGGTAATTAAAAGACCTTTCCAACGAGTCTTAAACATTGAAGATCTGACAACCCTGTCTCGAGTTCTGACCACTTAAGTGATATTTATGTACTTTTTTGTAGCCGGATCTCACTTAAATGTATGTAAACAATGTCCGAATCCATCATCCGACCCATCGTTGGTTAGGTATTCGAAAGACCTTTCCAACGAGTCCAAAACATTTAAGATCTGGCAACCCTGTCTCGAGTTCTGACCACTTAAGTGATATTTATGTACTTTTTTTGTAGCCGGATCTTACTTAAATGTATGTAAACAATGTCCGGATCCATCATCCGACCCATCGTTGGTTAGGTAATTAAAAGACCTTTCCAACGAGTCCACAACATTGAAGATCTGGCAACCCTGTCTCGAGTTCTGACCACTTAAGTGATATTTATGTACTTTTTTTGTAGCCGGATCTCACTTAAATGTATGTAAACAATGTCCGGATCCATCATCCGACCCATCGTTGGTTAGGTATTCGAAAGACCTTTCCAACGAGTCCAAAACATTTAAGATCTGGCAACCCTGTCTCGAGTTCTGACCACTTAAGTGATATTCATGTACTTTTTTGTAGCCGGATCTCACTTAAATGTATGTAAACAATGTCCGGATCCATCATCCGACCCATCGTTGGTTAGGTAATCGAAAGACCTTTCCAACGAGTCCACAACATTGAAGATCTGGCAACCCTGTCTCGAGTTATGACCACTTAAGTGATATTTATGTACTTTTTTGTAGCCGGATCTCACTTAAATGTATGTAAACAATGTCCGAATCCATCATCCGACCCATCGTTGGTTAGGTAATCGAAAGACCTTTCCAACGAGTCTTAAACATTGAAGATCTGGCAACCCTGTCTCGAGTTCTGACCACTTAAGTGATATTTATGTACTTTTTTTGTAGCCGGATCTTACTTAAATGTATGTAAACAATGTCCGGATCCATCATCCGACCCATCGTTGGTTAGGTAATTAAAAGACCTTTCCAACGAGTCTTAAACATTGAAGATCTGACAACCCTGTCTCGAGTTCTGACCACTTAAGTGATATTTATGTACTTTTTTGTAGCCGGATCTCACTTAAATGTATGTAAACAATGTCCGGATCCATCATCCGACCCATCGTTGATTAGGTAATCGAGATACCTTTCCAACGAGTTCACAACATTGAAGATCTGGCAACCCTGCCTCGAGTTCTGACCACTTATGAGCCCTTGAGTGATATGTGTGTTTTTTTGGATCAAATGTGTGTCCAAATCCATCATATTACATATCACCCATTGTTGGAAAAGAGTGAGGAAGGCACCAACCACATAGGTGGATTAAGTTAGTTTTTTTTGTTTTTTTTAGCTATCGGTTTTAAGATTCAAAGGATCATATAAATTCAAGACTTCTTCTATCATGTCCTGAATTTGCTATCAGCTTTAAAAATAATTGAACCCCCTATGAATTCTAAGAGCAATATTTTCTTTTATTAAACAAAAAAGGCTATAAATTCGCTTCGCTTCGCTAGGAGACGGTGATTTTAGCGGATTGCAGACTGGATTTTCGCCATGTGATGTGATGATTGTCTAAGCCCAAGTTGCCTAGGAATCGATAATTGGGAATAGAACCAATTCCACCTGAACCAGATTCTCACCACCATGGCAGCCGTCCATTGCCGGCCGCTCCCATCTCCACCGCGCACCAGGGACAAGGAAAGGGATTTGGAAGACGGGAAGTGTTGATGCTCCACTTTTTTCAGAGTATTTAGGGAAAATCTCCACGGTATCCTCAAGTAAGTTTCGCTTGGAGTTGGACGGTTTTTTGGAAAGGTGAATGGTCTGAGGAGCCACCCTAGGCGAGTGGTAACGACCGTTTGCATTGTTGTTCGAATTCTTCGTGTGTTCTCATTTCTAATGGGAAATTTCAATTCTTCTCATCTCTTATTGGATGAATTCTATCAGTCGCCCAGGCTATTTATAGCGAGGTATTTTTTTTAAATTCAATTTCAAGTGCGCTTGCAATCTTGCATGCAATCTTGTTTGAGTTCTGATGTTCAAGGAAAAAAAAAAATCATCTTTCATGATGAATCCTGACCAAACACCCTGCACAGTAAAAAATAATGTAAATTTGGAAGCTGTAATTTTGGAAGGATGAATATTACCTCTTTTATGATGTAATTTTACCTCAATTAAGACTGAAAAAGTGACATTACACCAGAAAAGAGGTAAAATGACACACTTCCAGAGGTAAAATTACACCTTTTTCTGACATAAAAGATGTACCCCTTCCCGGATGTAATATTACCATGAATTTTTTTTCTGTGTATCCTACTAACAAATTTTCAGGTTCCTGGCGCTTGTGGGGTGTAAGCCGGCTGCCCTAGTACCAACCTGCGCTAACTAACATTCCCGTCCCTTAAAATTGAGATCTAGAAATTGACATGGCAGGCGCCGTTGGTGGCCAATGACTGTTACCTGTTCGCAACTGATGAAGTTTCAGCAATCATGGTGTTATATCTTTTCATCTGTTGATAAGGGAAACATTACTAGATCGTTGAAGCCTATGATCGGTCGTGCTGAAAGGATATTACGGTTCTATTCAGCAACGGAGGGGCAACCATGGATGGTCTCTCATGCTCTATTCTTCTATTTATGCAGACAATATTATTGAATGCAGAATAAGTTTACGGCACGCTACAGTAAATTTGATTTCGAATTAAAATGATTTTTTCTAATGCTTTAGTTTTATTCAGCTGATTAATATAAATTTATCTATGTATTCTTTTCATTTAGAATTCAATCGTAAAAAAACGACTTTCAAGAGTTCACTGAAACGATGTTACTCAATTTCTCTAAAAAAGTACATAAAGAAAGATCAAACATCCCATAAAACTCTTCACCCACACTGTTTCCGAAAGAACTTTTACACATAACTCCGAACTCCTACACACAAGCTCTGGCGATAAAACAAACGCCCACACACCCAGCTCACGAGCAGTCATCAACTTTTGTAAAACATCCTTACGACCTCCGAAAGGGCAGAACCTCATCCTACACACGTACAGCATCGTCACCGTCAAGATTTGATGTGTAAACACGAATCATAATATTTATCTCTTCCGGGTACTTTGCTCCATTGCACATGCTGCTGCTGTTTGTTGATACTTCCGGCATCGACAGCCTCCCACCAGGACCGGACACCGGATTCTGTAAAACCAACATACAGACAAAAAAAACCTCCTGAACGTCATGTGTAGTCCAGGAAGAACTGATTGTCAACATGATTGGACCCTCCGAAAGGACGCAACACAACACAAACACAGAGCCCAATTCGGTCCAGCCTCGCCGAAAAAGCCCGGATTTCGCCCAGCAGTGACATAAAAGCTATTACGAGTGTACTTAGCAACTCTATTACTCGAACGTCCCACAACGTTCCCCGGGTTGGGCACATCGAAAGTGTCCTGAAGAGTGAAGAGAGTCTCGACAAGTGGCCACCAGACCATGCCAGATTCCTAGCTTGTACCAGCGGCGTTCACATAATATAGTTGGAAAATCGTAAAGTTCCCTTTTTATGTCTTATACTCTTTAGAGATCCCCCCCCCCTCTTCTCAGAAGCAGAGGTCCTGCCAAAAGTGGTTCGAAAAGCAGTTCTCGTATACGTCCTTGCCAGAGTCGCTGCCCAGACTCAAGTTTGTTTAAGCTCCACTTGAAAAATTCTGTGTCCGGAAACAGACAGAGGCTTCCACGTCGCAAGAGGACTAGCTGAGAGCAAATAACCTTGACTGGATGGTTGCTGTCCTGAGACCGAACTCCGGTCCGATTTACTTCTGCACTACGGCAAGCTTGTTAAGGAGCGCAACACACGAATCCTTATCACCGCCACCACCACCCCCACCGTCATCATCAACCACCTTGATCTGGTCGGTTCCGTCAAAAGGCAAGTTGTCGGCCAATTTCAGCAAATCTTCTCCGACACGACACGGCCTCTACACGGCTGGTTCTGTCTGACGGCTAAGGTGGATGAAAGAAGTTGAAAAAGTAGAAAAGTTGTTCGATTAACTGCCCTAATTGAGTCTCGATGTACTTGATGAAGGTACCGACGGGGAAGTATTGCGAGTTTAGTGGTTTTGTAAACCTGGATGTTTCTGAACTATCAGGAGGAGAAAAGTTTTTCTCCAAATTTAAGGTTTGTAAATGTGTCTATGTTGAGTTTCTACAAGTTTTAATGGATAAATTGTACAAGATAAGTCAATAATTATTAAAAAAATAATATATTGAAGCAGAGAAAAAAGCAAATTAAAATAAGACTCCGCAAGAACTTGTTGAATGTTTCTAATTTTATACACCATCAAGTGTCACTTAACGCTGCCATGTAACAACACGCTCCATTAGCAAACATCACGCTTTGACATCGGTTTAATCATGCTTTCACTCGTTCGCCGAATCGAGCTTGATCCACAACCCACCAAAATTCAGACACGAATTAAAATTGCATCAACCAATCGGAACCCATTTTCGAAACGGATGCGATGCTCTTTCGTCACAACGCTCGTCGCTCAGAGTTGATCAGAGACGACAATCCACCGGAAAATGAGCACAAAACCGAGCAAATCAAATATTTGCGAATAATTGAGCAGCAGCACTTTTATCCGGAGGATTTTCCTCAATTGGAAGAGCTTCTGACTTTTTCCCTCGCAGCAGCAGCTTTCAGTTACGGAAGGTCCTGAACTTGGAGGAAAAGTCACCGAAGAGGAAGATTCGATACCGATTAGCATGTGTTTGTTTCATTCAACTCATTCAGGTTCTGATTTCGATGGAAAGTTCTCTGGTGCAGACAGCAGCAACCGTTCTCCTTTGTCTTTCCAAACAAGAAAAGGAAAAGGGAAAAACTTGTCTAGCTTCCAGATAACTCCGGAAATCACTGCAATGAAAGTGTATCGATTTCGAACCGAACGATGGAGAGGGCTCCCGGCATCAATAATGCAGGCTGGCTCCGATTGAGTTTTACAAATGGAATCTGGTAGCTAGTCTTAAATTGATGAGGCAGCTCAATCAATTTTCCGGTGAAATCGAGCTTGGTGTTGGAATGCTGATTTGGGTTAACCAAGGGAAGGATCGTTTGTCTTGGAACAAACAGGGCTTGGGTGGAACAATTTTCCTGTTTCTTCAAGATTGCGATAAGATAAATATAGATTAAGAGTTGATTTAACCTCAATGGAGGTAGGCCACAAATCTATTTACAGCAAATCAATAAAGCTAGTTTAAATCAACACCATTGAACACCCTTTGTGTTACAGAATTGAAAACAATCAGTTCTCACTTATGTTCAGAACCGAATGAAACAGCGTTGGCACCAGTTTGTGGCCCACGTTTTGCATCCTAACTCGCTGAAGTTGGTTCACAAACTGTGCCACAAACCACAATTTTCCGAGTCATTAACCAATTCTAGGCTGTGTGCAGTGAGAGTTGGGCTGAATTTCGCTGGACGTAAATTTGGGTTTAGCTCGACAGAGCATGGTAGAGTATTTTGAATTTAAACTAAAATCAGAAATAAGGACAGACAGGCAATGCAAAGTTTAGTTATGAGTTCTATCTTTTTAAGATCACCAAATTAGATATTTGTTCGAGACGAGATTTGAATGACCACGCCTTCCGTCGGACGGGGAAGTAAATGTTGGCCCCGGTTTAACCTAGAGGGTTAGGTCGTTAGCTCAGACCAGGTGTAGTAGTCGTCTCCCTGGGTCCTGCTACGGTGGAGTCGCTGGTAGGCAGTTGGGCTAACAATCCAAAGATCGTCAGTTCTAATCCCAGGGTGGATGGAAGCTTAGGTGTAAGAACAGGTTTGCAATTGCCTCAACAATCAAGCCTTCAGACACCTAGTTTCGAGAAAGAATCTTGCAATCGAGAACGCCAAGGCAATGCTGTAGAGCGAATAATTTGATTTTGATTATTTGAATTTAGATAGTTACTAGTCGAGTAAAATTTGATATATGTTTTTAATCTTAAAAAATAAAATGGAAAAAATTGATTGAAGGACGTGGAACTACTTCGCTAGAAAATATTTTAAAAACTTTTTTTTTCAAGTGTTACACTTTTTTCAATAAACTAATTGAGTTCTTTTTGCTTACTTGTTTTCATGAAACTTTGAAAAGTATTTTCAAACCAAATTCTATTCAAAATCGATTCATGATTACTTTTTTGGGTGGATCTCATAAATCATAATTATTTATCAACTTATAGCATAATTTTTTATTGAACTTTCTTAAAGTGAACTAACTTATTTTGCAATATTTTATAGCATTTTTATATTTATTTTGGTTTTTTTAAAGGGATCATCTATTCATGATTTTTTTTTGTGGAAAAATGCTTGAAATGAGGCTCTTAACAAAATGTAGAACTAGATTTTGACAAACTAAGTTTGGTTCCATGATTCCATGTATAGGCAAAAAAATAGGCAAAAATTAAAAGAAATCTTCATATTTTTTTTCAAAATTTAAAAGTCTTGCTAAGGCAGGGGTGTTCAAAAATGAAATTGAAAATCGAAAGACAATCAGCTGCTAACAATTTAAAATTCTCCTGCGTTTAGAATAATTTTGCGCATGTTTGGGTTGATTTCATTTGAAAAGGCTGCTACAAATTTCCTTTAATGTTTTTGTAACACGCGCCACAGTTTCAACATCTGCATGGAAAAAGTGTTTTGAAATGTATTTTACACTAGTTCAGTTGTTTTGCAATAAAAGTTTTCAAATAATGTAAAATTTGACGAAAACAAAAATTTTAGCGAAAAAAAAAACTTTAGCGATAGAAGACATCGAAAATTTTCAAAAATTCAAAAGATTTTTTAATCAACCCAAACATGCTAAAAATGATTCTAAACGCAAGGGAATTCATTTTAAATTGATTTTAACTAATTGCACTTAAATTTTCATAAAAATATTGAAGTTTTTTGAAAAAATATTTTTTTGCCCCCTGATTTTTCGGGCCAACATTGAAGGGGGGGGGGACAAAAACTTTAAATAAAATTTCTACCAGCCTTAACAACTTTGTAGAACATTGTTACACTCTAAAAGTAACCCGGCAAAGTTAGAAAAAAACACGAAATTTTAAAAAGAAAAATTTCGTTCTAAATGATAAAATGACCCTTCTGAGTAAACGTAGATTCGAAAAGAACATTAAATTTTACCTAAAATGACATGTTCCAAAAATTTTAACAGGTCAGTAACGGAAAATAGCTGAGTTTTTAAAACTTTTTTGGTGGTTTCAAATCGGGCGTCCAATTTTACATAAAAGTCCCTTTGACGCTGAATTTCTATCATATCACCGTTTCAGGTTGTAAATGATTGAAAACACCACTTTTTCGCATGTTCAAAAATAAAAAGGGTCGTACCGCCCCTCCTTCACGAGGTATCAAAAAATTGACCTCGGATTCGTGATCAGTTGGTAGGGAATTACTCATATGTTATATGCAGTTTTATTTTATTTTATGTTTTTTTCATTATCGTCATTTAAATATTGTAGAACAAAAATGACATATTTCCAAATGTTTTGTTTAAAAAAAGCATTTGATTCCAATTCACAAAAATCAAACAGACCAAAAAAATATGCAAAACATGCATATTTCAACAATAATTGAAGTTAGATTGGTCCACTGCAAATATTGATGTAAGAGTTTTGAACATGTTGTGGCTGAATTCAATGTTTATTTCACAAATGTAATGAAAACGAAAAGAATAATTATTTAAAACAACTATTTTAATTTAAAAAAAATGAAAGAGTGACAAAACTTGACAAAAAAAAAACGTAATTTTACATTTACATTGATAGTTACTTTCATTATAAATCGTTGCAAATGGATTTATCAACAATTATTACTCCAACTTCAATAAAATTTGAATAAATTTTGGTGCAATTCAGGCAGTCAGATGGTAGTCATTCAGAATCATAATCTAAATGAATTTGAGTTGGAATCCCGAGTTGGAAGGTTTCGAAGATAAAAATAAGTTTGAGGGCCTGCTCATTAGAAAATGGTGCATTATTACTTTTAAACTCATTGGAATACTACTTACTTACTTACCTATATTTTTCCAATTTTCACAGTTTTCTACTTTATTTAAACTTGAACGTTTCAAAACTCATTTCGAAAAATGTTTGATGACTATTTTGACGAAATTATCATTTTCGTTTACAATATTTTCACAAAATTCCTTCCACAAGTTGTTAACTATTTAATTTTTTGGTAACAATTTTCCTCTTTCTTGTGAAGTTACAAAAATCATCATTAATGATTAGTTTTCAACCTTACTTCACAAAAATATAAAATGTTTGATAAAACGTTTCTGAATCCACCATTAGGTGGTTGGTGCCTTCCTCACATTTACAAAGTAATAATGAAAATAAGTTTATGAAAAAATATATACCTAATACAGACTTTTCCAGAAAACATGCAGACTCTCATTTGAAGCAATGTGGCAACCGGGCGTTTCGCATCTGGCGCGACTCTTGCACGTTTACAAACAAAAAGACCCGGCCTTTTGAGGTTATGCAAAAAAACACCCTTTTTTGTAGATACAAAAATCTTTTTGTTAGCATAACTTTTTAAATACTTTACTTAACAGAATAACTTTTTATAGGGTCTTATGGGACCTCAAAACGAATCAAATAAGGCTGACCCGGCCAAAATCGGTTCAGCCAGTTCTGAGATAATCGTGTGGAAAAAAAAATCATGTCTACACACATCCCCACAGAATTTGATTCTGAGTCGATAGGTATACGTGAAGGTATATCTAGAAGCTATATTTAAGAAGTTCAATTTTCGAGTGATTTTATAGGCAAGAAAACCGTGACGTAGCAAATGAACTCAAAGAACTCAGTATTCATTTTGTGAGTGCCATTTGAGTGGTTTGACAGGTGTCAAATCGGGACTTAGCATTTTTTTGAATTTGAATTTGCTTCCGATTACGCGAAACGTCATAATTCGAGTTTTTTTCGTATTAGTGCCCGTGTGCTTGTCCGTGCTTCTGGCCGTGTTCGTGTACGTGCACCTGACCACGTAGTTGCCTGTTCCTGGTCGTTCCCGTGGCCGTGCTCTAGGCCGTGTCCTTGTCCGGACTCCTGCCCGTGTTCGTGCCCGTGCTTCTGGCCGTTTTCGTGTCTCTGGCCGTGTAGGTGTCTGTTCCTGGCCATTCCCATGACCGTGTCCTTGCCTCGTGACCAGGAGCGTTTGTGTCCATGCGAAACGGAACATCCGGAACAAAATTATAATTTTGATTGCTAAGTGCCGGAACTGACACCTGTCAAAAAAGTTCATTCGGTTGTTTACCTTTGAGGTTAAGTTCCGAGCTTTTCTCCTTTATAGCCTTGCCTCAGTGAGGTGAGGAAGGCAAAAATTGTGAAAAAGACCTTCAAGAAAGGTACGACCGGGGTATGCTGATTCATTTTGGTGCGAAAATCCGCAAAATTGAACTAAACACAGAGCATTTTAGATAATTAGTCCACGGGCCCGTGAGCCATACAATAGTAACCCAATTAGGCCAATGCAAATTTCAAATCAGAGGGCAAAAAAATGTGTTTATTGCTGAAAATTTTAATCTTATCAAAAATATAAAAATTGAAATGACAAGCCATGGTCTTAACATTTGAATGAAAAAAGTGTTTTAAAGTGTAACGGAACTGGGCCATTCGGCAGAATGACGGTCGGCGGAATGACGTTCGGCAGACAACCAGAAGGCAGAAAAGGTCATTCGGCAGACAAACATTCGGCAGAAAGTACATTCGGCGGAAAAGTACGAATGGCAGAAAAATGTTCGGCAGAAAAGGTCAAATGGCAGACAGGGTCATTTGGCGGAACGTCGATTGGCAGAAAAGCACATAAGGCAGAAAGGTTCATATGGCAGAAAAGTACAGAAGGCAGACAAACAAATGGCAGAAAAGATCATTAAGCAGAATATATCATAAGGCAGAATATTATTTGGCAGACAAAGTCATTTTTGTCTAACTTCCTACCAGCAACTTTATCGAGACAGAACCCAGTGAGACAACCTGGACTGAGCTTACGACTTAACCTGTAGGTCCGACGGGGGCCAACATTCAATTTCCCGTCCGACGGCAGGCGTGACCAGACAAATCTTTAAAAGGGCATAAAATTTCCGATCTTTTGCTGCCCATACATCATTGTTTTCTATAAAACCCACGTTTTTAAATACCTGGGCTTTTTGCCCAGTTTGATCCACTAGAAAAAAAATTACGGAAGTCCATACATTTTTGGCAGATTGCTCAAACGAAACCATAACAACGTTTTTGCTTAAGTATTTAAAAACGTGGGTTTTATAGAAAACCTTGATGTATGGGTATCAAAAGATCGGAAATTGTATGCCCTTTCCAATGCCACAGAGATTGACTTGTGAATCGTGGACCGGTTCGGATGCCGGCGGATTTTCTGACAACGAAATTTCGGGTTTAAACGAAATTCCAACGAAAAATCTATTATATCGATACAAAGACTCCCAAAACGGTGTTATACCCACAATTAGCAATTCTATGGTAATATATTGACGTTCAGTTAAATTAAATGTTTGCAAAACTAAGTTTAGATAAGTTTTATATAGAATTTCCAGAGTTATTTAAACTTTCATACTAAGTAAGTAGTAAACTTGATATTCAAACCAAATTATTTTGTTAATCAGTCAAGGATGCCTATTTGAAGTTGGGAGACTGGAATTATGGTGATTTATCAACAAATAACTTTATTTATGTTAATTTTTCGAAAGGTGTAGGGGAGAGTGGGGAGACTTGATCCCCTTTTTTTGTATCGCACATAACTCTGCCAATTTCTCACAAAACTATGAACTTTTTGCAAGAATTGAAAGCTTAAACATACAACTATGTTTGGCTAATAAGGGTATTTCATCAGATAAACTCTTCGAATCATGCCAAGCGTTTTAAAAAAATATATTAAACCGCCATTTTCAAAATGTTGGGGGTAATTTGATCCCCTATTCAACATTTTGAAGAAATCTTAAGCAAAATGTTTCTTATTCATCCAATCTTTTAATTTTCTATAAGTTACAGCAATTTCACATTAAACCTGTACGTTTGTTTTCAAAATATAACAAGTTTAGCATGCAAAATATTTAAAAACTTAAAATTTTCTTTTTTAGACCAAAATTGAGCATGTTTACAAAAGCTGGTAATTTTTGTTTACAAAACTTTTGAAAAATGGTTCAAACTGCAGTAAGTTATGTTCAACTATACTGAAGGAAATTATGTACGAAAACCCAGCCCAATTATTTAATCTTGAGGCTGATTCCAGTGACTGTAAAAATGCAGGGATCAAGTCTCCTTAAACGCACTTTAGTGTTTTCTAAACTTATCAAAACAAAGAAAAAAGATCTCTTGGAAGTTTTTTGCAGCACTTTTTAGAAAAATGTGTGTAGGGTATTTTAACCATTAGTGGACCCCCTAGTAGAGCCGAAGCACATTTTTCACAAATTTTCAATATTTTAAGCACTTTTTCATAACCCTTTGTACAAAACAAAGAAATCTGAAGTCTTTTGAACAATTTTGACTATTTGTTTCATCAGTTATTTGTTTTTGAGCAGAAAAATAGCCAATTGAAAAAAAAGTTTTTTTTTGCCTGTTATGGACCCCTTTTCCTATAGTGGACCCGGGTCCATAATCCGATTGTGGACCCGGGTCCACTATAGGCAAACTGTTATTTTTAAACCAAATTTTACCGATATTTGATGTTTTGATGCATGGTGTAGGTCTTATGATAGATATAATGAATAAAAGATGGATCTTGCTCACTTTTCATCATAAACAAATATTTTTTGTTAACCAATTTGGCTTTAAACAACAAAAAACCTAACAGACATTTAAACACATTTATTTCCGAAAAAGATCAGAGAAAACGTTTAAAAAACCACTGTAAATATAAAAATAATTTGAAAAAAGTAATCTTGATGCAATTTTTTCCATATTAATTACATAAATGGTTGACCGAAACTAAACAATAGAATTGTTTAAGTTTGGATTTTCGTTGTCCTATATTGGACCCCCCTAATTTTTGCTCAAAAATTGCATTTCTTCGCTTTATTTTAGTAAAGATCCTTAAACTTACATTACTTCGACTTGCTAAAGTTAAATAATCAGTCAAAAAATGATTGGATGGTTAATTTAATCATAAAATATAAATGCACTTTTGTTGCGAAAATGCTAGTGGCCATGGCTGATTTCAGATGTCGAACTCAAAACACTTATTTTGGTGAAAAGGACAATTCAATGTCAGTCAACATTGTTATAAATGATGCTGAATATTCCAAATAAAAGATTTGTAGACAACAACACGCTTAAAATTGTGATATTATTGAATTTTTCATCAAAAACCCTTCAGAGGGTCCACTATAGGAAAGGGGTCCACTAATGGATAACGTACCCTAACTCAATCTAAACATTTTTTTTTCTTTGTTTTCTACAATGAGTTTTAGTTGATTTCACACAACTTTCTAGAACAAAGCCAATTGTTTTACCCACATGCTGACGAGATACAGGCTTGGGATCAAGTGTCCCCGGGGATCAAGTCTCCCCACTCTCCCCTACAAACTTTTGTTGCACCTTTTTTTATTTCTTTTTATGGAAATCATCTTTTCATGAGCTTTTTATAGCATGTTCGGCATGAGTTTCTGAATAAAACGTAGTACTAGGTTTTTGACAAACTTTTAATTGTTTATATGTTTCATCACAAAATTTGTATAGTGCCCAAGGGGTGTAAATATTTTTTTTTACATACAGTACTTTCTTTTAATGTGTACCAACATTGACCAAAATATGACATCGGTATTACGTCTACAGCCCGAGTTATTCAACTGTCTCATTATAGACGCACTTGGCAGGAACAATGAGACACTCTACGAAAATCAATTATTTTCTAATAAAATGTCATGTTTTAGTATTGTTCCGTTGCAGGTAACTTGCCTTAATTATTTTAAAACAATTTTACCAACTTGAAACTTTAATTAACAAAAGTTATACCAAAAAGTATTAGAATTTTGTAAAATCCATATATTTATACCAAAAAACTTTATATTTTTTGTTAAATGGAGTTAAAACTCAATAAATTTGCCAAAAATCACTTTCAATTAATATTTTGAAAGAGTTACATATAGTGCGTCCATCCCGGGAATTCCCGGGACAAAACTCCCGGGATTTTTCCAAAACCGGGAATTTCCGAATCCCGGAATTTTTATATTTTATCCCGGGAATCCCCGAAATCGGTAAAAATATCAAATTTTGGTCTGGAAATTCAGATTTTGTTGTGGAATAGATGAACAACGATTAAAAAATAAAAATAAAATATTAAGCATAATTTTACTTATAGAGAATAATTGTTAGATCCGTAAATTGCCGTAAATTGCCTAGCGCTTGAAATATTTTCGCTTCACTTTTATATTCATGAATTTAAATTGAAAAAAAGTAATTTTAAATATTTTTTTATGAAACATCTTTGGCAACAAAGACGAATGTATCGAATCAGAACAGCTGTTTTAGTTTATTTTTTGCATAATGTTTTGATTTTTCTGATTGATTTCGGTTAAAACAGAAACAGAACAAAACAATTAGTACACCGATCTCCAAATTAATTGCTCTAAAATCTCGTGTACTTATTCAGTTTGTACTTCAGATTTTCTCCAGTTGGCGGTAGGGACATTAAGATAAATTGTAAAATATTGTTTGTTATGATTTTATTTGCTGTTTTTTTTATTTGTTGTTTTAGACATTTTAAAAAAATTGTTGAAGCTTTTCTGGTCATGTCATATAAAAAATAAAAATACACTCAACCCCCGGTGGTTGGTCACTTTTTCGTTTGACACTTTTTTAGTTTGTACCCCGTTGGTTGGTCAAAGTCAAACTAAAAAGTGACGAACTGTCACTTTTTACACGGCGCTCACGTACACTATCAAAACAAACGTTTGGTAGTGTATGTGAACTCCGTGTAAAAGGGGTGTCAAACTAAAAAGTGACCCCGTTCGTTTGACACCAGTTGGTGTCAAACCATCGGGGTTTGAGTGTATGTATTTATAAGAGACTTATTTAATTTGAATCACACTGGATTAAAAATTTTGATACATTTAAAAACCAAAGCACAAGAAAGAGCAAAAACTAATCTTTCAAGCTATCTAAAACGGCTATTCTTGTTCAGATTGAAGAGTAGATTTTCACCAATGAACAGTATTGAGCTAAATCCATGATTTTTATCGCCCTAGTTACATAGATTTTGAAAAGAAGAAAAATCAAAGTGTCTCATTGTTACCCATGGGCTGAAAGGAGTGAGAAACAATAAGGTAGCCCTGGATTCTCGGTATATTCTTAATTTTGGCCAAACCAAATGAAAGGACATTGTAGCCCAACTCATTCCCTATGAAACGTCAAAAAAAAAAATCTGGAGAAATGTTAGTTTTGGTGTTTACGGCTGCCTATGAGCGAAAAACTAATTTTTGTCCATAATTTACTTTTACACCCCAGAATCAAACATTAATGAATAACTTTTCAAGGGAGCTTCCATAACCAAAGCCACTATTATGGCAGACGTGTATCGTGTAGACACACCTTTCCCCAAAATATGAGCCTGTTTGGTTGAAACTACTACTTGGAGAGCCATTTTATCATTGTTCCCCGTGTCTCATTGATGACTACTCTACCCTAACCTACATTGTCGTGTTTGCCATTATCATTAGAATTGTGAAATTTTGTGCAGTACAAGTGAAAATTATTCCCAGTCAATCAATCGGAATTCTGAAACGGAATTCAATTCGAATCGATTACGTATTCCGTGTCAAACGCAACAAGCGCTAGTTTATTGTAAACATATGGTACGTTCGTTTAAAGAGCCGGTGCGGCACTGAGTGACGCACTCGTCGGTGCCAGTTTTGGTTCAATCGAACGTCATTTGTCAGTGTGCGTGGAACTCGCATGAAACTGAAAAATATATTGAAAAGCACTAGAGTTTCAGTTCCAAGATGGCGGTGAAACTCTTGCGGCACTAGCGCGAGTTTCTTCAAACAAACACTTTGACAGCTCTGAGTGCGGCACTCAGTGCGAAACTAGCCCTCAAACGAACGTACCATTATAGAAACAGACCCCCAAAATTCGTTTTAAATACTGAGATATTCCACAAAAACCAAAAAAAAAACTTCGTGCATTTTTGTCATTTTCCATATGAAAGAAGTTTCAAACTTGTCGTGCTATCTTGACACAGCCTGAAATTTGATGTAAGTGCGACAATCGGGTACTAAAGCCCTATGTAAATTTTTATGAATAACTGTAAAAAACACGATAAAAAACCATGTGTGATCACTTTTTTTTCATTTTAATGCAAAAAAATATTGACAAGACAACATTTTTTCGATGGCTCAAGTATGGTCCCCTTGGAACGGGCTGTCAAGTAGGACCTTTCCTGTCAAGAAGGACCGTGAAGTTAATGTTTTAACTGGTGGATCAATTCTCAAATTTAGTTCTCGGCTTATCAGTCCCAGTAGCAAGTAAAACGAAAATTTTGTTTTTTTTTATATATAATATCATTTTCAAGGGTTTTTTTTAATTGAATTAAAAATCCATTTTAAATCCTTTGCGGTCGTTGTACTCAGAAAAATAAGCTTTATCGTTATGACCAATAATATCACAAATTTAAACTTCATTTTAGGACCCAATTGGCCAAAGGGATTTCAGGTCAGAAAGCGTTTGACACAGATACGAGCTCGACTACCGTAAACCTTTTCAATTATATTTCGGGACTCCGGCAACCAAATTCAGCCAAACTTCGGGGCAATGCACAGAATGGTCAACTAAACATAACGTAATTGTTATTGTTTACATTGCGTGCTCTCGTTTTTGTTTATTCAAGATCAAACTTTAAAACTCGTTTTTCTCGGAACGTCAAATACGACGTACGACAAAACAGCACGACAGCGATAAATAATTGTAAAGAGAGGTTTGGATTATCTTAACGTGAAGACTTCCATCATTGTCATGATTTTTCGTTCAAAGATATAAATTTTGCGTCGCTTTCATTATTTTGACAAAATTCCTCCAACAAGTTGTTTAGAATAGTGCCCTACACATGCTGATTCTTTTTGGTAACGATTATCCCATTCCTTGAAAATTTATGGAAATCGTCATTAATCAATGACTGCCAAGTAGGACGGACTGTGCCACAAAATTTTATAAATTTTGAAGCACATTTGATTTAGATCAAAAATTCTTTCAGTGGCTTCAAGAAGGTAACAACCGGCACATGCTGATTCCTTTTGGTGCTGAAATTCGTTAAATTGAATTTAATACAGAATCTATATATATATATAAAAAAATCGACGGTTTTGTTCGAACGCGAATCAGTTCAATACGGAGTGTCGGATCGAGGTGCTTTTTGTTGCGTTAGGTTGGTGTAAGCCCAAGGAAGGTTTATATGCTAAAAAATTTCCACTTTGGCCACTCTTGGAGCGATTCCGGAGCATCTGCAGATTGTATGGAAAAATGTACGTAAACTCAAATTTTGATCACAGGAGGCTGAATTAGCAAAAAAGCAAAAAACGTCAAAAAACGAAAAAAAAAGCAGAACGAAGTTTGTCGGGTAAGGCTTGTATTTTATAATGATGATGATCAATTTTCTTCGAAAATGATCAACGGCTTCACCTCAAGCTAAGAACCAGATTATCCGTTTGACGCAGTGATGGACGCAGAACTTTGCGGCTGTCATCATAGCCTGCCTGTCATCGACCATTGAACATAGTATGCTCTGTAGATTGTTCAACTGACAGATCACAGAAAAATCGAACTGGCGCAAA
The DNA here is from genome assembly GCF_016801865.2 of Culex pipiens pallens. Taxonomy (NCBI): domain Eukaryota; kingdom Metazoa; phylum Arthropoda; class Insecta; order Diptera; family Culicidae; genus Culex; species Culex pipiens. The sequence goes on along the minus strand of NC_068938.1, from coordinate 178,452,895 downwards.
GTGCTGCGTCCACCACTGCGTCAAACGAATAATCTTGTTCTCACCTTTACCGTTTCAAACCTGTGGACACCTAGTTTCGAGTAGAAATCACGCAATAGAGAAACGCCAAGACAATGCTGAAGCTCGAACAAGTTATTTGTTTTGTATGATTGACCTGAAAACCGAAATTACAGCACACCACAATGGTCCTGAATAACAAAACCGTGCGTCGTCGCTAGAAAACCGCTTAACAATGTCGAAAAATATTGATATTTTGAATTTTGACGTCGTACGGTTGCACGGACGACAAACGATGGACGGACTCAGCAAGGTGTACAAAAGTACCGCGAAAATGTGATCTTTTTGTACTTTGATTTTGAGTCTAAACAAATAGATTTTTTAATTCATTATTGTTTTGTGTATTGTTTTCGAACGTTTCCAACTAAGAAGAGATCCTGCCAAACAAAGCTTTCTGCTGAATGGTTTTCTGCTGAACGTCTTATTCGGCCCAATGAGTTATTCTGCCATTTGTACTATTCCGCTCAACGACATTCTGCCAAACGACTTATTCGGCCTAACGAGTTATTCTGCCATTTGTACCATTCCGCCTAATGACATTCTGCCAATTGATTTTCTGCCGAACAAGCTTTTCTGCCAAACGTATTTTCTGCCGAATGACCTTTTCTGCCGAATGACCCATTCCGCCGATTGTTTTTCTGCCGTTCGGCTTTCCGCCGAATGTCATTCTGCCGAATAATTTTCTGCCGAATGGCCCAGTCCCGTATTTTACACCTGCCCAGTTGTTTTGCAATAATTAGTTTTCAAAATATCCATGTATTGAAGAGATTTTTTTTTCAACAATTTTTTTGCGGTGCTGTACATTTGAATTCTACAAAAAATGATTTTTTATGGAATCAGATATGCTAAATATTATTTTAAATGCAGGCATTTCTAATTGTTTTCATTTTGTTAGACTTATAGTTCCTTTAAAAGTTTTTAGAATTATTTTCGTCCCCTGATTTTTCGAACCGGTTTTGAAGGGGGGGGGGGGGGGGGGGTCACATAAATTATGAAAAATATTTGCAACTGCCTAATTATTATTAAAAAAAATAATGTTGTAGGATTCCAGGATATTTCTTAGTCTTTCATTTGCCTTTTCAAAAATCATCGACCGGCATGCAAAAAATTATTATTATTATTATTTGGAAACCAATAAGGTCTTAAAAATATTTAAAAATATTAAATTTGCTATGCAGATTATTTCTATCAATAATTCGAAACACTGTTTTTTCTGAGTTTCAAGAATGTGCATATTAAATGAAATTGAAATAATGTCTGATTTTTTTTTCAATTCGACTGTCACATTCGCTGTCACAAATCACTCGAAAAATGAACTTATTAATTTGACCTCGTAGACCCACCTTCACGTATACATATCGACTCAGAATCATGTTCTGAGCAAATGTCTGTGTGGATGTGTGTAGGTGGGTGGACAAAAAAATTGTCACTCGATTATCTCCGGACTGGATGAACGGATTTTGACCGTATTAGTCTCATTCGATCCATCGTGGGGTCCCATAGGTTTCTATTTAAAATCAGCAAGTTTTGGCGTAAGTCCGGAAGATTGTAAAAAGGGTGTTTTTTGCAAGAAAACCTATCATGTTATACATTTTCAGAAAGGTATTAAAAAGACATTTCCAATGAGCCCAAAATATTTAAGATCTGACAACCCTATCAAAAGTTATTAGCACTTAAGTGTAATTTATACACTTTTTGGAGGCCGGATCTCAGATATTTCAATGAAAATGTTGTTCGGGTGCATCATGCGACCTGTCTTTAGTTAGATAATCAAAAGACCTTTCAAATGAGCTTTAAACATCGAGGATTTGACAAACCTATCAAAAGTTATCAGCACTTAAGTGTTATTTATAAACTTTTTGGAGGCTGGATCTCAGATATTTCAATGAAAATTATGTCCGGGTCCATCATGCGACCCATCGTTAGTTAGATAAACGAAAGACCTTTCAAATGAGCCTAAAACATCGAGGATCTGACAACCATATCAAAACATATTAGCACTTAAGTGTTATTTATACACTTTTTGGAGGCTTTCAGATATTTCAGATATTGTGATAGAAATCTTGTTTGAATCTTTCATGCGAACTATCGTTGAATAGATTTTTTATCAGACCTTGCCGATGAGCCACAAATATTGAAGGTCTGCGGACCCTATCAAAAGATATGAGCAATAAAGTTGATTTGTTAAACATGTTAAGGGGGAATGTTGTTATTTTTTACTGAATGTATTGGTTTTATGAATGTGAGGAAGGCACCAACCACCAAAAGGTGGATTAAGTAACGTTTTTAAATCTTAGACTCCGTTACAAGCACCAACGATTTCGTTCCCAAAGTCACTCCCATTTCCACACCCTGAAAAACTCGGTCAAACGCTTTCCTCGGCGGCGACGGCATAACTCTCTTCAAGTTGACTGCATCGCACGACGCGAATTTCGGCTTCCGGTGACAGCCTGCAGCGAGTGGGCAACCAACGTTTCGAATTGCGGCGCTAATTCACCCGGAGGTTTTTTTTTGTTGCATTCTTCGGAGGTTGAGGAAAATTGATTTTCGGGTTAGGGGTGTCAACGATGATTTTTTATTCAACTAGTTTTCTTGTCATGAAATTAAACAGGAAAAATGTTGACCATCCCTACTGACCCAGTGCTGCCAGCAGCGCTTTTTTTCTGGTGACAAGTGTTTCCTGATTTATGCACATGCACATTCATGGGAATGCAACGAGCAATTGTCGAACAATTTGGCGTTTGCGTTAGACATCGTCATTTCGAATAGTAGCCGTGGGAGGAGGTTGGAGGGGGTGACAATCGAATTGGATCATCATCAGAGTCGTTGCAATTTGAGGCTGTCATCACTGTCTGTCAGGCAGGTTTTTGGGGGGGATTCCCGTCGAAAACTGCACCCGGGATGTCAATTTCTGTTGGCCTCATTTGTCAGACACTCACTCACTTGCTTGCTTGGATTTCCCATTCACATTGTCGATTCATTTGATGAGGGCATGATGACAGACTAGACGGGGACTGGAGAGTATCGTTCTGCAAGTGTTTAACCCTCTACTGCCCAAATTTTTTTTTCGAAAATATTTATTTTTCCCGTGTTCAGGAGGTCATTTTGAGCAACTTTTGTTCTACGAAAAACTTTACTTCTCTTGTTTTATGTTTTTCTTGTTTCATTTTTAGTATTTTAATTTGCATTTATCTTGTTTAGTTTATGTTTGTTTTTGGTAGTATTTGGCCTGCTCTACCATCTAATATAATTACATTTCGCCTATCTAATTTTTTCATGTTTTTACAGTCACTTTTTCAATTTTTTGCATGTTTTTCACATTTTCTGCCATAGAATCGCACCATCATCATTTAAATTGCAAAAAAATGCGTAGAGGCATAGTCTGGGACACTACAAAAATTACTGCATACTTCTTTTTACTGAAAATATAGGAAATGTTAGTAAAAAACACAGCCAAAGTTGACCCCTAAAAAAATGACATTTTAAAAACATTGGCAAAGTCACATAAAACAAGTTAAACTTCCAACCCTGAAATTTTCTAAAATTTTAAGAGTTCTTCTTTCCAATGCTTTTTAAATATCAAAAATCGGTTGGAAAATTGATTTTTGGCGATTTTTTAGATCGAAGCCCGTCTAAAGGCGGGGTTAGGTTGTAGAGGGTTAAATTTTCTCCTCTCCGGAAAACACATGTTCGGCACTTCATTATAGGATAATTTGCGCATATCGACGCGTGACAGATGGAAAGTCAATTTTCTGGGGTGAACACATCTGACTGAGGTTTATGGACTTCGAGAATATCAAAAATCTGGTTATGCTTTAAGGTGAAGTCGTCTAATATTTTTAAGGAGACTTGAACATTATTTGATTCTCGAGTTTGTGTAATGCCTAATAAGCTACATAAAACTGTAAAAAAATCTCCAAAAAAATCTCTCGATAATTTGCTGTAGCAGAATTTACCTCAAACTGACCAACCTAATTTTGGGTCACCGCCACGGGACGTCCCACATCCTGACCGTAACAACACACGCACATACCCACTCGACTTTGTACTACTGCCCACTAATAGATAATGATGACCGCCATTAGTCCTCGTTTGGAATTCTACCCGTTCCGGTTTCCTTTGTGATTGTGTGCGTGTATGTGACCTAATGTAGCCCCCCCTCCCACGTATGTGTGTCCGTGCGTCCTCAGTTATTGTATAACCTCCAAAAAACCATTCCCGTGGCCCTCGGTCTCATTATCCAGCTGTCACACGGCGTACGATGATGGCGCCATTTCCGGGCCACTCTGTCCTCGTCCTGTTGTGTTGACCTGGCCGGGGACATTGTTTGGGTCCAGAACCCAACTCGCCTGGTTCACAATTTCCGGCGACAAAGGAGAGAGAGAACGCCCCTTTCCCATAAACGCTCATTATGTGATTTTTGTGACCATTTCTGCAATTATTACCGCGATGAGGTGCTCCCATGCATCATCATCCACGTTGACCGTATGGGAGACGGACTTGTGTGTCATTCTATTGTAACGTTAAGTACCTTCTGGTGGCAGCAATCTCGCGTTGAACGTGGACCGTGTTCGTTTCCTGTGCGAAACCTTGCGGTAATTGTTTGTCCGGCGTTACTCAGGACATTGTGTGTGCCGGTCGTCATCGCCCGCGTTTACTATTGGGCTTTGGCAGATCTCATCACGTCGTTTGCGCACCGTTCGTCAGCTGGCAGAGGACCGACTGTGACAAAGAGTGACATCTCCGTGACTTTGGCGCGTATCTCGACGAGATAAGGACGGTGGATGCAATTTACTATGTTTCGGAGCAGGTGGGAATTTGGGAAAGTTAAATGTATTTTTGCCTTCCTCACCTCACTGAGGCAAGGCTATAAAATCACTCGAAAAATGAACTTCTTCAATACGACTCCTAGATATACCTTCACGTATACCTATCGGCTCATAATCAAATTCTGAACAAATGTCTGTGGGGATGTGTGTAGACATGATTTTTTTCCACACGATTATCTCAGAACTGGCTGAACCGATTTTGGCCGGATCCGCCTTATTGTGTTCGTTTTGGTGTCCCCTAAGACCCTATTAAATTTTATTCTGATTAGTTAAGTATTTAAAAAGTTATGCCAAGAAAAAGATTTTTGTAGATACAAAAAGGGTGATTTTTTGCCTAACCTCAAAAGGCCAGGTCTTTTTGTTTACGTGCGAGAGTCGCGCCAGATGCGAAACGCCCGGTTGCCACATTGCTTCAAATGAGAGTCTGCATGTTTTCTGGAAAAGTCTGTATCAGGTATATATTTTTTTCATAAACTTATTTTCATTATTACTTTGTAAATGTGAGGAAGGCACCACCCACCTAATGGTGGATTAAGTCTCATTTTTTTTAAAAAGAATTATGATTACCTAAAACATTATTGAATATTCGGGTTTAATGCCAAAATGGGGTTTGGTGCCAAATCTTTGTCAAGGCGATTCCTCATTAGACGATTGGATTTGACACATGTAGTCAACACTAAAGAGAAACTAGATTTCTGCTACAAACAAAATTCGAGCTCGTGGCGTTATCAAAAGTTCAACTTGTATTTAATTTTCTTACGATGATTTTTGCTCCTAGAATCCATTGACAAAATTTTAATTATTTTAATTTTAATTATTTAATACCGTCAATTGGGTTAAAAAATACAGATCTCGTAATTTCTAAGTTTCAAAAATAATTTAAAAATGATATCGAACAACTTTTATAGTAGGCCTTTCATGGATACATTTTTCCAAACTACGGTAGAATTTGATGAACTACTATTAAAATTGATGATTATCAACTTTTTTTATCCTTAAAATTTGGACATTTTGGTTCACCCATACAAATCTCCATACAATGTTGGCTGCTGTCCATACAAAAATGATACGTAAATATTAAAACAACTGTAACTTTTGAGTGAATTTTCTGATCAATTTGGTGTCAAAAACTTTTTTTCGTAAAATCACGATAACTCGTGATGTTTATAAGCAAACCACTTATGTTTTTATATAATTTTTTTTGTAATTGTCTGCTCTAAAACTTTGTGAAACATTGTTGCACTCTAAAAAATAACCCTGCAAAGTTAAAAAACAACGAAATTTAAATTGAAAATTTTTGTTCTAAATGAAAAATTGACCTTCTGGGTAAAGTACATTAATTTCCCTTAAAATGACATGTTCCAAAAATTTTTAACAATCGAGTAACGGTAAAACGTATTTTTCATCCAAAAACACCACTAATTTCGATGAAAAATACGTTTTTTCAGAATTCTGAGTACGCCATCAAATCGGGCGTCTAATTTTATATAAAAGTCCCTTTGACACCAAATTTCTATCTCATCACCGTTTTAGGCTGCAAATTATTGAAAAACACCTCTTTTTTCGCTTGCTCAAAAATGAATGGGGTCGTACCGCCCCTCCGTCACGAGATATCAAAAACGGACATCGGATTCGTCATCAGGAACTAAAGTTACCCCTTAGGACAAAGTTTCACGCAAATCGAAGAGGGGTCGGGGCAACTATTCCCGATTACGTGTGAGTTGGTAGAGAATTACCCAGATATATATATATTTTTTAACAATTAAACTCGGATCAATAGATGCCATAATATTGACATTAGAAAAATTAGTCACCCTTTGAAAAAATCAATTAAAAGAGCAGATAATTTTTCAAAGTTTGAATGAGATATTTTATAGCTGTTTGAAAAAAATGGACAAACATTTTTTTTTTGTACTTTTAGTGGTAAATTTAGGGTAACTAAAAAGGCAATTAATTTATCGAAAAAATAGGGTTCTTGTCGATTGAAAATTGGATTTTACAATAAAAGGTGAATTTAACAATTGATTTTCTTACACTTAAATATTTTTGAAAATAAGATTTTTTTGAGAATCAAAAGTTGTCCAAAACTAATAAAACATGCTGTTTTTAATTTTTTGAAACTAGGTATAGAATTCCTTCTCCTCCTCTGGAGGTAGTTTTCTTTTAGAACTTCTAAAAAATTAAAGAACTATTAATGAATATTTTTGGATACCAACGTTCGAAAATTTATAACCCTTGCAGATGAAATATTTTATTTATTTGAGAACTTTAATTTTTTTTTTAAATTTTGATTGTGGCGTAAGTTGAGAAAAGTTGTTTTATATTTGTTATTTTTTCATTTTTTAATCATAACTCACAAATCACTCTAAATTACTAGGAAGGAACTATAAATAAAAAATCTTTGTTTGGAATTATATGCTGATTTTTTTATTGATCATTACATTTTCTGATTTAATACTGAGTGCCATTATATAAACATCCAAACGGGTTTGAGATGCCACGTAAGAGAAGCATGATTTGAATAATTCTTTCAAATATTACAATCTTAGAAGTATAGAAAAAACCCCACATATATATATAAAATTCCCTTTACGACTGAAAAACAAGCAAAGCAATGCAATCCACTTTAACGACCCCCGGGTCTTTTGTGGGCTCTGTTGCAAGTTTCTGCTCATTTCTAGGTGTCCGAAGGTTATGTGTGGTGAGTCACCCAAAACCTCTTTTACGAAAATGGACCGACAACTTAGGGATCGGCAGCCGAAGCCGCTAACCACCGCGCCACGAGGCCCTCCTCCCCCTTGTACGACTGAAAGACGACGAAATAGTGGAAAATAATTATATTTTAAAGATGTTCAATGATTTATTTCAAACCTAGAAATAAAATCAACAAAATTGTTATTACAACTTGTTTACAAATTGGACAAGAAGATTTTTTGTAAACAATTTGGGTTTTTTACAGACCTCTTTCAATACCTTATTCAACACTCTTTTATTAGATACATAATCAAAATAACAATAAAAAATATAAAACATTCTATACCTTTTTTATCAGTTACTATAAACATATGAAAAACAATAACTTATAGGACCCTTTCAAAATAAAAGTAGATATAGCCCCAAGTAACATTTTTTTCTAGGGGTTCTACAAGAGCTCTTCAAGATAGCTACAGCATAGCAGTTTGGACCGCGGTAGGATAAAATTCTCTTCAAGTACTCTTCCAAACTCCTGAAGAAGTTTTGAAGAGAATTTTATCCTACCGCGGTCCAAACTGCTATGCTGTAGCTATCTTGAAGAGCTCTTGTAGAACTCCTGGAAAAAAAATGTTACTTGGGAGACGCTCCATGTAGACCTTATAACCAAATGTTATTTTTTAATTGTGCAGTGGAAAAAAATGCTAGGAAAATCAATAAAATATTATTTAACCCTAAAGATGAGCAAACAAGAAGATCAGATCCAGTTTGTATAATCTTTCTTGTAAAAAAAAAGGCTTAATTGATATCTTTTTTCCAACAATTGATTCCTCAGCTAATTATGACCCAATTTCAATATTTACCCCTAATTACGGAAAGATCAATACCGACCAAAAGCTATTTACATGATCTCCAACAATGGGTGCTCCAGGTCATTAAATTATTCCACTTTGTGAGCAATTAAAAGCCACGATTCGCAGAACATCCACTGCTGCCCCTAATACTGCACTCTCTCTCCCTCCAAGAGTCAAGATTAACCAGATGGTACAGGTCAGCAGAAACTTCTGTTAACTACTGTTAGCATAACCAATTTCGCCAACCCCTGCGATATCCCCGCGAGAGGACAGAGTTTTATCTCGCCCGCGGGCGTCAACCGGAGCCGTGGTTAGGCAAATTTCCATTAACTGATACCGGTGAACATTTTAATTTTTCACGACTTTTTTTTTTGCTCTGCTGCCACGGGGAAACAGGAAAACTCTTCCAATTTTACCCACAGTCAACCTTTGGGTTGGTGCGATAAAACAATCAAGGCAGCACTTTTCCATTTTGCTTCGCGTTTTTTTTAAGGAGAGGAAAATTTTCCACCACTTTCCCAGATTTTTTCCCCCGAACCCCTCCTTCCGGATTGTGCAACTGTTTGCTCCAACTCCAACTCGCCTGGCAGCATCCAGGTAAATTAGCTAATTTTCAACACTCGTGAATCTACTCGTGGACCAACCGAACCGGCACAGAGTGCTGACCTGGTTCAACCTATTAGCAGCCAGGGCTAGGGAAATTGAGTTTTAAAATATTTCCACTCATAACGAGCTTTTGCACTTGTGCGGGTGGAAGCTTTTTTTTCCCGCGTGTTAAACGTGCTGAACTTTTCCTCACCCCTTGCCCCAGCTGCACTGCTTCGCCGTGGGAATGGAGTGTGTACTGTTAGGGAGAGTGGATTTCCGAAGCGTCAGCAAAAGTATTTTGCATGGTGACGGAAAGAGGAAAATCATTTTTTTATTATAATCTCTTTCTTTTGATTATGTTAGCAGACTATTTCATAAATAGAAAATAAGTTGATATTGAAACATGAAAAACAAAACTGCAAATTTATTAACAAAAAAAAAAACAACAAAAATAAAAACAACAACATAAATTTAAGCTTATAAGCTTCCAGAAATTTGACCAATATCTTCCGTACATGAGTTGAATCATATTTGTTGAGCTATATATTTATTTTATATTTCAAGTTTTTATTCCTTAAATTTCAAAATAAATAAAAAATATTTTAAAATATTCAAAATGTTTTGTATTTTCTTATTTTTAACATCAAATTTGAATTCTGCGACCTCGTTTTAGTCAACTGCCCAAATTTTTTTTTCGAAAATATTTATTTTTCCCGTGTTTAGGAGGTCATTTTGAGCAACTTTTGTTCTACGAAAAACTTTACTTCTCTTGTTTTATGTTTTTCTTGTTTCATTTTTAGTATTTTAATTTGCATTTATCTTGTTTAGTTTATGTTTGTTTTTGGTGTTATTTGGCCTACTCTACCACCTAATATAATTACATTTCGCCTTTCTAATTTTTTCATGTTTTTAAGTCACTAATTCATTTTTTTGCATGTTTTTCACATTTTCTGCTATGGAATCGCAACATCATCATTTAAATTGCAAAAAAAAAATGCGTAGAGGCATAGTCTGGGACACTACAAAAATTACTGCATACTTCTTTTTACTGAAAATATTGGAAATGTTAGTGAAAAACACAGCCTAAGTTGACCCCTAAAAAAATGACATTTTTGAAAACATTGGCAAAGTCACATAAAACTAGTTAATCTTCCAACCCTGAAATTTTCTAAAATTTTAAGAGTTCTTCTTTATCAGTGCTTTTTAAAGATCAAAAATTGGTTGAAAAATGGATTTTTGGCGATTTTTCAAATCGAAGCCCGTCTAGAGGCGGGGTTAGGTTGTAGAGGGTTAAATTAAAAAATGCAGTTTTTTTTTGTTTCATCACTGCCATTTTGACCACCAACTTGGATTTAAAATTCTAGATCACTTTAGAATACTTTAGGGGTATTATTTAAGCTCAAAAATCAAAAATAAGACAAGGAAAAACAATTTTTTTTCTTGATTCGATTATCCAAAGTATCGATGATCCGAAATGAAATTTAGGCCTTTGGATAATCGAGTCTGGAATGTATAAAATAAGATCCATCCTTAATAGCTTAAACTTAAAAAGATTTTACGACAATGTTTGAAAACTATCACAGTAGAATTGTTTCAGATTTAGGTCCTTACATACAATCAATGTTGATTGTAAAGTTATGTTCATTCTTCTCTCACATTCAACAATTTTTCACTACAATATTCCAATGTAAAATAACTTATTCTGAAAATCCATATAGAACAGTAATGTTGTTTCAAACTTATCTTTACAAAACTTTTTTAAATGTCAACAAATTATCATGAAATCATTTTTCCCATAATAATGTTAGTAAATTTTGTGTAACTTTATATTTTATGATTCAAATTTACTTATTTTTATAGTTTCTTAAAAAAAATGTAACAATAATAAAATATTTTGTATACTTAAATTAAAAAAAAAATGATTTTTTTTTTATCAAAAAAAGGAAAACTAATTTTTATTAAATGACATTTTCTGTTTTGTTATTTCAAACAAATCATCTTGAGGCCGAAGCAAATATTAGTCAAGTTTTTGTCTCTCGGCTCCTGGAGGGAACAAGCCAGAATTTCCACATTTCAATTAAAAATGGCAAGGCAATTGCTTTATACAGCAGTACAGTCGGTTTGCAATAATTAGTTTTCAAAAAATCTATGTTTTAAAGAAAAGTACCTTAGTCTCAAAATATTTCGAAATTCACTCAAACGTGATACAAACGATTCTTAACGCACAGGAATGCATTTGAAATTGTGTTACGCTTATTGCCCAGCTGCGCCTTTAGAAGGGTTTCATTTGAAAAAAAAAAACGCTTAAAATCTATTTATAACCAATTTTTGATCTGGAAAGAAAAAACTCTTTACAATTTACAAAACTTATGGGTTGGAAGTTTTACTTGTTTTATATGACTTTGCCAATGTTTTTAAAAATGTATTTTTATAGGGGTCAACTTTGGCTGTGCTTTTAACTACCATTTCCTATATTGTAAGTACACCAAGTATGCAGTAATTTTTCCAGTTTCCAAAACTTTGCCTCTACGCATATTTTTACAATTTAAATGATAGTGGTGCCATTTTATAGCAAAAAAATGTGAAAAACACGCAAAAAATTGAAAAAGTTACTGTAAAAACATGAACAAATTAGATAGGCAAAATGTAATGGTAGGAGGTGGTAGAGTATAAAAAGAGAGTTAAAATTTGACTCAAATTTTGGGGATTTCTGAAAAAAAATGCGTTTATGAGGGGGAGACAAAAATTTTGTAAAATATTTGCAACAACTTAAATGGAATCATGAAAATCAAAATAGACATGCAGCTTTTGTTTTTTAGATATTTTGGAGTGTTTTGAATGAAATCTTTGGGAAATTTTGTGAAGTCAGGAGATTAAAGTCTTTTATTTAGCTGAAATTTTCAGGGCTGACCAAATAAGGCATTTCCGATCATTTTATCGTCCATATGATTAATAAAAATAATTTTTTGCAATTCCGTCGTCAAACTACTTACTTTTCCTGTCATTCTTCAACAACGAAATAGCCTACTTTTCTGTACCAAAAATAACAGAATCGAATAGTAACACTTTTCAAAATAAATGCTGAAAAGTCCTACTTTTCAGCACTCAAATGGGTGCTGAAAAGTTGAACTTTTCAGCACTTGTTTCGAAAAGTAACACTTTTCAACATTTTGTTGATTTCAACTATTTACATGAAATACATGAAAATTTGACATAAAATTTCACTCAGTGTGTGTTTTTTGGAATTGCAAAAAATGTTGTATGAAACTCGTTGCAAAACTTGATTTTTTCAGCACTCTTCGTATTTATCCAACTCGGTGAACCTCGTTGGATAAATGTACGACTCGTGCTGAAAAAATCCTCTTTTTGCAACTTGTTGCATAAACTACTATTAATTATTTAAAACAATTTCCAGTTTCATGTTTTTTGCCATTTTTTTTACATTTCGATAACAAGTTATTATTTTTGAAAACCCCAAAATTAGAGAAAATAGCAAATCCATTGTAGATAAATTTTCAAACAGTGAGCCTAAAGCATTTTTTAAGGTTAAGATCCTTCGTCTCTTGAAAACATTGACATTCAATTTAACAAAAATTCTAAATACGTTCTAACTAGTTCAACCTTGCTAAAATTATTATCAATACTGAAAAGGCGTTTTTCAGCACGTCTGTTTATGCAAAATTCAAGTCTTTTGAAAAAATATTGTTAAATTTATCGAGACAAATTTAATGGAAGGGTGGTGAGGGGAGGAGTATCATCAACTTTGTGAAATATTAGCTACGACCTATGTTAGAATCAAGTTTAAATTTTTGTTCATATTTTCATTTTCATTTATCTGATTTTTTTCGAGACTTCAAAAATCTTTTTTTTATGCATTAAGCCATCGCATTTTCTGAAGTTAATGTCCTTTGACTCTTACCAAAATCGAGGGGGGAGGGCAAAAATAATAATAATTGAAATAACAATCGATGGTATTGACATTTGAATGTAAAAAAAAAAATCAAAAAATATTTGCAACTGCCTTACGTAAACCATGCTCACAGTCACCTGTAAAATTAACTCAGTTAATCCTATCCTTTCATGAAATATCAGGAGATTTGTATTGTACTCAAGAATCTTGAAAAAAGATAAAGAATACAGAGCTTTTTCTGTGCATTAGAAAATTTTAGAGTAATGTTTCTGTCGTTTACATTTTGTCAGTAATGTAAAACTTTAATAAAATGATTTTAAATATAATGAAAAGCTATACAATATTATTATAACTTCTAAAACAAGTTCTATTTTCGATTTTCGAAGCTCCTCTTTTCAATGAAGACAAAAATAATGTTAAAAGGGTTTCGTTTATTAAAATAACGATTCGAGTATTCATTGTTGAAAAAAAATCAATTTGGTTATTTTTAATTTATAATTTTTTTGAACATTGCATTTCTTTTAAATTGTCAAAATTATTTTATGCTAGATTTTTCACAAATGACATTTCAAAGCTCAATTAAACTTTTCCAAACTTTCCGTGCCAGGGCCATCCATTTTTCCGCGGTCGGTCACAGGTTCGGCAAACGCGGAAACGGTAATCCAGGTTTGCACTTGATAATCAGAAACCCAGAGCACAGAGTTCTGGAGTGGTTCTGGTTTCACCTTGTTCCTTTCCTATCAGCGCCGGGAAAAGCGGAAAAGTTTCACTCGAGTACCACCGGAGCATTCGCTGTGGGGTTCGCTATCTGTTCTACGCGGTGCCCACTTTAAGTGGGAGGAGAGGATTGGGAAAGTTGTGGGAGGGGGTGGCTTTCATTTTGAAAACTTTTTTTTTCCGCCAGCCAGCGAGCGCTAATTGTAGCGTCCGAGAGGGAGATAAGCAGGGAAACCACGCGCAATACTTTGCAACGATGTGTGTTTGCGTGCGCTGGCGTTTGCAAACTGTAGCAAATTGAAAACTCAGTCAATATTGGAGTTTTGCTGTAAGTACAAGGGGGGGATGATGACGATGGCGAGGAAACTCATTTTGAACAGCGGAAACATTCTTGTTGAAATTCTTGGAAATGTGTTTGTTAAAATATGTTATATTTATTTTTATTATTGCATTTATTTTTACTTTTTCTTTTGCCGATGAAAAACATCATCGAAAACTAAAACAAATTAAATACAACAATGAATCACACCTCAGCTAGACCCATTTGGAAGCAATTTTAGTAGCAGCAAAGAAATCACCCCACTAATCCAACCCTGCAAAGCTCCACTATGGCAACCACAACGAGAACGGTAAAAGCTTCCGTAAAAATAAAAAAAGAGACACAAACAGTGAGAAAACCCAACCAGTTTTATTATCTGTGCTTTTTGTTGTTGCTGTTCGGAACCTTAAATTGGTAGCCTCTGCTCGGCCCGAAAAACGTTCAAATAAAACAAATGACTATCATTAAAACGCCTTTTACGGCACTTGGGTGGGCAGTTTTTCCTCGGAGGGAGACCCCCCCCCCCTCCCCCGACCCCCAAAAAGGTGGTGGTATTTTTACAACCGTCAAGGGCGTATCCATTAATACCGAACCTAACGAGGCTGCGGAGTCTATTCCCCCAACTCTCTCTTCAGCTTCGTTCGAGAATTCCTTAACCTGCAGACACATACTAGGGAGTCCCCCAACATTCCAGGCCTAGTTTGGCAGCCGAAATAAATGAGGCAAATTTTTTGACCTGACAGGAAAAAGGAATACGACCAGAATGGCTAAAAATTACCGTGTCATTATGTGGGTTAAGTTGAGTTCCCTAAATGTTGCCCTCAAACTAGGGGTTGGGGGACGATTTCCCCAGAATGTACAACTGAGTTGATTTCCCAATTTTTCAAACAAAATAATAAAATACATGACATGGCAAAAAATTACGAAAATTTTACTTTTTTTATGAAAATTATTTTTTTTTAAACATTTCAAGTGACTATTTCTAAAACCCTGAACAGTTGAGGGTTAACCAGAACCCGTTCCCACTTTGTGCGTGTGTGATTCATTGACCTCTGCAGGAATCGCAGCAAGGTTCAGGGGGAGAGGTGGAAAAAGTTTAATCATAGAGATTAAACGTAGATAAGCTCGTGTATAGCCCACGTGAGATAAGGCAGAAGAGGGGAGTCGAGTCCCACTCATGGAACTCGGAAAATGGGGGAAAGTTTTTGCGCAAATGGTAGACAAAAAATGGGTTCAAATCACACCTGGGGGCTAAGTAAGGAGGAGGAGAGATTGTTGGAGAAAATAAGTTTTATTGTTTAGTGGTAAAGACATAATGTGTTGTTTTTGGTAGGAATCGTTATGATAATTTTTAAATATAATTTATTTCCAATACTTGAGCAAATCTTTCCGGATTCCAAAACTGGAATTGCTCAGGAAATTTAATATTTTTTTCATACCAATACTTTTGAGGGTTAACAATTTGTTAAACAATTTCCGCATAATAAGATAAAAAAGTAAAAAAATCAAAAAATTACTCTTGGTGAAAATTGATTCAAAAAAAGGCAAAACATATTTTTTGTCCAAAAAAGAGCATTCTTTTTCATCATCACTTCTCGACCATTCAGTAACCGCACCGCGGAAAGATTCCACCGAAAAATTTTACACATCATAACTTTTTCGCCCCGGGAAAAGTTTGCATTCACAGTTGAAATTGAGCAGAAAAACGCCACAACACCAAAACCCAGAACCTCTGAGCAGTATCAACTCGTAAAGTGGAACGGGGACAGTCCCCTGGCTGCCATTCCGGGCCATTCTGAGCCATTCCCCAACCTCCAAAAGTGGCCAACTTCATCCTCCCCTTCGAGGCAGAAAGTTAGAGAGTGCGGGTAGTTGTCGTGAAACGCGATACTTTCCCCCCGAACGGTGGACGTGACCCTGGCTGAAAACTCCGAAAGGACACACACACACCGTGGAACGCGGAACAAAAGCCTCGAAAAGTTGAAACTGTTTTCCACGCTGTGGAGTTGGGACCTTTTTTCACCAAACAACAAGTGCGTGTCTTGGCCCCTCTTCCCTTAAGAGGGAGAAATGTTTATTATTTTCGCTGGGGGTTTTGGAGCACCACTTTTCATAACCGCACGTGTGTGCTGCACCGGGTTGCTTTTTTCAGCTCTGGTGGATTTTTCTCTAGGTTATTAATTATCCCCTCAACAGCATATCTCTGTCTTAAAAATGATTGAATAGAATAATCAAACAGAAACATTCGCAAATCAAAAACAACGAACAATAATTTGTCAACCAATTCTCAAATTTTCAAATCGAGGGGAAACGCGTTTTCTTAAATATTTGTTTGGAGAATTAGAGCGGTTTGTCGGTCACGCATACACAAAAAAGTCAATTCTCGAAATCGTGAGTTGTGTTCATGAATATGAGAACCACGAAGGAATAGATTCACGTTTATTGAAGAATTCGAAGAGATTTTTTTCCGCCAGGTTCGCTGTTGTTTCAGCGATGTTCGGAGAGACAGCCCACATATGTACATACAGTTTGAGCAGTTTTAAGGGAAAAATATTTTTTAAGAAACCTTCAAAATTTCAATGCAAATTGAAGTGCAATCAGTTGAAATCAATTTAAAATGCATTCCCCTGCGATTAAAATCATTTTTTGCAGGTTTGGGTTGATTTAAAAAGCATTTGAATTTTTGAATATGTTCGATGTGAGCAATTCTCTACCAAAACCGGAAATGGATTTTATTTGTATTTTTTATTTGGCTCAAACTTTGTGGGGGCCTTCCCTATGACCAAATAAACTATTTTGTGTGATTGGTTCATCCATACAAGTCTCCATACAATTTTGGCTGCTGTCCATACAAAAATGGTATGTAAATATTCAAACAGCTGTAACTTTTGAGTGAATTTTCTGATCAATTTGGTGTCTTCGGCAAAGTTGTAGGTATTGTTGAGGACTTTTGAGAAAAAAAAGGTACACGGAAAAAAAAATTGCAGATTTTTTAATCAACTTTTTTTCTCCAAAATACGTATTTTTTTATTTGTTTTAAGGGACAAAAATCTGCAACTTTTGAGCCATAGAAAAACATGGTCAAAAAATCTGCCGCCGAGTTATGAATTTTTGAAAAAAAGTGATTTTTGGAAAAAAATCGAAGTTTTATTCAAAAACAAGTTTGACATTATTTTTTTAATGCAAAATTGAATTTGAAAACGAAAAGTACTTTACAGATTTTTTGATAAAAGGCTCCGTTTTCAAGATATAGCCGCCGAATGTTTGATTTTAGCGAAATATTTACAGTTTTTCAATTTTTAAAAATAGCGACCATGAGTGACCATTTCTAAATTATTTTTTTTGAGTAGTTCAGAAAACTTGCTATAAAATTGTCTAAGAGACATTGAAGATTGGACCTCGGTTTGCTGAGATAGAGCCGCTTTAAGAAAAAGAAACACGAAAATTGAAAAAAAAACAAAACAACCCACCATTTTCTAATGACCATATCTCAGCAAATAATGGTCCGATTATCAATGTTAATGTATGAAAAATTCGTGAAATTTTCCGATCATTTCGAAAAAACTATTTTGATTTTTTTAAATCAAGACTAGCATTTTAAATGGGTGTAATATTCAATGTTTGGCCCTTTTAAAATGTTAGTCTTGATTTAAAAATTTTCAAAATATTTTTTTCGAATAGATCGGAAAATTTCACGAATGTTTCATGTTTTAAAATTGATAATCGGACCATTAGTTGCTGAGATATCGTCATGAAAAAAATGGTGGGTTATTTTGGTGAGATTAGGCAAACTTCAATTTTCGTGTTTCTTTTTCTTAAAGCGACTCTATCTCAGCAACCCGAGGTCCAATCTTCAATGTCTCTTGGACAATTTTATAGCAAATTTTCTGAACTTTTCAAAAAAAAATATTTTTAGAAATAGTCACTCATGGTCACTATTTTTTAAAATTGAAAAACTGTATATATTTCGCTAGAATCAAACTTTCGGTGGCTATATCTTGAAAACGGAGCCCTTTATCAAAAAATCTGTAAAGTACTTTTCGATTGCAAACTCAATTTTGCATTGAAAAATAATGTCAAACTTGTTTTTGCATGAAGCTTCGATTTTTTTCCAAAAATCGCTGTTTTTTTTCAAAAATTCATAACTCTGCGGCAGATTTTTGACCATGTTTTTCTATGGCTCAAAAGTTGCGGATTTTTGTTTCCTAAAACATATCAAAAAATCTCGAAAATCAAAAAATACGTATTATGGGAAATTGAGTTTAAGTGAAAAAAAAGTTGATAAAAAAATCTGCAAAATTTTTCCGTGTACCTATTTTTTTCTCAAAAGTCCTCAACAATACCTACAACTTTGCCGAAGACACCAAATTGATCAGAAACTCAAAAGTTACTGTTGTTTGAATATGTACATACCATTTTTGTATGGACAGCAGCCAAAATTGTATGGAGACTTGTATGGGTGAACCAATGAAGCAAAATAGCTTATTTGGTCATAGGGAAGGCTCCTACAAAGTTTCAGTCAAATCAAAAAGAAATCGGCCGATTTTGTAAAGAGTTGCTCATGTTTAGTATCGCAAAAAGCTTTTTTTTCGCTAAAATGATGTTTTCATCAAATCTTTCGTTTTGGTTTGTTATCTCAATATTTATATTTTTTATTTATATTTAAATTGATATGATTCTAAAAGTTTGTTCTAACGAAAAAAACGCTCATAAAAGCATTATTATTGAATCAAATCTAATATAAATCAATATTTCGAAAGAGTTTTTCAAAACATTTTAGGCAAACAACATGAAAAAAATACTCAGCCCCTATGATTTCTATCTCATTCGATTCGGTTATGCGATTGCCACACTCCACAAAAACTTTCATCGATGTTAAAAAAATCTTCATTGAGTGAAATATAAATCATAAACTGCAAAAAAAATAATAACGTCATGATTCGAAATCCGGACACTTAGTAGCATATCATTTTTGTTATAGCTGACAAAAAATCATGTAACATAGTAAATGTAGAAATATCATCCGGATGTGGTATAAACTGTCAGTTTTAAGAGAATGCATGCAAAACATGTCTTTTCATCAAAATTTAAAATTGTTGTGCATCGAATCCGGACACTGATAAAAGCGGATTCGAAATCCGGACACTATTGCTTTGAATTCCGGACACTCGATCTTCCTTATGAACCGCACATATTTGGACGGAAATGTTAGTGAATTGCATTCTTTAGGTCTCAAATAAACTGTTAACATAAAAAAATGGTATTTTGTATAAAAAATGGCTAGAAATTTAGAAAATCAAAACCATCAAAACCTATGAAATATTTCAGTGAAATGTTTCACATTTTTGATAAACTTATAATTTTATTTTATTTAATTGTTTTGGCATTAATTACAGCATTCAAACAAGCTTTAAATGAAAGTTGATGTTAGAATTCATCAAATAACACAGATTTGACATTCATCATGCGAACTTATATCCAAATAATTGATAACACAAGATGAGGTGTCCGGGTTTCAAAGCGTCCGGGAATTCGTATCATGACGTTATTTCTAAGCACACCGTCATTCCAAAAATTGTCGCGTAATGCTTCCACTCGCCAAAAGGAGGCGTGCACGTTTCTGTCAAATCTTTCTATAGTGCAAATACACCATATTCACAAATAAATTCCTTCGTGGTTCTCAAATTCATTAACACACTTCACGATTACGGGAATTGTTTTTTTTTTCTACGTTTAAAATAGGAAAGGGTACGAGTCGCGCTCTCACTGTTTTGGTTGGTTTTATCCCTTATCCCCGAATCCCACTTTCCCGAATCCCATATCCCCGAAAATCATTTCCCCGAAAATTCCACATCCCTGAAAATCATTTCCCCCAAAGTGCCACTTCCCCGAAAATCATTTTCCCGAAAATTCCACATCCCCGAAAATCATTTTCCCGAAAATTCCACATCCCCGAAAAGCATTTTCCCGAAAATTCCATATCCCCGAATGTCATTTACCTGAATGGCCATTTTACCGAACTGCCGTTTTCCCGAATGGTTACTTCACCAAAAAATCACTTTTTCCGAATGATGACTTAGATATAAACTAAATTGTTATTTAGGGATTTTTTTTTATAAAAGTATGACGTTAATATTAAATTCTCCTACGTGTTTTGTAAGATTAAAAAAAAAACAAATAACCGTAGAAGGCCATTAATAAACCACGCGGACACTTCAAGAGTGCGGGGTATTGAGATTATCCACGTTCCATAAAAAAGATTTTTTTGTAGCGGCCATTTTCAGCAAAAAACAATTTTCCAAAACGGTATCTACGTGGTAAGGATAGAACAGCAACGATAGCTTCATGCGACGACTCGATGCGCAGGATTCAGTTTGTTCTAGATTTTGTTTAACTGAACTAATTTGTTCCTATCAATTTTGGCTGGATAAAGGCTTTGAACAATTATTTTTTATTTTTTTACGTCCAATTCGAGTTCTGCGACCAACACTTTTAATCAAATCTAAATAGTTGATTATTGAATTACAAAAAGCATTTTTTGAATATTTTATCACCGCCATTTTAGATTAAAAAAACTAAATCACTTTAAAGTAGTTTAGGGGCTATACTTAAGCTCGACAGCTGATTTTGGTTGCCAAGGGCCCGAGTAACAATTACAAATTTTTGCGGTAGTCGGGCCTGAACGTGTGTCAAACACGTTCTGACCTGAAATCCCTTTGGCCAGTTGTCGCACTTACATCAATTTGAATACCGTAAACCGGGGTGACTTTGATAGGATTTCAATTTATTTTTGGAATATTTTCCAACTGGTAAGGCTTGTCTTGAGATTATTATTTTTAAAACATGTACTGGGGTAGCTCACACATGGTCCATATACCATTTTTGAAAAAAAGTTTTTTCAATCGTGTTTTAAAAAATAGTTACGTTAAAAATTCCTATTTTTAATTCCGGGGTGACTTTGATAGTCATAGTTTTTCTTGCTAAAATCAGATTCAAGGTGTCCAAACTTTATTTGTACGTCAAATGTAACATTACTAAGGTTGCTAATTTAGTTTTCTAGGAAAAAATCAATATTTATATTTCGTTAACTAAGTTTATTAGCTTTTTAACAAAATACATATAAATTTTAGGTAAAATTGTTTAAAAGTCAGAATTTTGCCTGAAATTCGTTAAAACTTGTTACGTTTATAAAATTATAGATTAATATTGCAATTAAAACTGAATTAGATGCAAAAATCAAAAGTTTACACATTTTATATGAAATTTGTTCAACTGAAAATGCATATGAAACAAGAGATTTTTATTTATTTATGTTTCAAAAACACATAATATTTATTATTTACAAACTTATTCAACCTTCTCCTAGTGGAAAATTGTCCAAAGAATCCGAAAATGCATTCCGTTTTCCGATTCAAAATTATGTTCGTTGAGAAAAACATGACAATTTGAGAAGACTTTAATAATGTTTTTCATCAACATTTTCTTAATTATAGTTAACTAACTTTTTAAACTTTTCAAAATTTTATGAAAAGTTTTTCTTGAGGTACTTTGAACACTTCTCTACCACGGTCAGTATGATTCAATACCATTCCGTACGTATTTAAGTTGTACTCTTCATTTTTCGGAAAAATCTCAAACCTATCAAAGTCACCCCGGCTATCAAAGTCACCCCGTTTTACGGTATTCAAAATTCAAGTGAAGTTCAGAATTTTTTGAACGTTCAATAGAGTAATCAACGTTCGTTTGTATTGCGTGTACGTACACAAAAATTAAGTGAGGTTAAATTTTGTCAGCCAGCAAAATCAAATGGTGCACTAGTGTGTGTACGCGAAACGTCATAAAGCTCTATTGTGGACATGATACTTTATTGATCGCTACTTCCCCGAACCCGGTCAGGCGAGTATGGCCGTTGTCCAGAACCGCGCGCAAGATTTCTCAAGATATTTAAAGTAATCTGAATCTGAAGTTATTTTTGAAAAGGTCCTACAAACATATGAAACACAATAACTTATAGGTCCTTTAAAAAAAACTCTTAAAATATTCTTAGCAATGGAACGCAATTGTCAGTTTTCCGTTTTCTCATCCAAGCGCAATTTTCATATCTGGAAACACTGAACGTAAATTTTGAGTACGCTATTGAATTATCCGTCAAAAAATCTTCAAGTTAGCTTAGTCAAAAGTTTTCTTTTAGTTAATAATAAGTTTTCTCAAAGATGAAGTTTTTTTTTAAAAATAGGAAAAAGAGGGGTTGTCACAGGCGTGGAGCTGTTTGGTCAACTAACTTAGGATTCTTGGTTTTTGAAGCATAAACAACCCACATGCTTATTATGAGCAAAATGGTGTTAAAAATATCCAAATTTTCAGAAAAGTCAACCCCTTCTCAATATGCAAGAAAAAAAGAATGCATGATACCAATAAAAGCAGTGCTAGCCGATTGTAGATATTTTTGTGGAAAGTGAATTTTAAACATTCTTTTTTGCCTTCCTCACTGAGGTAAGGCTATAATCCTGCTCTGAAAATGAACTTTTTATTAAAAGCTCCTAGACCCACCTTCATGAATACATATCGACTCAGAATCGAAAACTGAACAAATGTCTGTGTGTGTGTATGTGTGTGTGTATGTGTGTGTGTATGTGTGTGTGTATGTGTGTGTGTATGTATGTATGTGACCAAAATTCTCACTGAGTTTTCTCAGCACTGGCTGAACCGATTTTGATCGAACCAACTGCATTCGACTTGGTTTAAGGTCTAATACATCGCTATTGAATAATTTAAAGATTCGATAAGTAGTTCAAAAGTTATGTATAAAAACGTGTTTTCGCAAAAATCCGGATCTCAATTATATGCAAGTAAACGATGTCCGGATCCATCATCCGACCCAACGTTGTTTAGGTAATTGAAAGGCCTTTCCAATGAGTCCAAAACATTGAAGATTTGGCAACCCTGTCTCGAGTTATGACCACTTAAGTGATATTTATGTACTTTTTTGAAACCGGATCTCACTTAAATGTACGTAAACTATGTTCGGATCCATCATCCGACCCATCGTTGGTTAGGTAATTCAAAGGCCTTTCCAATGAGTCCAAAACATTGAAGATCTGGCAACCCTGTCTCGAGTTATGACCACTTAAGTGATATTTATGTACTTTTTTGAAGCCGGATCTCACTTAAATGTACGTAAACGAAGTCCGGATCCATCATCCGACCCATCGTTGATTAGGTAATTGAAAGGCCTTTCCAATGAGTCCAAAACATTGAAGATCTGTCAACCCTGTCTCGAGTTATTACCACTTAAGTGATATTTATGTACTTTTTTGAAGCCGGATCTCACTTAAATGTATGTAATCTATGTCCGGAACCATCATCTGACCCATCGTTGGTTTGGCAATTGAGAGGCCTTTCCAATGAGTCCAAAACATTGAAGATCTGGCAACCCTGTCTCGAGTTATGACCACTTAAGTGATATTTATGTACTTTTTTGAAGCCGGATCTCACCTAAATGCATGTAAAAAAGGTCCGGAACCATCATCTGACCCATCGTTGGTTTGGCAATTGAGAGGCCTTTCCAATGAGTCCAAAAC
This sequence comes from Culex pipiens pallens, assembly GCF_016801865.2. Classification (NCBI taxonomy): domain Eukaryota; kingdom Metazoa; phylum Arthropoda; class Insecta; order Diptera; family Culicidae; genus Culex; species Culex pipiens. The sequence continues at coordinate 178,429,349 of NC_068938.1, read as the reverse complement.
GTTGAAGATTTGGCAACCCTGTCTCGAGTTATGACCACTTAAGTGATATTTATGTACTTTTTTGAAGCCGGATCTCACTTAAATGTACGTAAACGAAGTCCGGATCCATCATCCGACCCATCGTTGATTAGGTAATTAAAAGGCCTTTCCAATGAGTCCAAAACATTGAAGATCTGTCAATCCTGTCTCGAGTTATTACCACTTAAGTGATATTTATGTACTTTTTTGAAGCCGGATCTCACTTAAATGTACGTAAACGAAGTCCGGATCCATCATCCGACCCATCGTTGATTAGGTAATTAAAAGGCCTTTCCAATGAGTCCAAAACATTGAAGATCTGGCAACCCTGTCTCGAGTTATGACCACTTAAGTGATATTTATGTACTTTTTTGAAGCCGGATCTCACTTAAATGTACGTAAACGAAGTCCGGATCCATCATCCGACCCATCGTTGGTTAGGTAATTCAAAGGCCTTTCCAATGAGTCCAAAACATTGAAGATCTGGCAACCCTGTCTCGAGTTATGACCACTTAAGTGATATTTATGTACTTTTTTGAAGCCGGATCTCACTTAAATGTACGTAAACGAAGTCCGGATCCATCATCCGACCCATCGTTGATTAGGTAATTAAAAGGCCTTTCCAATGAGTCCAAAACATTGAAGATCTGGCAACCCTGTCTCGAGTTATGACCACTTAAGTGATATTTATGTACTTTTTTGAATCCGGATCTCACTTAATTGTACGTAAACTATGTCCGGAACCATCATCCGACCCATCGTTGGTTTGGCAATTGAGAGGCCTTTCCAATGAGTCCAAAACATTGAAGATCTGGCAACCCTGTCAAGAGTTATGACCACTTAAGCGATATTTATGTACTTTTTTGAAGCCGGATCTCACTTAAATGTACGTAAACGAAGTCCGGATCCATCATCCGACCCATCGTTGGTTAGGTAATTCAAAGGCCTTTCCAATGAGTCCAAAACATTGAAGATCTGGCAACCCTGTCTCGAGTTATTACCACTTAAGTGATATTTATGTACTTTTTTGAAGCCGGATCTCACTTAATTGTACGTAAACTATGTCCGGAACCATCATCCGACCCATCGTTGGTTTGGCAATTTAGAGGCCTTTCCAATGAGTCCAAAACATTGAAGATTTGGCAACCCTGTCTCGAGTTATGACCACTTAAGTGATATTTATGTACTTTTTTGAAACCGGATCTCACTTAAATGTACGTAAACTATGTTCGGATCCATCATCCGACCCATCGTTGGTTAGGTAATTCAAAGGCCTTTCCAATGAGTCCAAAACATTGAAGATCTGGCAACCCTGTCTCGAGTTATGACCACTTAAGTGATATTTATGTACTTTTTTGAAGCCGGATCTCACTTAAATGTACGTAAACGAAGTCCGGATCCATCATCCGACCCATCGTTGATTAGGTAATTAAAAGGCCTTTCCAATGAGTCCAAAACATTGAAGATCTGGCAACCCTGTCTCGAGTTATGACCACTTAAGTGATATTTATGTACTTTTTTGAATCCGGATCTCACTTAATTGTACGTAAACTATGTCCGGAACCATCATCCGACCCATCGTTGGTTTGGCAATTGAGAGGCCTTTCCAATGAGTCCAAAACATTGAAGATCTGGCAACCCTGTCAAGAGTTATGACCACTTAAGCGATATTTATGTACTTTTTTGAAGCCGGATCTCACTTAAATGTACGTAAACGAAGTCCGGATCCATCATCCGACCCATCGTTTATTAGGTAATTAAAAGGCCTGTCTCGAGTTATTACCACTTAAGTGATATTTATGTACTTTTTTGAAGCCGGATCTCACTTAATTGTACGTAAACTATGTCCGGAACCATCATCCGACCCATCGTTGGTTTGGCAATTTAGAGGCCTTTCCAATGAGTCCAAAACATTGAAGATCTGGCAACCCTGTCTCGAGTTATGACCACTTAAGTGATATTTATGTACTTTTTTGAAGCCGGATCTCACTTAAATGTACGTAAACGAAGTCCGGATCCATCATCCGACCCATCGTTGATTAGGTAATTAAAAGGCCTTTCCAATGAGTCCAAAACATTGAAGATCTGGCAACCCTGTCTCGAGTTATGACCACTTAAGTGATATTTATGTACTTTTTTGAAGCTGGATCTCACCTAAATGCATGTAAAATAGGTCCGGAACCATCATCTGACCCATCGTTGGTTTTGTAATTGAGAGGCCTTTCGAATGAGTTCAAAACATTGAAGATCTGGCAACCCTGTCTTGAATTATGACCACTCAAGTGGTATTTATGTACTTTTTTGAAGCCGGATCTCACTTAAATGTACGTAAACGAAGTCCGGATCCATCATCCGACCCATCGTTTATTAGGTAATTAAAAGGCCTGTCTCGAGTTATTACCACTTAAGTGATATTTATGTACTTTTTTGAAGCCGGATCTCACTTAATTGTACGTAAACTATGTCCGGAACCATCATCCGACCCATCGTTGGTTTGGCAATTTAGAGGCCTTTCCAATGAGTCCAAAACATTGAAGATCTGGCAACCCTGTCTCGAGTTATGACCACTTAAGTGATATTTATGTACTTTTTTGAAGCCGGATCTCACTTAAATGTACGTAAACGAAGTCCGGATCCATCATCCGACCCATCGTTGATTAGGTAATTAAAAGGCCTTTCCAATGAGTCCAAAACATTGAAGATCTGGCAACCCTGTCTCGAGTTATGACCACTTAAGTGATATTTATGTACTTTTTTGAAGCTGGATCTCACCTAAATGCATGTAAAATAGGTCCGGAACCATCATCTGACCCATCGTTGGTTTTGTAATTGAGAGGCCTTTCGAATGAGTTCAAAACATTGAAGATCTGGCAACCCTGTCTTGAATTATGACCACTCAAGTGGTATTTATGTACTTTTTTGAAGCCGGATCTCACTTAAATGTATGTAAACGAAGTCCGGAACCATCATCCGACCCATCGTTGGTTAGGTAATTGAAAGAACTTTCCAATGAGTCCAAAACATTGAAGATCTGGCAACCCTGTCTCGAGTTATTACCACATAAGTTATATCTTTTTTTTTCTAAAGCTAAAAAAAAGCTGAAATGTGTGTCCAAACCACTCATATCTAGCAAAACAATGCAAAAGGACCGAAGCCGAAGTGTAAACAAAGAGTCTATCCTGCTCATGTCAGTTGATGTTTACATTCGGAATGAGCAGGATAGACTCTTTGTTTACACTTCGGCTTCGGTCCTTTTGCATTGTTTTGCTAGATATTACCCATTTTTTGTAAAAAGTGAGGAAGGCATCAACCACATAGGTGGATTAGGTAAGTTTTTTTCATCGTTTCACTTATCCTGTTCATCGGCTCGTTTGGCCTGTCATCCATATTTCAATTTGGCACCCGTGCTGCACGCTGAATTTAGTCATGCCCTTTAAAATTCACATTCAGCAATGATATTTATGAGTTTTGGCTTGGTGTGTGTGTGTTTGCGAGTTTGGGGTATTTGGGAAATAAAGGATCGTTGTCACGATATGCTAATGGGGGCCGGGCCTTGAAGGTGGAATGAGAGCAGCGCCGACTTGGGTGAAGTTTAAGGTTAGGCTGGGTGCGATTTTCATTGTGCCGAGGTCTTGTTTGCTCGAGAGTAGGGAAAGTTTAATTGGCTCGATTAGGACGTACCATGTTGCGACTAAATTTGTAGCGGAACGTAACGATTGTGTGGTTGAGAGCGAGTTGTTAGGAATCAACACAAATGTTGAAAATTTTAACATTCTTTGAATTAGTTCCAAGGAATTTCTCTCTCTTGAGAGATGAATAAATAAGAGATTCTTAACAACTTCCAAAAACCTCCACCAGCTTGACCCAACCCAATCAATGATAACGATTTCCTGTTAAAAATAAAACCAGCAGGTTCAAGTCTTCTTACTCTCCACCATCATCTAGGAAGCGAAACGATTTCCTCAAATCTGAACCAGATCCCTGTGTAGACCCCGTCGGAGTTTGTTCCGAGTGATGAAATTTAAATGCCCTCCGGGTGTTGCGGGTAAAACTATACACCGGAACCATCCTGGTCTGACTAACTCTCGGGCAGGTTGCACAGTCCGGATGATTTAGGGCGGGGGGAGAGGCCAACGTCTGGACCGGGAGATCTGCATATCTCGTAATCTGATTAAATTTTAAACATAATTTGAAGGTTGGCTGGTTGGCTTGCGGAAGAGGCAAAAGGAAGTTTGAGGTAAAACCGACTATGTTCGAGCCTGGCAGTGTAAATATATGGGAAGTTAACCCCCTCGCGTGAGTCCTCGGAACGTCTCTGACTCCACCAGCAGGGGTGCTGTTACTCTAGAATTCTTTTGTGCTTTTGAACTCTTGTTCTGTTGCTCTGTTTTTCTATTTGTATTTTTTCTTCTTTTAAACTATTTTATATTCTTGGTTCTGAAAATGGAAGCGTAAAAAAACCTAACATCTTCATTCTTCCACAATGCATTAAGTCATTTCAACTTTCCCCAACTCTTTTTAACCCCACAGCCATTGAACCGTGAAAAAACGTGGAATGACACAAAAACCAGCAAAGAGAGCTATATCCCATAAAATTGAATTCAAATGCAGCGATGATGGTGACATTCGTTCTTCGGAGCGGTATGGTGACGATGGTCCCGGAGGTCGTTTTAAATTTTCCACTCTTTTGCACTCGCTGCGTCTCTCTGTATTTCCGTGGAAGCGCGATTTTCGTTCGAATTTGTGCTTGCTTTCTGCGAAGGATGGCCGCTTTACGGGGTAATCGATACGATTATGGAAAACTTTGGGGACTTTGGGAATCAATTTGCGGCAGCGTTGTGACGCTAAAGCGTGAACGGCGACGGCGCTATGCAAATCGGGTGCATCTTCCGGAAGGATGGGTTGGACTTAATTTCTTGGAAAAGAATGTTTTATTTTGAAGGAGGCAAAATTCTTTGTTATTCTTTGGATTTAGTTTTTCCTTTAAAAACAATAACAAAGTTAAATTGAATACTTTAACCTTTTATTTAATCAAAATTGGCCTTGAAATTTGCTTACTTTTCTCATACAAACATTTATTTCATCAAGTTGTCTGTTATTATAATCCTATAAATTTTAAAATTTAATTCGACTGAAAGGACCTCCGTGTACGCACGAGAGCAAGCAGCAGTCAAGTGCTCAGTGCTCCATCGTTTTTTCGATTTTTTTTCGCCGTAGTTTACCGTGATTAGCCGCGAGTTTGCTCCACCAGCATGCCAAGGGCCGGCCGTGGCCGTGGCAGTTCGAGTGCGGCCTCGAAAAACCCGCGAAGTTCGTCTACCGGCCGTGTGCAAAAAGGTAAACAAACCAACGCCGTGTCGACCGCCATCGCGCAGGGGAGAGTGAGCGCAGAAGGAATCGACAAAAAGTTACTACATCCCGGATATGTTCCAAGATCACCAGTGCGAACCCGTTCAGGTACTTCCGGTGCCACGACCAGTGGCACATCGACATCCGCCAACATTCCCATCAGGAACGAGTTCCAGATGCTGAGTGACGACGATGAAAACAACAACAACAACACCGACGGTAGCAGCACTACCGACGACGACGACGATGATGGTCGTGCACGGAAAAAAGTGCCGACGTCAAAAAAGAACAATTCTCCTACGGAACGAAGACCACCTCCAATTTTTGTTTTGGACACGTTGGCGGACGATGTTGACGAGTTGCTGGAAGGCCTCGGATATTGTCTGAAAATCGGTAAGTCGGCAGTGCAAGTGATCACACTGAACAGAAAAGATTTCGACCTGGTGCTTGAAGAACTGAAGCGTAGCAACTTCAACTTTTACACATACGACCCAGAGAAGCCCCCTGTTAAGGTCGTCTTGCAGGGTTACCAAGACCGTCCGATCGCCGACCTGAAGCGACACCTCTCGAACGCCGGAATAAAGCCACGGGAGATAAAAGTGCTCTCGCGAAAGACAACAGTCACAGGTACACACACCCTGTACCTGTTGTACTTCGACCGCGGCACCGTCAAGATCCAAGACCTGCGGCGGACTAAGACGTTGGACGGTTTTTGGGTAAACTGGCGGTTTTACACCAAGAACCCGACGGACGTAGCGCAATGCCACCGTTGCCAGAAATTCGGCCACGGCTCGCGGAACTGCAACCTCCGGCCCCGCTGCGTGAAGTGCGGTGAGTCACACCTTTCGGAGGCGTGCGCACTGCCACGAAAGGCGGACTTGGGGGAAAATGCGGAACAAACTAAGCCGCGCGTAAAGTGCGCGAACTGTGACGGCAACCATACCGGTAATTACCGCGGATGCGTCGCGCGCAAGGCCTACCTCGAGGAGCAGGAAAAGAGAAAGAAGAAAGCAGCAGCGTCCCACTCTCCTCAGCGAAGTACGAGCGCAGCCGTTCCTGCAGTTGGGCAGCGTACGGTTCCAGCGGACAACCCAGCGATCCCTCCTGGATGGGGGCGGTCGTTTGCCAGCGTGGTCGCTGCCGGTAGCGGCGATGCGGCCCAGCAAGGAGTCACCGGGGAAGATCTCTTTACCCTGCCGGAGTTCTTTGCTCTCGCGGGGGAGATGATGACGCGGTTTCGGAGCTGCCGTAACAAGGCGGAGCAATTTCTGGCCCTCGGGGAGCTGATGATCAAGCACATCTATAATTGATTATTTTTGTCTGTGATCTAGTTTTAAGCTTTCTCTCTATCTATCCTTTTCCCATTGCACTTTCTGTAAGTTTTTTGAAAACTTTTTCTTACTCTTGTCTATTCCATAGTTATAAGTAATAATTTTTCGATTGAATTACGATGTAAAACACAGCTGAAAGGAACACCAAAACTCTGTTGCGTACCTAAATGAACTCATTGTATCTTGATTATTCACAAATAAAACCGAATTGAAAATTGAATTCGACTGAAAGTTTATACAGTCACTTTTGGAAACTAATATATTTAACAACTGTAGAAAATAATCAGCAATGAAATAATCATGTTTCTGGACTATCATTTTTGTTGAATTTTCGAAAAAAGATTTTTTCAGCACGAATCGTAGATTTATTCAACGAAATACGACGAGTGCTGAAAAAATCGTCCCGACCGTGTGGATCAATCGGACCGCGCACTGGACTCACAATCCAGAGGTCTCCGGTTCGAATCCCGCGGCGGGCGCTCTAAAATTCTTTGTGTAAATTTGGGTATTCGGCGCCGTCGCTCCGTGCCATACTTTCATACACTTAGGAGCCCAGGGCGGCGAAGTCCTTGTAGATAAAAGGAAGACACTAGTGGTTGGTACTAGAAATGGTGGCCGACAGCTATAAAGTCAACTTCGTTCGCTGAAAAAATCAAGTTTTTCAACGAGTTGCTTACATTTTTTTTTGCAATTCCGAAATACGCTTTTTGGAAGGAATTTTCACCGTACAAACCAATAAAATATTTAAAAATGTTACTTTTCGAAACAAGTTGAACTTTTCACCACCCATTTCAGTGCTGAAAAGTGTGACTTTTCTGCACTGGTTTTAAAGGTATAAATTTTCCATTCTGTTATGTATCGTAGGAAAAAATAGACCGTTTCGTCGCTCGAGAGTGACAGGAAAAAGAAGTAGTTTCACGATGGAATTGCAAAAAATAGATTTTATTTGTCTTGTAAAAATGGAAAAAAATATGGAGAAAAAATTAATCACAACACAAATTAAAAAAAAATGACAAAAATCGTGTAAACACAAAATTGCAAAAATCACAATTTGTAGAAAATATTTTTTGATACCAATGCTCACAAAAAGTGAACCTTTGTAATGTTTTTATTATGGTATGAAAATCAAACATCAATGCATATTAAAAAGATCAAAACATATTATTATTAAATAAAAATATTAAATATTAAATAAATTAAAAATCTCATTGCTTTTTTTCAAAAACCTTAATTTCTTTACAAGAATGAACAATTCCAAAAAAACATGTTTCAATGTGGTGAACCTCGGTGAACCTCGTTGGATAAATGTACGACTCGTGCTGAAAAAATTCTCTTTTTGCAACTTGTTGCATAAACTACTATTTCTTTTTGCAATTCCGTCGTGAAACTACTTACTTTTGCTGTCATTCTTGAACGATGAAATAGCCTACTTTTCTGCACCAAAAATAACAGAATCGAATAGCAACACTTTTCAAAATAAATGCTGAAAAGTTCCACTTTTCAGCACTCAAATGGGTGCTGAAAAGATGAACTTTTCAGCACTTGTTTTGAAAAGTAACACTTTTCAACATTTTTTTGATTCAAACGATTTATTGACAAAATACATGAAAATTTGACATAAAATTTCACTCAGTGTGTGTTTTATGAAATTGCAAAAAATGTTGTATGGAACTCGTTGCAAAACTTGATTTTTTCAGCACTCTTCGTATTTATCCAACTCGGTGAACCTCGTTGGATAAATGTACGACACGTGCTGAAAAAATCTTTTTTTTGCAACTTGTTGAAACATGTTTCAAAGGGATTTTTCCAATATTTATCAGTGATAAGTTATTTTCCTGCTTTAGTTTGGCTTGTGATCGGTCAACTTAAAAACCAAAACAAATGCCTTGTACCTATCGAAAGAAGTGCTGAAAAGTTGAAGAGTGGTCGAAAAGCACCGATTTCTAAACATAATGAAAACAATGATTATTTTATAATGAATTCAACTAAAAAAAATAAGTTGTTTGAATTTGTCTGAGTAGGGGAAATTCTCGTATGTTTGGCAGGTTAAGCACTCGCTCCTAACTCCATCCAATTTTCTGATTGTCACTATTTAAACAACTAATTTTGCAAAACTTTTGATAGAAACTTGCTTGCTTGCTCACTTCTTATTAAGCTATTTATCACTCGATTTCAGATGAAAACGCTTTTAATTAGCATTAATTGAATGTCGAAGTTCTAACCTGCCAACATTAGAGGCACGCTGGAATAAGATGCTGTTCCCCTAATATTTTGATTTTAAAAGTATCTAAATTTAACAGTATAAAAAAACTTAGTGTTGCTTTTGAAATGCAATTGGATTTTATACCAAATCCATGAAAAAAAAAGAATATTTATCGAGCTAGATGCTTTATTACAATTCTAGGCATTGCATTGGTACATCCACACAAGTCTCCATAAAATTTTAGCAGCTGTTCTTACAAAAAAATGTACGTAAATATTCGGAACTTTCTGATCAACTTGGTGGTTTTGGAAAAGTTTCAGGTATTGATGAGGAATATTTAGAAAAAAAAGCACGGACACGGACACACGGAATTAGTTTTCTGCCAATTTTAATTTTACTTTTTTAGAAAAACTCAATTTTCCAAAGTCTGTTTTTTTTTAATTGGAGATTTTGTGATATGTTTTAGGGGAAAAAAAACACATTTTTTAGCCATATTGACGAATGGTCAAAAAATTTGAGCCAAATAAAAAAAATGGTCGAAATTGGTCGATTTCGTAGAGAATTACTATCAGGATTTTATTTCACAAGGTCTGAATAAAAAAAATCTGAATTGTTTTTTTTTGTTGCATTTTAGGGTACTTGCTATCATATATTTTGAAAATGAACGAGCAAAAAAAGTAGATAAAACTTGAAAACTGAACAAACCTGCTAGTACTTATTCGAATGAAACATAAAAAATTAGGAAAAAAAATCGTGTAAAGAAAATTAAAATTCCAAAAAAGAAAAAAACAACAAAGGTGTCAAGATACAACCTAGATTTCCTGAATAGTCTTGACCAATAGAAACAAATCGAACGAAAGTACAAAATAAATTGAAATGCCCTTTTTTCAAGATACACATTCACAAAACAGAACGAACTTTCACAACATTTAGAATTCGATTTAAAATAAGTTGCCATTATTCAACTCAGGGGTTTCCAAAGTATGGCCCGCGGAGTCATTTGGAATTATCATGTGAAATGGCCTCTCTATCATTTTATATTGATTTTTTTAAATTAATAATTTGTTTTATGTCTGAAAAACGTTGATACCCCTGCTTAAACATGTTTTTGTCCTTAACATCGTACTTGATTGTTTATTCAGGTGCGATTTCAAGATAAAACAGTAGTTTAAAATGATTTGATACTCAATTTCAATCCAATTCCATTTGAATCCAATCACGATGAGAGCTATATCCAAAAGCATTTCGATCATCACACTATGAGCTAAAACCCATTTCCTCGATTGAGCCAATTCTGAAAAAATAACGATACCGGCCCATTTCCCTGCCAAAACCAACCTTCAAACCGCGTTCCACCAAAGTTCAAGGTTCCCTCGACCATGTGCGAACGCTGGGGGTTTTCCCCCATCGAGTGCGATTACATTTTAGATACCACCAATAGATTGGGGGAAAACACTTCTCTATCGACGCTTCAAATTCAATCACTAATGCTCGTCGTCGTCGTCGTTGCAACGACAATCGCCGTCGACGGCACTAGTTGTGGCCCCCCGAAAACCGCACCGGCGATGCACTCCCAGGAAGCTCGTGCGAGGCCCGCCAGTTTCGATCAAACATAATCAATTTTCCAAACAAAGCGCCGTGGCCTGGCTCAACCAACATTTCAGTTTGATTTAATTTTCAATTTCCATTATCACTGCTTTGCTTAGGAGGGTTCTTGATGGAAAAGTTCGGTTTGCGGGGAGGAAGGTAGCGGGGAAAGCTCACGAAAGCTCACCAAAATCACGCTTTCGCAGACAGGTCGACATGATGGCGCAAGGGCGCTTCGTGAAAAACAACAAACAGTTTTCACTCCCGCTGAATCTGGCAGGGTGGCCAGAAGGGACTGCAGCCAGGAGATGTGCCACATTTCAAGGATGTTCCTCGTGAAGCGCATTAATTATGCCAAACAACGACGGAGGCATTGGGAAGTAGGGGGAGGTCACCTGAGTTGGGACTATAAAAAGTGAATTCGTCTGAAATTTTTCAAATGATTTGAGATTTCAATTTTCTGCTTACCCAAAAAAAATCACAAATTTCAAAATTGAACAAATTAGGAACTTTTCCCTAAATTGCTGCAACCGTTGATGGTGGTGATGCTGCTGTTGGGCGTTCGCGTGTTGCTTACGTTTGGGGGCATAACCCAGCCAAAACACACCAAAAACGGGGCTTCGCAAACAGAAATTTCCCAGCCCAAAGCTTTTTGAGCTGGTGGTGGTGGTGGTTATCGCGTTATCGTGAAAACCTCTGGTACTTTTTGGAATGCTTGTGATGTTGCTGTATCAATGTGTGTGTGTTTTTGTTTGATGGTGTGCGCAATGCAAAATGCTAATTATCTTGTATACCGTGAATTGTGATGACACGTCACGGTGCTGAGATTGTATGGAAAACGGAAGGGATGCCATTCAAATTCTTTTTATATCAATTTTTTATCAAATTTATATCATATCAAAAATTTAGAAAAAGAAAAACTTAAAACATTTGTAATTTTTCAGGGCTGTGGAGTCGATGACGGTGATAAAATTTTCTTTATGCATTTTTTTGATTTTTTTCACTACATATCGTAAATTTTAAAAAGGTTTTTTTTTAACCATTTTTCCTTTTGTTGCTTTAACACCATATTTTTATTTAGTCAAAAATTGAATTAAAAAATGAGTTGTTTTTCTGGTCTTTCCTTTAAAATACAAATTAATAAGAACTTTACCACCCAGTTTATAGGATTTTCTCATTTTATTTAATCTAATCAGCCATTTTTTGGGATTTTTTAAGATAAATTGGGTAGAAGGTAAACAAGTACCGATAAGCAACTCTCTACAAAATCGGCCGATTTCGACCATTTTAATTTAGGGGACAAAAATCCGCAACTTTTGAGCCATAGCAAAACATGGTCAAAAAATCTGCCGTCGAGTGATTTTTGGAAAAAATTGAAGTTTGATGCAAAAACAAGTTTGAAAGTTTGACATTATTTTTAATGCAAAATTGAATTTGCAATCGAAAAGTACTTCAGAAAATTAGAAAATTTGCTATAAAATTGTCTAAGAGACATTGAAGATTGGACCTCGGGTTGCTGAGATAGAACCGCTTTAAGAAATAGAAAACGAAAATTGAAGTTTTCTAAATCTCACCAAAACAACCCAACATTTTCTAATGACGATATCTCAGCAACTAATGGTCTGATTTACAATGTTAAAACTTGAAACATTCGTAAAATGTTCCGATCCCGTCGAAAAAAATATTTTGATTTTTTTTTTAAATCAAGACTTACATTTTAAAAGGGCTAAACATTTAATATTACGCCCATTTAAAATGTTAGTCTTGATTTAAAAAATTTCAAAATATTTTTTTCGAAAAGATCGGAAAATTTCACGACTGTTTCATTTTTTAATATTGTAAATCGGACCATTAGTTGCTAAGATATCGTCATTAAAAAATGGTGGGTTGTTTTGGTGAGATTTAGAAAACTTCAATTTTCGTGTTTCTTTTTCTTAAAGCGGTTCCATCTCAGCAACCCGTGGTCCAATCTTCAATGTCTCTTTGACAATTATATAGCAAATTTTCTGATCTTTTCAAAAAAAAATTTTTTAGAAGAGGTCAAGGGGGGGGGGCAAAAAATAAAAAAAAATATAAAAATTTAAATAACAAGCCATAGTCTTCACATTTAAATGAAAAAAGTGTTTTAAAATGCATTTTACACTAGTTCAGTTGTTTTGCAATCATTAGTTTTCAAAAAATCTAAGATCTGACAAAAACAAAAATTGTTTCAAAAAAAAAAAGATTTTGCATAGAAAATTTTCAAAAAATCTTAGGATTTTTTAATAAACCCAAACATGCTAAAAATGATTTTAAACGCAGGAGAATGTATTTTAATTTGATTTCAGCTGGTTGCACTTAAATTTTCATTGAAATTTTGAAATTTATTGTAAAAATATTTTTTGCCCCCTGATTTTTCGGGCCAATTTTGAGGGTGGTGACAAAAACTTTTAAAAATATTTGTACCAGCCTAATGTCAAACTTGTTTTTGCATGAAACTTCGATTTTTTTTCAAAAAAATCACTATTTTTCAAAAATTCATAACTCGACGGCAGATTTTTTGACCATGTTTCTCTATGGCTCAAAAGTTGCGGAGACAGCAATATGATCAGAAAATTCACTCAAAAGTTACAGTTGTTTGAATATTTACATACCATTTTTGTATGGACAGCAGTCAAAATTATATGGAGACTTGTATGGGTGAACCAATGGCACAAAATAGCTTATTTCTAGAGGTTTTTTGAAAAGGTCCTATAAACCAAATTTTCAATTTTTGCTTTTTGGGTGTTTTTAGAACCGCCTTGAGTCAGGGGTATTCAAAAACACCCAAAAAGCAAAAAATGAAAATTTGATTTATAGGACCTTTTCAAAAAACTCCAGTTTTCTACCATCCACACAATTTTCAAGTTGTATGATGGTTAAAGTATCACAAAAAAACAGTTTTGTAAATTTCTAAAGGAAAATTACCTCTGAAAAATAATAATTGTTGAATGTTTAGACACAAAACTTAAAAAAAAATCTAAAATCAAGCTTTGTTTTTGAAAAGTTCTACAATATTTTTTCCCTTATTTCATATTTTAGACCTAACGTCAAAATATTGAAATTATTTTTAATATCGAACCAACAGTTTTAGAGATTCGTTTTCATCGATTCAAATTCTTAGTCAGGTTGTATCTTAGACAAAAGGTTTTCGATTTTCTCCAAAGTTTCAGAGGAAAATTGTAAAAAAAAATCAATTACTTTTCAATTTTCTTCAAGAGTTGCTTTTCTGAATAAAATTTTGGAAAAAAAATTTATAAATATTGAAATTTTCGAAAATTATAACCTAAAAGTGAGTTTAACTCCAAAACGGTGCAAACATTTGATAAGTACTTTTTGATTGCAAACTTTATTAATACAATTGTTTTGACACATTTTCGGTATTTTTCCTTTTACTTTAAATCTGGAAACAGATTTTGCCCTATCCTGGTGCAAATGATTGATCAAACTTGCAGTGACAGAGTACGCCGATGCCATCAAATCAGATTAGAATCATTCAGATTTTTACATGTTTACGCATTCATTTAGTATGATTCCATCCCGCAAAATTATGTGGAGACTTGTGTGGGAAAACTAAAGATGCTAAATTGCCTCACTTCGACATATGGAATATATGTACTAGTTTCATCTAAATCAAAACATACACATTTGAAAATCGCGAAATAACTTGCGAAAATATTTTGTTTAATTTTAAAACAAGTGCCTGAAGGGATTTTTTTTTATAAAAAATCTTGTGTTAAAAAAAATTAAGTGCAGCGCTATTTTTACTATTTAATTACAATTTGTTTTTTGAGGAGGTCTTATAAACATTTTTTTTCAATTTTTTCATGTTTTGAATATCCCTGAGGTGGTTTGAAAACACCCAATAAGCAACAATTTAAAATTTGATTCATTGGACCATTAAAAAAAACTCCATACGTATTCTAGTTTTTGTTTGATAAGAAAGCTATCCACGACAAAAATGAACAACCAACTCTTATGCCGAAATATCTGGCAGCCCTGGTCATTATTCCCAACAATCCGGCACACGATCCGGAATGACATTCACCTCTCACCACCACTACCCAACAGTGTTCTACAAATCTGCCAACAGTGCAATGAAGGTGTCAGTTTATAAAAATAAACACCAAAGACGAGCCGTTCTTCCTGTTGGCATAAATTCCGGCACAATTTCCTCAATCCCCTCTCCTCTCCACCCTGCCGTACAACGCCCAGCCATCCGGATCCGCTCGTGACAGGAATTGGGTGGCAATCGTATCACGCACCATTAAAATGTAAAACATACACAAAACCGTCATATCAGAGCAGAGCTTTTGAAAAGGGGGCGAGAGCCTGTTTTGGTTTTATTTGAAATCAGATTTGTTTAAAAAAAAATATTTTTTTACCGGTATAATTTGTTTCGGGTTGAGAATAAATTAAATTTTAAAATTAAAGTTTTCCAAAAACAAGCCGCCCACTCTAAACCAAAGTTCAAAAAGCAACAACATGCCATAGCTCATCGGGTGTGAGTCGTCACCCTGTGTTGTTGTTGTTCCCGTTGATGTCAGAGAGGTGTGGCTGGCCCGGTTTCGTGCTGCAATCGTGCGGCTCCTGCTTGTGAAGGATTTCCGTGCGCGCACCGGAGAGAGAGACTGAGTTTCCGCCGGGGGCATGGGGCTGTCAGAGACGAGTCCGTACACCGCGCACACCACCTCAGATTAGCAGCACAAATGAAGTTGTGAAATGAGGCACCGGGAAGCCTAATGAATTTTAACAGCTACCCAACAGGCGGACAGGTTCGGGTGAAGTTTTTTTGGGGGAGGGTTGGAGGAGGGAAGGGAAATTCAGTGTAGTTGAGCTGGTGATGTGTTTTGTTTTTATTTTTCCGGATAATAGCTAGTTGTTTTGTGAGAAGGTGTTTGTAGTTGTTTGTTCTAAGAGTTGGGTGAATAATATTGTTTATTTGAACTGTGTTGAGTTAGAATTAAATTCGCACGGGCGATGACTTTGAGTACGAGTTGTTTATTTATGATTTTTGAAAACAAGAACTTTAAAAATATTCGTAATAACATAATACAGTAATTCTTTTTGAGTTCTGAATTTTTATTCAGTTATTCACGTTGTACTTATTTTTATTTGTTGAAATGAATTCAAGCTTGTTTAGATATTCTTTCAAAATAAGCAGTTTTTGAAAATTAAAATATATTTTTTTTAATAACTTTCTCTATTTTTAAAGGTCCCAATCATAACATTTTTTATTTTTTTTGTTTTTAAGGTTTTTATTAGATCTTGAGAATTTTATTAAAATTAAATTAAATTTGAATTCTTAATATTTGGGAATTTGCATCTTTTGAGCAAAGTTCTATTCATTTGAAAAAACGAGTTTCAAATAATATATCAAATAAAAAAGTTATTTGACATCAAAAAGTCCTTTTAACAATACATTTCCACCTCATCACCATTCCAGGCTGCAATTTATTGAAAAACACGCCTTTTTTTAATGTATAAAAATGGAAGGGGTAGTTTCGCCCCACTGTCTCAAGATATCGAAAAATGGACCTCGGATTCGTGATCAGGAACCAATATTACCCCTTAGAAATTTAAGAAAATCAAAGAGGGGTTGGGGCAACTGCTGTTTCAGTTGGCGGAGAAACGAGAAATGAAAAATGTGAAATGAGAAATGAGAAATGAGAAATGAGAAATGAGAAATGAGAAATGAGAAATTAGAAATGAGAAATGAGAAATGAGAAATGAGAAATGAGAAATGAGAAATGAGAAATGAGAAATGAGAAATGAGAAATGAGAAATGAGAAATGAGAAATGAGAAATGAGAAATGAGAAATGATAAATGATAAATGATAAATGATAAATGAGAAATGAGAAATGAGAAATGGGAAATTAGAAAAAACATAGAGGAGTGAAAATTGAAAAATGAAAATAAATTATGTAACTTAAGAATTGAAAAATCAAAAATAAAAAATAAGTTCTCACCGAGAATCACACAATTGCAAACAAAAGTCCTTTCATGTGTGTGTGTCAACCTTTTTGCACGATCACTGAAACGCAACACAAAATAAAACACAACCCCAACCAAAATCGACGTGCCTAGCCCCGAAATATCGCCCAGAAATAGCAATTTATTTTGATAAATGAAAAATAGTACCCATTTCGGCGAATGAGATTACGTTTATGGCGTTGCTTTATTGCTCACTTCCCGAAAGAAAGACGAAAGCAAAAAAACGCGCTCGCACTCACAATTTCATAAGGATATTTCCGTGCTCTCCCAAAGGATCTGCCCTTTTGCCAGGAATAGAAAATGGGAGGCTTTCGAGAGAAAAAAGAAAAAAGACAACAGTCGGTACTCATACCTTTACTGTGTGGCTCACGCCACGTCTTCGATGACGATAAATAAAGGCTTTTAATCATGTCACTCGGCTCAGCGAGCAACGTAAGGAAGAATTCGAGTCCCTTCAGTGTGTGTTAGAGAGATCCTTTTGGTCTCCTTAGTTCTCAGGAATGTGGGTCGAAATCTGTTTTTATTGCTGGGAAGAAGAAGTACTTTTTGCTGGGGTTATGTTATGAATATGCTGCTCGTTCATTTTCCAGATGAAGGCATTTTGGTATTTTTTTTTTTGCGTTTTCCTTTTGGTGGGAAAGTAATTTTATCGATGCCACAAATCATGCGAGTGTTTTGGGGGTTGAAAACAATTTGAGTGTCTCAAAGCGATATTACAGTTTCAAAAGATATAATGTTGCAATTTGCAATAAGTTCAATGTTTGTAGAACTACATTCCAATAATGCCATTATTTTCATGATCTCGATATTTCTATGCAATAAAAACACCAAATAACCCAGGACGTTACCTTTTCTCAAAGAAAAAAAAACATTTTCCCCCAACAAACACAACCCGGTGTACACACTATTTCTTATCACCACCTCATAATTGAAAATAGGCAATTCACCCCCTTTTTTCCAGACATAAACATAAACATCCACCCCCGGGCCAGGGCTTTTCAACCGGTGAAACACATTTTTCTCACATTCCATTTAATTAGAATTATTCGCATACCCTCGTTTGTGTTCGAGAGGGTCGCTCAACGGGGAAAGTCGTGCAATTTTCCTTTTCTCAGAATGTAATGTATTTTTTTCGCACCTTTCGGCGGGTCCCCACCGTTTTTTATGGGCTTTCTCTTCCTGATTGGGAACTTGGGCTATAAATATGTTGGCGTGTTTGAATGGATGAGATGGAAAATAAACAACTTTTCCGCTCGGCTATGAATGGGTTCTATTCGGATTATATTGCATACCATCGTTATGGGGAGTGTTATTTACGGAACAAGTTCGTAAAACCATTTCCGGACTCTTCATTCAAGACGAATTTCTTGACTTGTAGATTTGGGATAAGGTTATAGACTAGCCATTTTTGGTGTTTTTCTTCGAATAATTGTTGCCAATAAACACAATGTTTTATGTACTGTTTATTGATTTCAAATGCCTCGCTTCTATATTGTTATTATTCATGTCTCATTTCATTTTTCTCATTTCTTATTTTTCATTTATCGTTTCTTGTTTACCATTTCTCATTTCTTATTTCTCATTTCTCCCTTTCTAATTTCTGATTTCTGATTTCTCCCTTTCTCATTTCTCATTTCTCATTTCTCATTTCTCATTTCTCATTTCTCATTTCTCATTTCTCATTTCTCATTTCTCATTTCTCATTTCTCATTTCTCATTTCTCATTTCTCATTTCTCATTTCTCATTTCCCATTTCTCATTTCTCATTTCTCATTCCTCATTTCTCATTTCTCATTTCTCACTTCTCATTTTTCATTTCTCATTTCTCATTTCTTATTGAAAATTTTTCTATTGTCACTTTCCACTAATTGTTTTGACTTTTTAGAGTTCGATTTCGTTTTCTAAAATTTAGTTTTTTCATTTTTCATTGTCCATTCTTCCTTAGGGGCCATTCATAAGCCACGTTGCACTTTTTTAAATTTTTGATAAAAGTTTAATGATTTGTGAAACTTATGATTTGTACTAGGGTAATTCTCCGCCAACTCACACAGCAGTTGCCCCGACCCCTCTTCGATTTGCGTGAAACTTTGTCCTAAGGGGTAACTTTTGTCCCTGATCACGAATCCGAGGTCCGTTTTTTGATATCTCGTGACGGAGGGGCGGTACGACCCCTTCCATTTTTGAACATGCGAAAAAAGAGGTGTTTTTCAATAATTTGCAGCCTGAAACGGTGATGAGATAGAAATTTGGTGTCAAAGGGACTTTTATGTAAAATTAGACGCCCGATTTGATGGCGTACTCAGAATTCCGAAAAAACGTATTTTTCATCGAAAAAAACACTAAAAAAGTTTTAAAAATTCTCCCATTTTCCGTTACTCGACTGTAAAAAATTTTGGAACATGTCATTTTATGGGAAATTTAATGTACTTTTCGAATCTACATTGTCCCAGAAGGGTCATTTTTTCATTTAGAACAAAATTTTTCATTTTAAAATTTCGTGTTTTTTCTAACTTTGCAGGGTTATTTTTTAGAGTGTAACAATGTTCTACAAAGTTGTAGAGCAGACAATTACAAAATTTTTGATATATATACATAAGGGGTTTGCTTATAAACATCACAAGTTATCACGATTTTACGAAAAAAAGTTTTAAAAAAGTTGGTCGTCATCGATCATGGCCGTTCATGGTCACCCGCGACAGACACGGACGACGAAACAAAGAGAAACGCAAAAAGTAACTTTTTCAAAACTTTTTTTCGTAAAATCGCGATAACTTGTGATGTTTATAAGCAAACCCCTTATGTCTATATATCAAAATTTTTGTAATTGTCTGCTCTACAACTTTGTACAACATTGTTACACTCTAAAAAACAACCCTGCAAAGTTAGAAAAAACACGAAATTTTAAAATAAAAATTTTTGTTCTAAATGAAAAAATGACCCTTCTGGGACAATGTAGATTCGAAAAGTACATTAAATTTCCCATAAAATGACATGTTCCAAAAATTTTTACAGTCGAGTAACGGAAAATGGGAGAATTTTTAAAACTTTTTTAGTGTTTTTTTCGATGAAAAATACGTTTTTTCGGAATTCTGAGTACGCCATCAAATCGGGCGTCTAATTTTACATAAAAGTCCCTTTGACACCAAATTTCTATCTCATCACCGTTTCAGGCTGCAAATTATTGAAAAACACCTCTTTTTTCGCATGTTCAAAAATGGAAGGGGTCGTACCGCCCCTCCGTCACGAGATATCAAAAAACGGACCTCGAATTCGTGATCAGGGACAAAAGTTACCCCTTAGGACAAAGTTTCACGCAAATCGAAGAGGGGTCGGGGCAACTTTTCCCGATTTCGTGTGAGTTGGTAGAGAATTACCCACTATCAATTTTGATTTTCAATTAAAATTCAATCAAAATAACAAGCAAACTCACCTGAAAGTACACGTGCCCCTGGTCGATCCACCCGATCGCCACATCCGAATCGGCCAGCGTCCCGTCGTGGGAGAATCCCACCCCGACCCAGCCCAGCGTTCGGGCCTGGATCTCGAACGTAATATCCTGCGCGTTGGAAGTCCACAGCAACCGATAGTTGGGATCGAAATCCACTATGTGATCCCACTGTGACGCCTCCACCACCATCCCCTGGGTGATCCAACTGGTGGCCATCACTGCCCACCATCCGAACCACCGAACAACCCCGGAACACTTTGAGGCCATACTTGACGATTTCATTCTTTTTATTTTTTTCACTTTTCGCTGCGCCTAAATTTGGTCACAAAAAAACGCACTCTTGATCCCTTAGAAAAAACTTCCTGCAGAACTCGAAACTCTTCTCGGAATTCACACGGAATCACGCGCAAAACTACCGACGACGACGGGCCACGCCATCTGAAACGAGACCAGAAAAGTAAGGTTAGTTTTATACGACTTCGACGGGGCAAGTTGGCAAATGAAATCATAATTTCGTATCTAAATTATTAATGATTGCATTCCTGGCAGGCGCATTTTTTGCTTCTAAAGCGCGTATCACACGCTAAACTTTACTGCCAGACGCAGTTTCTTTTCCAAAGTACCTACAAACGCCATAAATTAGTTTTAATTAAATGTATCTTCTCGAGCAGTGACTGCTAGAAAACGGGCACGGAAAAAATATCCTGCATTACTTTTTGTAAAACAACATTTCTCAACATTTCTCTCCGTGCCATCCCGCAGTTGCAATTCTAGCGCACTCTCTTACTCAAAAAAAATGTCACGCTGCAATATTTTTTCCCGCTCTCCTCTCATACAGAACCATAATTTCTACTTTCCCCCGGACTGACCACAGCCACGTGGCCGCCACACCAAGTTGTCCCAAGTGATAAGAACCAGTGATCTACTGCGGCACTGAGTGTGTGCAGTGCACTGCACACTGCCTAGAGCTATGGCGGCAAGATGTAGGGCAACAGTTTTGTGCACGCAATTAATTCATATCATCTGATGTAATTATGTCACTGGTTTGTGAAGTTTTGCGCTTTTTTGTGGGTTTTGAGTTTGATAATGAGTTGTGAAGTGAATGTTTGCAAAATACAAACTACTGGTAAAATAGTAGATTATCGTGCTAAGCATTTTTTAAACCTTTTTATTTTGAATTACTTCACTAAGCTTAATAATATCCAAGAAGAACTTCTGGGACCATATCGATCGAATGACATGGATTTGGGAAAAAAATGTTAAGCCAGTTCCGGGAAATTGGAGTAACAATTTTCAAGTCAACCTCAAACTTTACATAAGAGCATTTCTCTACCAACACCGGAAATGGAATTTATTTGTATTTTTTTTTTATTTGGCCCAAACTTTGTGGGCTATCCCTATGACCAAAAATGCTGTTTTGTGTCATAGGTTCACCCATACAAGTCTCCATTTATTTTTTGACTGCTTTCCATATAAAAATAATACGTCTTGGGCAAAGTTGTAGGTATTGTTGAGGACAATTCGTCGCCATCGTGCTAACTTGTCGTACGTGCATTTTGGGCCAAATTGAGTTAAGAACGCCATTTTGTGCAGCTCACAATGCCTCACCTTTTGACCTTCACAGATCCCCAAAATTCGATTTCAATCCTGAGATATTCAACAAAAACCGAAAAAACTCCGTGCATTTTTGTCACTTTACATATGAAAGTAGTTTCAATCTTGTCGTGCTATCTTGTCACTCCATGAAAATTGATGTAAGTGCGACAAAAGGCCAAAGGGATTTCAGGCCAGGAAAGTCAGGATGCGTTTGTCGCACGTACAACTTAACCCCTCTCCAAATTCAATGAAATTTGGTAGAAATGTTTTTTTATCATGTTTATAAAAGCCATGTTCGTGTATAAGGAGCCAAATGCACTCGAGAATGGCATTTGATAAAGACTAAAGTTATTGATTTTTTTTATTAATTTTGTGATTTAAATATTGCTTTATATCAAAGAAGTTGCATCTTAGCTAAAAGTGGTCAAAGACAATCTTGTTAGATCTATATATCTATATATCTATATTAAACGGGTTTTCTGAAAACTGAAACTCCACTGAAGGAAAAGAAAAACCTACACTTCTATGAGATTTAATGATTTTTAAGTTTAAAAGTTAGATAAAAAGGTTGCTCTTCGCTATTTTAATATTTTTTTTAAGCCTTAGATGTGGCAAAAAACCTCACGAAATAAGCAAGATGTTATGACTCTCGTTAAAAAAATGCAAAAACTATGTATTAAATTAATTTTTAAACTGACCTAAACGTCAACATTTTTAAAAGCCTATCATGGGATTCGATTATGCAGATAATTTCACATAAAGTCTTCATAATGACCATTGCACAGTGGTCCAAATCACGAAATCAAGTGGAAAATTGAATTTCTGAAAAAACTGTAAAATGTTTGAGCTTTGATGTCTTCAGAAGAGCTGTTGCAAATAAAAAGGGCAACTTTCGATTTGGTTCAAAATTAGGGTGATTTTGTAAATCTAACATTTCAGGAATATTTATGGGTTTTTTGTCGGCTAAAAAGTTGTTGGGCTCGCCAATCCAGCAACTTTGATGAAAACAACAAAATTTTATCCGTAATCTACGCCTTCTACGACCAAATTTATCGAAAGCATCATAGCAAACCTTCAAAAATCAGTTTTTTAAACGTATCATTTCAGGGTTAAGTTTTAGAGAAAAGTGTTGATGTGAGCACTATCAGAGCTCTAAAAAACAAACATTTTTACTATCTGACACAGGGTTACCAGGTTTTAATTTGAAAAATCTAGCAAAGTATCTATTAAAAATCTGGAAAAATCTGGCAGACGAAAATCTTACAAATTTGAATGGTTAAGGGGAGGGAAGATATAAATTAATGCAAAAGTTTGTAGATTTCTAATTGTTTAACTGATTTTAAAGCCTCAAAAATGTTGAATTTGCATTTTATTTAAAAAAATATACATTCTATTTTCAATTATATTCATTAATGTTATTCGAAAAATGGTTTAAGATGGGCAGAAAGTGAAAAATTTGGCAAAATCTGTCAATATCTGGCACAGAGAAGGGTGAATCTTTATTCTGGCAGTTACTTGAAAAATCTGGCATTCACAGATTTATCTGGCAACCTGGCAACCCTGATCTGACACGACACTTTGGACTTAAGGGTAAAAAGTTACAGCCTTTTTAAGACAAAAAAGATGCAAAATCGAAAACTCAAATATCTAAAACAGGCGCAGGCCAAATTTTTAGCGCCAGTTTGCCTTTGAAAGAGGAGATTTAGCACTATAAACCATGAAAAAATCCCAGGGGTATTTTTCTTTAAACTCGAGATATCTTCATTAGAAAATGTCTAATTTTCAAGGAAAAAGTGTATGGGACCACAGTAACGGAATTTGAAAATTGTCTAAATATATGTTTTTCCAAGTAATTTTGCCCGCTGATTCTGGATCTGCCTTCAGAGTTGTGCCGAAGTGTCAAAAAATACGATGTTTGGTCATATTTTGGGTTTTTACTATAATTGTACAGTTTGTGCTCCGAACAACACTTTTCTCTAAAACTTAATTCTGAATTGCAAGGTTGAAGGTTTTCTCTGATGCTTTCCATAAATTTGGTCGTAGAAGGCGTAGATTACGTGATAAAATTTGGGTGTTAACGACAAAGTTGCTTGGATTGGCGAGCCCAATAACTTTTCAGAAATCGAAACAAATCCCAAAAATATTCCTGAAAAACTAGATTTTCAAAATCACCCTAATTGTGAACCACCCTAATTTTGAACCAAACCAAAAGTTGCCCATTTTCATTTGCAACAACTCTTCTGAAGACACCAAAGCAACAAAACTTCACCTTTTTTCGGAAAATACATTTCCACTTAATTTTGCGATCTGGACCACTGTGCGTTGTCCTAAGTCCAATCCTTGTCAAGATACAGCGGCTTTGAAGATAAAAACAGTTTTAAAAGAAACAGAAGTTTTGCCCATTTTTTTATGGTTTGTGGCCATTTCTAGATGTAAAACTTGTTTTTTTTTTCAGTTTTGAAAATATGTTTACCGAAAAGCTCAGTTTTATATAGAGTTAAAAGCATAGAGCATTTGAAAAAAATAAATAAAAATAAGGTAAGAAAATAGTTTTTCACTCGACATTGACTAAAAAATCTATTGAATAATTTCAAATTATCTTGATTTTGAACATCTCAAAATTGAAATGAAATTGAATTTCAAAAATTTGAACCAAATTATTTATTTTGGAGATTTTAACATTTTTCAAATTTTCAAAGGTATACCCTAGCACTATATTGCAATTTGAATGAGCACTCTTTGTGATGATTTGAAATAAAAATTGATTTGTAGTTTTTATCAAAAAAGTAATTGAAAAGGTTTGTACTATTTCAAAAAATGTTTTTTTTTAATTTGTGTGTCCAAAGTAGCTTAACATGATTTAAACAATTAAGCTTTAGATACGGTCTAAAATAACAAAAAATGAACATGAAAAATGAATGAAATCCTGCTGTAAGCTCAACTCAAATTTAACACAAAGCCCATCATTTATTCTCGCAAGGATTTGCCAACAACTTTCAAACAAATTTTTAACACCAGCTGAGTCTTCTTAACACGAGAGAAAAAAAAGTCCCAAAACCAATTCGACAGCCATCACATCCCCAATTCTACATCCTTAATCTCCCGAGGGCCAAATTGAGCGTTGAGAGTAGAAAAAAAAACTTTCCCATAAAGCCTCTCGGCATACAATTTTGACGAAGCCTTCCCGAAATCAAAGAGTTATAAAAGCTTTGCCGCGCAAATCCAACCATCAAACAGGAAAGTTCGTTGCTCCCCCCGAAGGGATTGCGAGGGGCTGCTTAAGGGAAAGGAAAGGATATTTTTTGAGTGCGTAATCATTTCGAAGCGCTGAAAAGAACAAAAACACAAAGCTGAAGTACAAACGTACATAAAATATTCCAAAGTTCTTCCGTGGGCAAGGATTATAACTTTTTATTTTTCACCATCATCAGGAAAAAGCCCCGTAGGGGGTGGCCGCAAGTTGAAGTGAAGGTGTGAACGAGCTTGAGAGCAAAAAAGAAGAAAAAAAGACAAAAAAAGTATGCACCACATTCCCGGTGCTTTCGTTTCACAAATAAACATAACATATGAGAGTTTTCCGGCGCTTTTCGGCGAGAGGGTTTTCTTTTTGTTTTGTTCTTGTTGCTGGCGGTGGTGCTTCCTGGCGCGCGTTTCCGCTTTTATTGCAATTATATGGCCTCTGAGCACTACAACGGAGAAAGCACGCGCGCCAAGCTGGCAGCTTCCGGCTTTAGAGCGGAAATCGCTGGAGCAGGAAAAACAAAAGCAAAACTAAACAGAAGAGGAAAAATCGTAGTATGAAATGATTCTTCTCAACAGTCTCGCGAAAATGTGTGTGTGTTTTTTTTGCCCTCACTTTTGCTGTCTTTCTTGGGCGTGCTTTTCCAAGTCGTTGAAAAGTTATGTTTTTCGCGGGCGCGTTTTCTCGTGCTTGCTCGCGATTAATGCCGATGCTTTGAACAAAGAAAAGAGGAGCGGATTGTGGGGAAGATTCACAACATGGAAAGTTGAGAGCGATGAAGCGTTTTGCTGACAGATGTTGCAGCATTCAAATGGAGCTGTAGTTTTCTGCCAAGAAATTTAAGAATTTCAAGAAACCAGTTCTTTTCCGCAAACTCAAAAGAATTACTCTGGGTGATAGATAGAGTGACAACTTCTGGATGGAAGCATCGACTCCATAAATATCTTCCATTCATAATTATAAAAAATGTCGATATCACCTTCAACTTTCTTAAAATTTCTTCACATCAACTCCATGCCCTTAAAAGCCACACATTTTTCATTCTTCAAAAAAATAAAACAATTTTTAATGATCGATTACAATACTCTCTACTTTTGACGAACAAAAAATTGGTTCTACTTTGACAGTTCAAAATTGAGGCCGTTTTGCGAACCACTATTCAGCACCCAGCTATTACTCTGTTAATAACGTATAAATCTATATATTATCGATAGATTGTGGCGAGTTTAGAATTAAAAAAAAAAATGAAATAGATCCCGAAAATTTTGAAAAAATATTTATTTTTTTGACAATTTCGACAGTTTTCTATTTTAGCGCAAGGCGCGATGATAAATCCAGTTTTTTTTTTCCAAAAATCATAACTTGAAAACGTACGGTTCGACATTATCATTTTTTTTAATGTTATGCGAAATTTTTTGAACCTAGGCTATACGAAATTTTCAGACCTAGGCTATTTGGACCACGACCAAAACACCTTTCAAAGTTTTCATGCGTCTTTTTCAACTGTTTGGCTGGATTTTTGGAACACAAAATTATTTTTTTTTTTTTTTGAAAGGCAAACTAATTACGTTTCATTTTTGTCCATAACAACTCAAATATTTGCGAAAATTGACAAAAATATCGTTTTTGTGACCACCTTAGCACGGTGTAGGTCACCCTAACGGCCAAAGAAAAAAAAATACGGGTCTAATTATTTCGGCTAAAGAACCACCAGAAAATTTTTGAGCAAGATCAAATAATTCTCTACGTTTTCATAAATCAACATTTCTTTGTAATTTTTCAATTTGAACGAAACTTTGTGCATTATCTTTGTCAATGAAGCCATTTTGCATCAATCGTTTTTCCTTACAAAATGTAGATGTGAATCTCAAACATCAGTGTCCTGAGGAGAGATTCTTTTGTCTTCGCAAGGTTTTCAAAAAATTTCTGAAAAAAATACAAAGGAAAACAATTATTTAATCGACTAAAATACTTGCTAAAAAAAATTGTTTGGCCGTTGGAAATATTTTTCAAAAACTATGTCGCCTTCCCCTTTAAAATGGGCCCAAAAAATCAGAAATCAAAATGATATAAAAAAAAAAAACAAAATTTTCAGGAATTTAGATGTATAATCAATGGAAAACAATTTTAAATGCTTATCAAATAATCATATTCAGCATGTTTTGACTAGATAAAAAATAGCTTGGTGTACCGCAAAAAGGTTTTTTACGTAAAACATAAAACATTTCATGAAATTTAGATATTTTGAAAACAAAAGATTATAAGTTAACTGGTTTGGTGTAAAATGCATTTTAAAACGCTTTTTGCATTCAATTGACGATACCATGGCTTGAAATTTCTGTTGCCCCCTCTCGACTTTGGTCAGAGTCAAGAAACATAAACTTCAAAAATATTTGTAACGACTTTAGATTTTTTATAAGTTTTAGGAGACTTAAATTATAGTTAATTATAGAGTACCGAAAGTGGAATAGGCGGATTTGGTCCAAGAATGTACACGAACGGGACCAACTTTTTTTGAAAGATCTCTCCGAGATATGAAAAAAAGTCTTTAGGGCCAACTCTCTAAACCCCGGGGTTCAAAAGTTACAAGATGTTGAAGTTTGAGCAATTTGGGTTAAAATGTACAAAAAATCAAATTATTGCTTTTTCTAAAATCATTCATAAAATCTCTATTTTAGTATGGATTTCAATCATCTTGACTTCATTCGACGCGTATCAGCAAAAACTATGAGTTCTGATACGTCTTAGCATGATTGAAACTTGACTTCTCTTGTTTCTATCCGTTTGAACAGTTTGTGCAAGAGGCGTACCATAGAAACGAGTCGAAACTTCAAGACCCAGACCCAGACTGCATGGAGAAAAAAGTGTTCCCAAAATCGTGAACAAGCGTTCACTAAAATGGGAACCACGAACAAAGTGTTCAAATCCCATGGTACGATTTCCAAAAACGTACCATGGGATTTGAACACTTTGTTCGTGATCCCCAATTTTATGAACGCTTGTTCACGATTTTGGGAACTCTTTTTTTCTCCGTGTGCTTCAGTGAGTATGGAAGGCTACAGTGCAATGTTGTAACAACTTATTGGGATGTTCTGTGTCATCCGAGAAACCCTTGGAGTTAAGACCGGTGAGGCTATCACCGTAACAAGCAAGATGTCGACCGGTTTTGACCACGGATCATACCCGCAAAGTTTAAGACTATGGTAGACTACTTTGTTAATGACTTGGAGTTTAGAGAGTTGGTCATGAAGATTTTTTCTCATGTCTCGGCGAGATATTTCGAAAAAAGTTGGTCCCGTTCGTGTACATTCTTGGACCAGCTCCCATACAAATTTGCCCATTCTCTTTTAAGTTTGAAAAAGAAATTATGTTTTAAAAAAACCCTAAATATTGTCGAAACAAAATTTCGAAAATCAATTTTCATACAAAATTAAATTTGCAATCGTAAATGACTTAAAAAGCCTTGATTGTTCAAAATTAAAATTTGATGGTTTACGGCTTTTTTAAAGGCTTGAATTTAAAATAAACAAAAATATAATGATAAGAAAATTGAATGAATGATTAATTCTTAAGCATTGAAAATCGGTCCAAAGATAATGTTGATGTGTGACAGAGATACTATTTCCTGAACATTGGACGTTTTTTTGTTGATTATAAGAATGCCTCCTTTTCCTGGACCAAATTTATTTCCTGATTATTTGATGCCAAGCTTTGTCATAATTTTGCAGGTAAAAAAGACAAGATTTTTACAAAAAACAACAATTTTAAAATTCTAAGTTTTTCAAAGCAATTTCCAAATGTTGTTTTTTTTTCAATAGGCAACAATGCAAAATGCGATTTCAAATTATTTTAGCTAAAAGGTGAATTAAAAAAAATAATGCGAGTATCTTTTTTTAGCATCGGGCAAAACCTACAACATTGCCGAAGCCACTAAATCGGTCAGAAAATCTCTTCTCAAGATTCAGATTATGGACTATTTTCATAGCCTTTTGATTTGTACAGCTTCCAAAACGGTATGGAGTCTTTACTGGGCGAACAAATGGTGCAACATGCTTTCTATGAGCAAAGAAAAAGTACCCACCCCAATATCAACATTTTTTTATGAATTTCCAAAAATAAAATGTAGGTACACAGTAAAAAACATGATAATATTACATCTGGCAAAAGAGACAAATTTTGCGTAAAAAAATGTAAAATTTTACATCAGGCACTGGTAAATCACTTTCTGTTGATTATAACTTTTTTACACATTATTTTTGAAATATTACTCAGAAAAGAGGTTTTATCAAACCATTAAGTTTTTAAACCTTCCAAAATACGACATTTTATAGTTGTTAAAGCCACTTTCAAATTGTTCAATCATCAATCGCGTCTGAGGTAGTCTAATTCTAAGACGCTCTGTTCAAGTGTTGAAAACTTCTTCAAAAGTGTAAAATCTAACGCCCAATAGTCAAGAACAGAACGCCCTCTTAAAAGCTGTTGAAAAATGAATCTGAAGAGGATGGTACTTTTCTTCATTTTACAATTATTTATGAAGAGGTGATCTTTGACCAAAAAGATGTTTGCGCTTTAGAAAGCGCTCTTGAGAATATTTGCTTGAACCGTGAATGATTTTTTCTTCAAGACATGACCGTGGAATAATCCAGCAGTCATCTTCAGGATAAGAACATTCACTCATTGGGGACGAACAAAATGTTGCCTTTATGTCGTGCGCGAAAAAAAACTCCTCATCGGAAGCGTCTATTTGCCACCAAGTGGTGTCAGCAAATTCGATGAAATCCATCGTGAAGTAGCGCCCATCGTCCGTCGTTTGGCATCACAAAGGAAACATAATGGCAGATAATATTTCCACAATTTCATCATTCAAAGCAACTTAACGACAACAATGGAAACAACTACGTTGACATAGAAAGAAGAAGTAAAAAGCAGCATAAGGATGTGAATAAGTGTTTATTCATTCGATTGTAAAGAGCGACGTATTTCCGGGGGCCGTAGAGGGCCCTCGGTTCCACATGGCAGGAATTTCCACCTTGGGTTTATTGTGTCGTCCGTACTATTGTGTTTGAGGGGGGAGGGGTGGGGAAACATTGTCCAGCTTCCGGCCCATTGTTAGGTGGAGGCGTTCCGTAAGTGCACTGACTTCTTTGAATGTGGGCGAAGAAATTTGCCTCGACATTCTAAATCCGGGAAGCGTCGGATATTTTTTTATGGAAGGGCTAAGCTTTAACCTTTTTATTTTAAGTTAGTGTTTTTAATTTTGTTTTGTCAAATTTTTATAGCTGAAATATGAAGAAGTTTCATTTCAAATCATCCCTCAAAAAAAAATCCCATGCGCATAAAAGATTTTGAAATTCTTGAACTAAAAACTTCCAACACTTTTCTCTTGGAAATTGTGTTCTTAGCTCATATCGAAAATTAAATGCCATAAAAGCAGGGTGAGAAATTTCCCACTAAACATTTCTGCTTTACTGTACACCACTACTAGACATACGGTTCCCCTCAACCACTCGTGAATACCTAAGCTCAGTGTTTGTGTGCTATCATATGCATGCAGAAATGACACCAAACCTAACCTCACTTCCGCCGGAAGTGGCATCTGCCACCAATCTCACACACTCCCCTTGCACAAACACAGCTAAACGCTCCATTTAATTTATTCCTCTCATTTTCTCCCTAAAACTGGCCACACTGCACTACAGTTCTAGCCGAGGCTGCCTACCCTGGAAAACGACGACAACGTGACATGCAAATGAAATTATCTAAAACACCTTGCCTTTCTCACCTTGTGCCTTTTCCGCTCGAAAAGACTAAGGTCCAACTGCAAAAAAAAGTGTAGAACAAAACAGAACGAGACTGTCTGTGTCCACCTCTCTGCCACATTCTTGGAAAGAAAAAAAAGTGTGCGAATAAAAACCAGGAAAAGCAAAGTGAGAAAAATGGCTTTTAATTAATTTCTATTTGTTTAAATGAGTTTGTCCCTCAGGCTCCGTGGCCCCTTCTTGGGTGCTAAACTCCGAGGCAGGTTGGGGCCAACCGGACAAGCCGTGGGAAAACCCGGAAGAGGAGGACACAAGGACGGATGTCAGTGTCACTGGGCCAGGAATGTGGCTGGCCTCTTAATTCGTGTGTCCTCTTTTGGTCCGGGAAATAAATGAGGTTATCTGTGATTCCAATGGAGCACGGTGGGGTTTTTGAGATTTTTTTTAGCGTTTTTGAGACTCAGTCGAAAGTCCAAGAAAACAAGTAGGAATTTTAATTTGTTTTACAAATTCAATTTAAACACACCGTAAACTCGACCTAGAATTTCCTTATGAGCTTATCCTTAAATTTGGTATTTATCTACCTGTGAGGATGCTCTTCCTGGAGCATCCTCGTATGAAAATTCACCTTCCGATTTGAAACTGGAGCCTGGTGGAGCCCCATTTAGCACCTCTCTCTCTAGTCACACTCATTAGGGATTCCCGGCTCCAGGAGAGGTTATCTCGTCTAGCACTTAATCTTACAGGCGATTTAACGTCTCTATTGTTTTAGATTGTGAGATTAAAGGGAGAGAGAGAGGGGGTGGGGGTATATTTACACCCAAAATAGTAGCCCACAAAAATGGGCCGTTATTTATGGCGGGGCTGGGGCGAGGTGGAGAACTTGGATTTGGAGACCCTCAATCCGGATAAGTATAAGGGATAATGATCGTTTTTAGGTCGGATTAAGGGATCACGGTGTAAATTAGCACCCCCGACGAGATGGATGGTTGAGAGGGGGCAATTTTGTTAGTGTAGTGATGGGTGACTGTTTACGGAGGGCTAATTTGGGTGTTTACTTATGTGAAGGATTAATACATTAGAATTTCAGGTTGACTTCTATCATGAAGGCTCATATCATTTAAAGATTCATTTAGATTCATTCTGATTCAGGTTTGTAAGATTTCCAAGAATTATAAGGATTTTATACTTCTTCTAGGATTTCATTGGAATTTGTTGAATTACATAGATTTCATTGGATTGCATAACATTACAAAGGAATCCATAAGATAACATAAGACTTCATAGAATAAAGAGATAAAGTGCATCGTTTTCAGATTTCACTTTTCAAGAATGAAAAATTGCACTTTTTAAATAGTATTTGACCCTGTCAAAATGTTTGTTATTCACAAATGTTACAGTTTTTATCATTAAAAATCGGAACTTTAGCTGGCGTTAAGAAATAAGGACCTGTATGGGTGAGACTCCGAAAACCTGAATTTTGCTATTTCATTTACTTTTATCTGCTGTATCTCAACAATAGGTCTAATCTTCAATATTTCTCAGACGAAATTAAAGGAAATTTTATTATCATTTTGAAAAAAATAAAATCAGAAATGGACACCCATAAGCACTTAAAAAAAGCAAAAAAAGCTGCAAATTTTTAGTAAAAATTAAAAATCAAATTAAAAATAGTTCAAAACACTATTTTTGGAAAAAAAAAATCATAACCCGTTGGCAACATTTTTTACTGAGCTCAAAAATTGAACAAAAAATTAAAAATTTAAAAATAGATACTTTTCAAACAGATTTTTGTAAAAAAAGTTTATTTAAATAGATCGATACATAAATTTAGTTGGAGACATTGCCAAAATTTACTTGTGATGTTTTGTATTTAGTTGTAAGCAAACAATTTAAAAAAAATAAGAAAAAATAACGAGCCCGAATTTCAATACAGTACAGACTCGATTATTCCAAGTCTTTGGCAAAATTCCAATTTTGATAATCAAAACTTCGAATCACAAAAAAAAAATATTTTATTTCTCGATGTCTTGTTCTGGATTGTCAAGGATATGTATGACCCCTGCACTACTCTTAATTGATTTAGAATTTTTAAATCAACCATTCAAATTTGACTAAAACGGGGTAGCAGAATTCGAATTTGAAGTAAAAAATAAGAAAATGAAACAAAACACGAAAAAAAAAAATGTTCGTGATGCGATTCCCATACATTCGTCGGATAATCGAACTTCGGATCAACGAGTCGGGACACAAAAAAAGTTATTTTTCAATTAACTTTTATCACAAAAACTCGATTTTTACAATCTAACTTTTGTGATTCTTTGATAAAATGCACCATTTTTTAGTTAATACCATTTATTGTAAATAAAAAAATCTTTTCTTTTTATAAATGGTCCATCCCTGACTATATTTGAATTTATTATTTGAAAATTGATAAACTTCTCTGCAATTTTCTTTTTTGGACATTGTTGACTAGGGTGACGAAAAATTATTTCATGGAACAGCCCCTGGCTCGATTTTTTAGCAAATCAGGCATCTGTGCCAACTTAAGTC
The DNA here is from genome assembly GCF_016801865.2 of Culex pipiens pallens. Lineage (NCBI taxonomy): Eukaryota > Metazoa > Arthropoda > Insecta > Diptera > Culicidae > Culex > Culex pipiens. Next base: position 178,396,251 of record NC_068938.1, on the reverse strand, counting down.
AAATCCATTAAGGTTTTACGTGAAGACTTCCATCATTGGCATGATTTTTCGTTCAAAGATATAAATTTTGCGTCGCTTTCAATATTTAGACAAAATTTCTTCAACAAGCTGTTTAGAATAGTGCCCTACACATGCTGATACCTTTTGGTAACGATTATCCCATTCCCTGTAAAGTTGAGGAAATCGTCATTAATCAAAGATTGCCAACTAAGACGTCAATGACTGTGCCACAAAATTTTATAAATTTTGAAGCACAATTGATTTAGATCAAAAATTCTTTTAGTGGCTTAAAGAAGGCAACAACCGGCACATGCTGATTCCTTTTGGTGTTGAAATTCGTTAAATTGAATTTAATAAAGAATATTTTATAGTGATGAAAAATTTTCTTCAAAAATTATCAACGGCTTCACCTTAAGGACGTTGAAGATCCACCATTTATATAAAAACGTCTTTTTCAGGGTGTTGGTGTTTTCAACTTTTTCATAGTTTAAAATAGAGACATGCCTTGCCTAAAGGAAAATCGGAAATTAAAAATTGTTAAGAAAAAAATTAATACTTATCATCGAACAAAATTTCTAGAAATCTCATAAAACCTTTAAACCATTTGAAAAATCAAACTATTGACAGTTTTATTAAAATTAGTAAAATAAAACTTCAAAATAAAATGCCAAACAAATCAAACTATTTTTTTTTCATTTCATTTAACTGGAAAACAAAATTAAATATAAATATGATTCCTTATTTGTTTATCAAAAGGTGCTTAAGATTGGTAGCATTTTTATTTATTACAAAAAAATCAAAACATGTTGATTATTTATGTTTACATACTTAAATGTTTTCAATTCAATTTTAATGAAAAATCTACCTATCATTTATGCGACATTTTTAAATAAGCAACTTTTTGGAATATTTTTTTATAAATAATGCTGGTCGTCGTTGTAATTAAGCTGTATAATTTCAAATAGAGTTAACGACATACCCATACAAATTTTTATGAAAAAATGTATTAATACATGCCATCCTAATCATTCTACTCATCCCAATTACAGATAAGTATTCAAATATTGAATATTATTTTTTAAACAAACACATAATATTATTTCAAAAGCTTCTCAAGATTTGCTAAACCAACAAATATAATTAGCATTACAGTGTATGACATGTGCTCAAAACGCATTGAATGCAATTTGATTGAAAATGATGTAAAATATTACAAAAATATTCAACAGTAAAAAAAAAAACATTTCCAGCAAATATGCTTAGAATTCCAGACTTTTCTCAATTTTTTGACAAATCATTACAAATTCCAGAACATTTGACCCATTTTTTGCCGATTTTGACGAATTCCCGACTTTCCCGAGTGGCCACCGTGGACGCTTTTTGAATTCGCTTCTAATTTTCCGAATCAACTCGGATTCTTTGCACTCATCGACAAAACTGTAGAACGTTTGATTTCACATAATAATTTCACTCTTGACAAAATGTCCACACAATTAATACTACCTTCCGGGAAAAATAAAATAAATCACCACTCTTCATACATATTTTTAAAAAAATCCATTAAAAAAACTTCCCAACTGAGAATTTTGGATCGAGTCTCGAGTCGATTTGGCTCAAGATCTAGCCTAAATCGAGTCGAGGCAGATAAAATTCTCAGTGGGTCAACTCTCAATACACGGAAAAGAATGAGTTCCGAAAATCGTGAACAAGCGTTCATAAAAATGGGAACCACGAACAAAGTGTTCAAATTCCATGGTACCTTTTTGAAAATCGTGCCATGTTCAAATTGAACACTTATTTCGTGGTTCCCAATTTCGTGAACGCCTGTTCACGATTCTGGGAACTCATTTTTCTCCGTGTAGCGACTCTTAGATATTAACCGATTTGGCTCAAAATTGACGCAGATGCTAAATTTTGGCTCAGGAATCAAGCCAGGGAGTGTCAGCTAGGATTCCTTGATTGATTCGAAATTTGTCATTTTCCTTGTAAACCTATTGGTGATACGACCTTTTGTTTTTGAGATATGGCAACGCAAAAGATTAAAACTACGAAAAACGAGTTTTCGATCGATGATATTTTGTAAACTATTGATCCCTTGTTTGCTTCGATTCTTAAGTTAAAAAGTGAAGCTTGTGTACAGTTTTCGCAACCTTTTGAAAGCAATATGTTCAGATTTGTAAAATTTCGACGAACATTTCGAAAGGGCCAAATAATTCGATTTAAGCCCATAGAGTTTCATAGTGTTAAATAGGACTTCAAATTTGGTTTTTTGTGACCTTTTCAAAACAAAACTCCAGATTTCCATGTTGTTGAGTTACCGGATTTGCTTACAGGATTTCTGTCCGTGTAGGATGATATGAGATATTGTAGGATTGCACGTGATTCTGTAGGTTTTTATAGGACTCCATGGGGTTTCATAGATTTTTCATAATAGTAAAAAAGTAAGTAAATCTTTCCCAGTTCCTGAGGGGAACACCCTTGAAGAGTATCAGGGCCGGCATTTACAAAGCGGATTCAGTGGCAATTTCATTCTCAACTTAATGTTAACATGTTAAGGTTAATGTTAACATTCCATAGGTCGCCTCCCTAAGGTGTCGTGATAAGGTCCAGTTTGTGACGATACACTACCTTCCCTTTACTAAGCAATCGATTCCAGAAGGGAAAAGATCACCAGTTGTGTTGGTCCGAGCCGGGATTCGAAACCCGATCTACCGCTTACGAGGCGGAAGCGTTACCACTGGGCTACGTGGCTCGGTCTGATTTTTCATAATACCTTATAATAATGATAGGAAAATTTTGAAGATTAAAATGAAAATCTCAAGATTCCCGTAAGAATCTTCGAATTTTTGTCCATCAAACCATTACGTAACAGACAAGTCATCATCAACGGGTCTTCCCCCCAGAAGCTACGTAATCCAGTGCCCAAATTCCCGGTACATCACCCAGCCTGACCATGTCCTATCATACATGACTCGCCACTTCCCCGGGCAAATGTATGCTGATTACGTCATTCACATTACCGGAACATTTACGTAAATACAACTATTTTCCATTTTCGTACCTTTCCATTCGGGGACGCGCACTCGAGTGAGTGTCCTTTGGAGCTTTCAGGTCCAACCAACCAGCAGCTAGCAGTAGTACTAGAAACTCCTTTTTCGACTTGGAATGTAAATGGAAAATGGTCGGACTTGGGTTCTCCAAAAATACCTTGCCCAATAAAGTCATTTCACTTCCGCTTTTGCTGCACCTTCTTGAAGCTTCACATGGCAGCTAAGAGGCCAGCCCTCCGAACTCGTTCCCAGCAGTGCAAAATTTATTGATCCTAAACGTTTGCAAAATATCACCACCCAATGAGCTATTAAAGAAGCTGCCCCCTTCCAAAACGGAAAACATTCCCGAATACTTAATCCTCTCCCTCTCGTTCGCTCGCTGGAGTTTTCCCGGGACTCCCCCCAAAAAAAGGAAGAAAAAAACCCCACATGTTTCCACGCTCGTTCCTCGAAATTCCGTTCGCATGTGGCTTGCAAGCTCGCACCGATTCGCTGTAAAGCCAGTGAACTGACTTTCCTGGCAAGTTCCGTTGGAGTTGCACTTGCTCCCCCGGTGGAATTGGAAGGTGGGCCCCCGAAACATGAAGCAGAGCGGAGAGGGTACCCTTTTTCGTATGGCTTTTGCTGGGTTTTGTGGTTCAAAGTGACTTCGGGTCGTTCGGGGTTGGGGCAACGGCAAAGGTTGTTCCCTGTTTTCCAGTTGGCAGTGTTGGGGGGTTGTTTGCTTCTTTGCATAATGACACTGTTGGAAAAATGTTCAGTTACAGCGTAGTGGAAGACTTTGGGGAAAGTACTACGAAATAAAATGAAATCAGAAAACAACTGACATTTTTTCTTATAGTTATTATGTTAACTGGTTAACACTCCGAGTTATTTATTAGACCAAAAAGTAAATCTGCCAAAATTGGCAAATTTCTTACAAATTTCATTTTAATTTTTTATTTTGATTAAATATTGTGTGAACCTTAGGACGACAACAACAAAAATTGATTTTAGGGACACCCTCTGGTTTGATTCCTTAGGAAAAATTAAGCATCTGTGCCAATGTTGAGCCAAATTGGTCAACATTTAAGCCGCTGAAAAAATATATTCATACAAAAGCGTCTTTTTTAAACGGCAAATAATTTTTCTGAAACAACTTTGATTGCTTTGCAATCTTCAACAAAATTGTATCTTAATCTTAGCATTATATTCCTAACAAAATTTTCGCACAATTAACACCATCTTCCATGAAAAATTCGAAACATGCTTTTCTCAATACTTTTTTTTTTTCAAAAAATCCAATACAAACTTAAATTCTCAAAAGCATATTTTATCATTGATTTTATGAGACTTTGTCCATGCATTTCTTGTGGCAAAAATATTCATTTTGAATCATTCGTTTTCCATAGGAGTATCCATACAATTTTGGGGGCTGGTTATACAAAATAGATGTGAAAATGTATGAAATTGTTTACCTTGAGAAGGGATTTTCTGATCGATTTGGAATCTTCGACAAAATTATAGGTTAGGATTAGGTTTTTTTTTAAGTAGGTACACAAAACCTCCGATTATTTTAATTGTTAAACCTTTAGTTGAATTCCTTAAATACGTATTTTTCAATTTGATTTTTTTTCATTTGTTTTAAGATGCTAAAGAAGTCATCTTGTGCGATGATGCAAAATCTTATTTAGGAGAAAAGAACTTTTGATAAAATAGTGTTTTTCGAAAAATATTGGAAATTGCGACAGTTTGTAAATTCACCTACATAGAAATATCAGATAAGTTTGCAGGATTTCCATCCATGTATTTTTTTTTATATTTAGATAATTTTCTTCTTTTTTCATATTTTTGACCAAATTATTACACAACTCGACATTTTTGAAGTTGATGTCAGTAAACGCTTCCTTAACGAAAGGTATGATAGATTTGGGCACCAAAACACGCTCCAATTGACAGAATTTAATTTAACCCTCTACAACCCACAACGCCGCCTTTAGACGGGATTCGTTTTAAAAAATCGCCAAAAATCAATTTTTCAATATTTTTTTGATTTTTAAATAGCATTGGAAAGAAAAACTTTTAAAATTTTAGATAATTGATGGTTTGGAAGTTTTAGTTGTGTGTATGTATTTTTTTCAATGTTTTGAAAAAATGTCATGTTTTTATGAGTCAACTTTGGCTATGTTTTTTGCTTGCATTTCCCATATTTTAAGTAAAAAGAATTATGCAGTATTTTTTCTAGTGTCCTAGACTTTGCCTCTACGCATTTTTTTACAATTTAAATGATAATTGTGGCATTTTTTAGCAGAAAATGTGAAAACAAGCAAAAAATTTAAAAATTGACTGTAAAAACAAAAAAAATAAGATAGGTAAAATACTACTGAAAACAAACATAAACTAAAAAATATTTAAAAATGAAACCAGAAAAACATAAAACAAGTGATCCCTGAACACGGGTAAAATAAAAATCAAAAAAATTGAGCAGTAGAAGATTATGTTTATTTTCCAAGAATGAATAATGTTGTAAATTTCAGTCATGAATGCTAGGAAATCATTTTAAGAAACCAGGCGCCTCCATGGATTTATCCTAAGAATGTTTCAGTGGATTCAATGGAGACGCTTGGTTTTTAAAATTATTCGATAGCATTCAATTGACAATTTTATGTTATAGCAGGAAATTCACCAATTTTTTTTCTAACGATTGGAGCGTATTCAGGGAGCCCGAATCTATCAAACGAATCTAAAGCGTTTACTGACATCAACTTTACAAATGTCGAGATGTGTAATTTTTTAAATAATTTTATTTCAAGGATCTTAAAATTTTGCTTAACTTGACATTTTGAAACACTTACAATCAAACAAATAGTTTTCGAGATATAGTAAGTTAAAACTGCTGGCTAATGTCCTCTTTTGTACCCTGAAACAGATCTTAAAAAATGTCTGAAAAAAAATCTTGGGAATTCAATTTTAAAATAAAAAAAAGTTGGATTAACAATAGACTTTAACATTATTTGTTCAAAGAAATATCCATACAGTTTTGATAGCTGTTCAATACATTTTCAAATGATTCTGTATCTTGAGAACAAAATAATTCTTAGAAAAAATAACAAAAATACATTTTTTTGTACATTTTTACCCAAAATGCTCAAACTTCAGCAGCTTGTAACTTTTGAAGCCCGGGGTTTGGAGAGTTGGTCCAGAAGACTTTCTTCATGTCTCGACGAGATCTCTCGAATAAAGTTGGTACACCCTTGAACCAAATCCGCCCATTCTCCTTTGTTTTAAAAGACATTTAAAATAATACGAACAGTTTCTGGATTACAGCCTTTTTGAAAAAAGCTTTTAGGAAAAATGAAGTTTTTTTTATACATGTCCAAAAAAGCGTCCGATGAATGAATGAATGTGAATTAATTTTGGATTGAAAATTTAACTTAACATCTAAAAATCAAATAAATGTTTTTTTCGGCTTAGAAAATTTTAAATATTTTTTAAACAAGCTGGCAATACTGCCAAATTAATTTTGACCAACTTTTCAAAAGTGGTTATTTGACGCAATTGCATTTGTTGTGTAAAAATTCAAAATTAAAAAAACGGATAATTTTATAAGAGTGTTAATGTTATTTTTAAAGAATTCCCTAAAACATATTTTAAGTCCAAAGAAATATCTACAACCTTGGTGGCTTCATCAGAAAATCCAGATTTAGTGGGTGAGTGAGTAAGAGAAAATGTGAAAGTGTGAGTAGGTAGGTGAGTTTGTCAGTTAGGGGTCGTGCATAAACCACGTGGCCTCCTTAGGGGGGGGGAGGGGGTCCGAAATCCGACCGAAAAAAACCATGAAAAGCCATGGGGGGGAGGGGGGGGGGTCGACGGCTGACCACGTGGCCTTTCAAAAAAAAAGTCTTTTCTTAAAAAAAAAAAAAAAAAAAATACGCGCTTTGAATTTACTTATAGAGCAGTTCTCTAGGATTTCGGTCATTCGATTTTTTTTGTATTTTTTAATCCGACTGAAACTTTTTTGGTGCCTTCGGTATGCCCAAAGAAGCCATTTTGCATCATTAGTTTGTCCATATAATTTTCCATACAAATTTGGCAGCTGTCCATACAAAAATGATGTATGAAAATTCAAAAATCTGTATCTTTTGAAGGAATTTTTTGATCGATTTGGTGTCTTCGGCAAAGTTGTAGGTATGGATACGGACTACACTGGAAAAAAATAATACACGGTAAAAAAAATTTGGTGATTTTTTTATTTAACTTTTTGTCACTAAAACTTGATTTACAAAAAAACACTATTTTTAATTTTTTTTATTTTTTGATATGTTTTAGAAGACATAAAATGCCAACTTTTCAGAAATTTCCAGGTTGTGCAAAAAATCATTGAACGAGTTATGAATTTTTTAATCAAAACTGATTTTTTCAAAAAATCGAAATTTTGGTCGTAAAATTTTTCAACTTCATTTTTCGATGTAAAATCAAATTTGCAATCAAAAAGTACTTTAGTCAAATTTTGATAAAGTGCACCGTTTTTAAGTTATAGCCATATTTAAGTGACTTTTTTGAAAATAGTCGCAGTTTTTCATTTTTTTAAATTAGTGCACATGTTTGCCCAGTTTTGAAAAAAATATTTTTGAAAAGCTGAGAAAATTCTCTATATTTTGCTTATTCGGACTTTGTTGATACGACCTTTAGTTGCTGAGATATTGCAATGCAAAGGTTTAAAAACAGGAAAATTGATGTTTTCTAAGTCTCACCCAAACAACCCACCATTTTCTATCGTCAATATCTTAGCAACTAATGGTCCGATTTTCAATGTTAAAATATGAAACATTTGTGAAATTTTCCGATCTTTTCGAAAAAAATATTTTCGGAATTTTCAAATCAAGACTAACATTTCAAAAAGGCCAAACATTCAATATTACGCCCTTTTAAAATGTTAGTCTTGATTTGAAAATTTCGAAAATATTTTTTTCGAAAAGATCGGAAAATTTCACAATTGTTTCATATTTTAACATTGAAAATCGGACCATTAGTTGCTGAGATATTGACGATAGAAAATGGTGGGTTGTTTGGGTGAAACTTAGAAAACATCAATTTTCCTGTTTTTAAACCTTTGCATTGCAATATCTCAGCAACTAAAGGTCGTATCAACAAAGTCCGAATAAGCAAAATATAGAGAATTTTCTCAGCTTTTCAAAAATATTTTTTTCAAAACTGGGCAAACATGTGCACTAATTTAAAAAAATGAAAAACTGCGACTATTTTCAAAAAAGTCACTTAAATATGGCTATAACTTAAAAACGGTGCACTTTATCAAAATTTGACTAAAGTACTTTTTGATTGCAAATTTGATTTTACATCGAAAAATGAAGTTGAAAAATTTTACGACCAAAATTTCGATTTTTTGAAAAAATCAGTTTTGATTAAAAAATTCATAACTCGTTCAATGATTTTTTGCACAACCTGGAAATTTCTGAAAAGTTGGCATTGTATGTCTTCTAAAACATATCAAAAAATAAAAAAAATTAAAAATAGTGTTTTTTTGTAAATCAAGTTTTAGTGACAAAAAGTTAAATAAAAAAATCACCAAATTTTTTTTACCGTGTATTATTTTTTTCCAGTGTAGTCCGTATCCATACCTACAACTTTGCCGAAGACACCAAATCGATCAAAAAATTCCTTCAAAAGATACAGATTTTTGAATTTTCATACATCATTTTTGTATGGACAGCTGCCAAATTTGTATGGAAAATTATATGGACAAACTAATGATGCAAAATGGCTTCTTTGGGCATACCGAAGGCACCAAAAAAGTTTCAGTCGGATTAAAAAATACAAAAATTAAAATTGAAGAAAAAAGACCGATTTCGTAGAGAATTGCTCTATAGAGCAATTCCAGCCCAAAACAGGAATTTTTCAGGTACTTTTTTCTCGACCCTCTCCAATTTCAATGAAACTTTGTAGACATGTTATCCTACGCTTATATAAGCCATTTTTGTGTATATGGAGCCAGCCTTAAAAATCAAAAAATCTCATAAAAGTTGGGTGTTTATTTTCTTTCAGTGTATTTTTATCGAAAAGCCCGTCAAATTTCCTATAAGTTTGTCTTTGACCACTTTTTGATACGATGCAACGGCTTCGAAATACAGAAATATTTAAATTCCGAATTACAAAAATGTTTAAAACAATTACGCCCTTCTCAAATGTCATTATCGAGTGGAACTGGCTCCATATACACAAAAATGGCTTATATAAGCGAAGGATAACATGTCTACAAAGTTTCATTGAAATCGGGGAGGGTCGGGTACAACCGATTCCCTATTTGGCATGGAATTGCTCTATATGCATACGTTTTTTGTTACACTTCAAAACCATACAATTATTGTGTTTAAAATTATTACTTATATTTCAATGTCATAATATTTTCCAATTCAATATTGAATTATATATTTCGGCAGATTCATATCAATACTTTGAGCCTGTTATTGAATGTACACTTTTTAATACTCATGTAACTACGTCTTGCAAAAGTTTAAAAGCTGTTAAAAAATAAAGTGACAGTATCCAAAGTTAATATACCCTAAAAAATGCGTACCAAAATGCAAACACAATTTCATTTTTTTGTTGATGGTATCAAGTAGCTAAAAATGTGTTTGCAAATTTGCATTGAAAGTAGATGTAGTCTTCGATAGTTCTATTTTGGAACAAGTTAAAATATAAATATTGCTGACAATTTTATAAGATTTTCGTAACAAGGCAAAAAACTAAATATGTATTATAAATGAAGTGTCTAAAAATGATTCTCTGTGATTTTTTTTTTCAAAATCTCAGATCTTAGCTAATTACCGTTGCTGGTCCTATAAGTGATCGAAGAATCTTAATCGAAAGATTTCCTTTTGACACTTAAAACAAACTCAAGATATATCTCTCATGCAATATTTTTTAAGATAAGATCTCTCATGCAATATTTTGTTAAGTACAAAGAAACTAAAAACCCCAATTTTAGGATTATCGCGCAAAATTTCAGTTTCACTACCTCATTTTCAAGTGAAACGTCTAACATTAAAAAATAACCAGAAACGAAAAAACGAACGAACGAAAAACTTTAAGATTCACCAAAAAATTTGATGAATATTTTTGTCTAAAATATATTCCTTATTTCATGGGTTACACAATTCGGATTGTTATATTACATAACATTTCATAAAGTACACGTTTACTATCCATCGTCAAAGTTGTAGGTATTTTTTTTAGTTTATTTTTATGTTAATAGGGACCATCTCTTGAGCCAAAGAGAAACAAAGGTGCCCTTTCCTGAAAATATTAGTTTTTCTTTAAGCTGAGCTTTTCCCTCAACTTCATATTTGAGATAAAACCACTCAAATATATAGACACGTTAAAATAATTTAAGTTTTAAAGAGTCACTTAATTTTTAAATGCCGATATCAATTCGTGAAATAAATTTCAATACAATGCCGTTAAAAATCAACATAAATAAAACTCCTTAAAAAAGATGGAACGGTATTTTCAACTCGCTGGTTCTCGGGCATAACTCAACCAACCGGGACATTTTTTTTGAGTGAATTATAAGGATGTCTAGATGATCCTTAAACTTTGCAGAACTCGATTTGTTCAAATCTGTAATTTATGTGATCAAAAACGTCGTTCCAACTTTTGTTTGCTCTAGTAAAAAAAATCGCCCGAAAATCCGCGGAGACAAGCCCGAAAACCTGTGAGTTAAAGTTACCGTTCCAACGTTTTAGGGAGGCTTTGGCATCCGTGTATATTGGACATTCGTTGGGCGTCCCAGTGTTAATAATTTCAAAGATATTGAAAAGATTGAAAAATTAACTTATTTAATATTTTTTTGTTTTTATTTTGGGGTAATATCTCAGCAACCAAAAGTTGGATCAAAAATCTTAAATCGTAGATAATTGCCTATTTAATCAACTGAAAAAAATGTAAAATAAATTCCAAATTTTAGCTCAATCTTTTTTAAATTTATCAAAACACGTAGTCGATAGCAAAATCAATTTAAAGTAAGAGTAAGACTTAAACAATTTGGATGTCCATGACTAAAAGAATGATTTTCAGCGCGTTGTCTACAACTTTTCCAAAGACACGAAATCGATTTTCGAGCAATTCTATACAAAATCGGTCTTTATTCTTAAATTTTAATTTTTGATTTTTTTGATTTTTTGATTTTTTGGTGCCCAAGCCATTTTGCATAATTAGTTAGTTTAATTTCACTTTTTGTCACTAAAACATGATTTGCAAAAAAACTTTGAATTTTTGAGTCAATACTGATTAAAAAAATTCGAAATATTGACCGCAACTTAATTTCAATTTTATTTTTCGATGTTAAATCGAATTTGCAATCTAAAAGTACATTAGTGAAATTTTCATAAAGTGCACCGTTTTCAAGTTATAGCTATTTTTAGGTAACTTATTTTAAAAATAGTTGCAATTATTAATTTAAAAAATTTAGTGCCCATGTTTGCCCAATAAAAAAAATATTTTTGAAATGCTGAGAAAATTCTTTGTTGCTTTGTTGCTGAGAAATTGCCATGCAAAGATTTTTAAACAGAAAAATGGATGTTTACTACCCAAACAACCCATAATTTTCTTATGTCGATATCTCAGCAACTAATGGTGCGATGTTCAATGTTTATAAATAAAACTTTCGTGAAATTTTCCGATTTTTTCGAAATCAATATTAAAAAAAATTAAGACTAGCATTTCAAAAGGTCGTAATATTGAATGTTTGTCCCTGTCTCTAATTCTTGTATGGAGAAAAAAATTTCACAGCTCGACTTTTTTGGACACACTGAATCATTTGAATCAATGTTTGGAATAAAATAAATATTAACTAGGAGCTTTCATAATTAGATATTTTCCTTAAAATAAAATGAAAATATTTTTTCCTGAAACAAAACTTTTCTTTTTTATTAATTTCGATTTTAAGAAAATAGTTAAAAGCGCATTTAAATTAAATCATGAGTGCTGTTTATATATCAAAATAGCCTTAATTCTTAAAGCTTATTTATTCTGGATGCAATTAATTGCACTGCAATTCCATAATTTTGAATACATATTTTTTACTAAGTTGCTTGTTTTGTTGAGAGTATTTTTTACTTTCTGTACCTTTTCAATAAATTGTTATACTGTTATTATTTACCTTAAACTTTGTGATATCATACTTTTTTCAAACTTTTAAGTGAATTTCTGTTTTTTTTATATATTATTAAATTAGTTTTAATGGTGTTACAGCACCTACACAAATTAAAATGTTTTCTATTTGACCCAATGTCACCCCCTCTAAAGGGTGAAATTGAGTTAATTTTAAAACGATTGGCATTTATGATCGGTGTGATTATACTAGCCATATTCTGGGAAAATGTTGGTAAATTCAGGAGCATTCCCCAACATTATTTATTTCGATATAATTTGATGTTTTTATTGTGTTAAAATAACAACAGTTATATCTTTTTTTGACCAAAAGTCACCACCACTGACGGTATATCATTTGTGGATAAACATTTTTGAAATCTATACTTATTTTGTTTTTTTTTTAAGATTTTATACCTGGGAGGAAAAAGCCACGTGGCCATATAGGGGGGGGGGGGGTTGGCGTGAAACCACGAAAAACCATGAGGGGGGAGGGGGGGTCAAAAATTCTCCAAAAAAAGGCCACGTGGTTTATGCACGACCCCTTAGTGAGTGAGTTAGTAAGGTTCTGTTGTAATTTTAAACCTACGACTTTAAATATCCATTAATTTTGAACAGAACGTCTAATTTCAGTAATTTATCACGGTGTCACATTCCGAAAATCCAAAAGTGAAAGCACCATTTTCCATTTCATCGTGTGTATGTGTGTGTCTGTGTGTGTGCCTTCTGTGTGTATGGTTGCCGTATTGCGCTTTTCTACATGCGCTCACTTCTAGCTCTTTTATTTTCGCTCCAAAATAGCAATACACTTTCGGGCTCTTGTATTTCCCTCTGTTTATTTTCCTCTTTTTTCACTGGTTCACTAGGGTAGCCTTCTAATGTTTCTCCCGAGGGTGTGTTTGTTGTATGTGTTTGTGCCCATGCTTTGGTTAAAAATTTATCGGTATCGGAATTTAAATGAGTTTCGAATGGTGGTGCTCAAAATAAATACAGCAAAGAAAAAACGGGAAACGGGACTGCCTTCTCGAACAGCAGCCAGAGAATGTGGTCTGGAGCTTTTCCAGCTTTTCCAGAATCGCAGAGTACACAAACACACACACACACACACACGTTCAACCAACGCAGTCAGGAGGATAAGGTTCGTGTACGTATTTGTTCTGGTGAATTGGAAATTTACATGGGTGGTACCAGATAAAAGGGTTTTGCCCTGGCTGCCTGGCGGTAAATCGATTTATAAATTATTGCCCCGGCGAACGATAAATGGCAAAACCCACCGAGTGGGACCATGTTCCATGTGTTGGCTGGGGGATGTTCCGGGTTGTGCTCCCGGGGTCCCGGGAAACGCGGAACTGATGTTGCGTGTTTGCGAGATACCAATCAGATCTAATGTTGATTGATGTGAATGGTGCGGGTAATGTGCTTAATGAACATTATGACAACGTGGGCAAATAGTCCTTTGTGGGAGGAAGTTGCTTTTTTATTGCGATCGGAATAACATTCAAATCAGCGGTAGCTTCAAAGTCACTGGAAGTGTATTTGAACGTTACAAATATAAATGTTATAAAATTGATTTATGGGAAACATTTGGTCCATCAGTTTCAAAAGGTTTGTAAGATTCATATAACAGAAAAGATGTAAAACATTTTAAGATTCATAAGCTTCGATCAATAATAATAAAATTCATAAGACTACTACAACTATCTGGAAAAGTAGGATGTATATAAAGTACAAATTCTTAAAGATCAACATTATCAGCAGTCAATTTCAGAGAATTGACTACCCTCCAAAATCATCCCTCCTAAGTTCGCTGATGTCAATAATTGTAATGGCAGCTCAAAGCAACTTCACCGTCATGTTCAGCCGGTGTTTATTGGATTGAGCCTCATTTGTCGAAACTGCCCACATATCCACATATCCAAACTTCAACACATCCTCAACGCAAGTCCGAGAGGATGATGAAGTCTACGACTGACCGTTCACGATAATGCCTAATACCTAGTGGTAGTAGGCAATAATCGTTCGAATTATTGCTCTTCAAAATTACCCTCGGGCTCGGCGATAAAATCAAATGTTATCCCCCTCCCCACAAAACCCCACACGACGTCCCATCATCATGTCCATCCGAGGGGAAAGCCACCCCCTTCAACGCGATTCTCCCCCTGCAACGGAAGTCCCAATCGGTAGTCCACCGAGTAGTCCCCCGGAAGGACGCAGTAAAGTAAAGAAAAAATCAATTCTTATCATTTTTTATAAGCCACATTGTACACACACACAAATCTCATTTATCTATGTGTGCAGTGTCTGTGTGGCGGGGGAAATCCCTTCGGGCAGTTAAGATATGAAGTTCTTCTCAACCACCCCACAAACCAAGGAGTTGCTGGAAATTTTTGATTAATTCTTCATCGGCATGCCAAGACGATACCACGAGCGGACGGAGGAATGTTACGGAGTTATTACTTTGAGGACTATACTGGGAGTACAATGGGGTGATTGTTTGTTACGCAAAGAGTACGAATTGTGGGATTTGATTTTGGGGTTCTTTGGTTATTCAACAACAAACCTTTATTATAGACAGTATGTTGTTGAACTGGTTTGATCGATTAAACTGGATTTAATAATCTTCAAATCCTTGAATCATATCAAACGGTCAAATTAGATCTAAGAAGAATATTATTTCAGAAACTTCAGAACCAGCAGAATCATCAGAATTTTTAGGCTTCAGAATCTTCAAAATCTTTCGAATCTTTTGAATCTTCCGAATTTTCCAAATCTTTCAAATCTTCAGAATCACATCACAGAATTTTCAGAATCTTCTTAATCTTTAAAATCTTAAATTTTTTCAAGATCTTCAAAATTTTCAAAATCTTCAACATTTTCAAAATCTTTAAAATCTTTCGAATCTTTCGAATCTTCCAAATCTTTAAAATCTTCAGAATCTTTAAAATCTTCAAAATCTTCAAAATCTTTCGAATCTTTTGAATCTTCCTAATCTTCAGACTTCAGAATCATCAGAATCTTCAAAATCTTCCGAATCATCAGAATCTTCAAAATCTTCCGAATCATTCGACTCTTCCGAATCTTCAAAATCTTCATTCTTTAGAATCATCAGAATCTTCCGAAACTTCAGCATCTTCAGAACCTCAGAATCATCAGAATATTCATAATATTTCGAATCTTCCCAATCTTCAAAATCTTCAGAATCTTTAGAATCTTCAAAATCTTCAGAATCTTCAAAATCTTCCAAATCTTTCGAATCTTCCAAATCTTTCAAATCTGCAGAATCTTTAAAATCATCAGAATTTTCAGAATCTTTAAAATCTTCAAAATTTTCAAAATCATCAAAATCTTCAATATCTTTAAAATTTTCCGAATCGTTCGAATCTTCCTAATCTTCAGACTTCAGATTCATCAGAATCTTCCGAATCATCAGAATCTTAAGTATCTTAAGAATCTCCATAATCTTCAGAATCTTTCTGAATATTCAAAATCTTTCGAATATTTGAAATCATCAGAAACTGCAGAACCTTAAAAATCTCCACAATCTTCAGAAACTTCTGAATATTTAAAATTTTTAGGATTCTCAGTATTTTCAAAATATTTCGAATATTCATCAGAAACTTCAGAACCTTAAAAATCTCCACAATCTTCAGAACCTTCTGAATATTTAAATTAGAATCTTCAGTATTTTCAAAATATTTAGAATATTTGGAATCATCAGAATCTTCAGAATCTTCAACAATTTCAAAATTTTCAAAATCTTCAAAATCTTCCGAATCTTCCAAATCTTTAGACTTCAGAATCATCAGAATCTTCCGAATCACAAGAATCTCCATAATCTTCAGAACCTTCTTAATATTTAAAATTTTTAGAATCTTCAGAATACTCATAATATTTCGAAATTCTTGGAATTATCAGAATCTTCAGAATCTCAAGAATCTTATGAATCTAAAGTATCTTATGAATTTAAGAATTATAAGAATATTTAGAATTACAATTACAAGAAAAAAAATCTTGAAAATCTTAAAAATCTTAAAAATCTTAAAAATCTTAAAAATCTTAAAAATCTTAAAAATCTTAAAAATCTTAAAAATCTTAAAAATCTTAAAAATCTTAAAAATCTTAAAAATCTTAAAAATCTTAAAAATCTTAAAAATCTTAAAAATCTTAAAAATCTTAAAAATCTTAAAAATCTTAAAAATCTTAAAAATCTTAAAAATCTTAAACATCTTAAAAATCTTAAAAATCTTAAAAATCTTAAAAATCTTAAAAATCTTAAAAATCTTAAAAATCTTAAAAATCTTAAAAATCTTAAAATCTTAAAAATCTTAAAAATCTTAAAAATCTTAAAAATCTTAAAAATCTTAAAAATCTTAAAAATCTTAAAAATCTTAAAAATCTTAAAAATCTTAAAAATCTTAAAATCTTAAAAATCTTAAAAATCTTAAAAATCTTAAAAATCTTAAAAATCTTAAAAATCTTAAAAATCTTAAAAATCTTAAAAATCTTAAAAATCTTAAAAATCTTAAAAATCTTAAAAATCTTAAAAATCTTAAAAATCTTAAAAATCTTAAAAATCTTAAAAATCTTAAAAATCTTAAAAATCTTAAAAATCTTAAAAATCTTAAAAATCTTAAAAATCTTAAAAATCTTAAAAATCTTAAAATCTTAAAATCTTAAAAATCTTAAAAATCTTAAAAATCTTAAAAATCTTAAAAATCTTAAAAATCTTAAAAATCTTAAAAATCTTAAAAATCTTAAAAATCTTAAAAATCTTAAAAATCTTAAAAATCTTAAAAATCTTAAAAATCTTAAAAATCTTAAAAATCTTAAAATCTTAAAAATCTTAAAAATCTTAAAAATCTTAAAAATCTTAAACATCTTAAAAATCTTAAAAATCTAAAAATCTAAAAATCTAAAAATCTAAAAATCTTAAAAATCTTAAAAATCTTAAAAATCTTAAAAATCTTAAAAATCTTAAAAATCTTAAAAATCTTAAAAATCTTAAAAATCTTAAAAATCTTAAAAATCTTAAAAATCTTAAAAATCTTAAAAATCTTAAAAATCTTAAAAATCTTAAAAATCTTAAAAATCTTAAAAATCTTAAAAATCTTAAAAATCTTAAAAATCTTAAAAATCTTAAAAATCTTAAAAATCTTAAAAATCTTAAAAATCTTAAAAATCTTAAAAATCTTAAAAATCTTAAAAATCTTAAAAATCTTAAAAATCTTTAAAATCTGAAAAAAAAAGTCAAAACATTATTTTTAAAGATAGAATTTATGATAAACATTGAATGAATTCAATAAATCTTTGATGAATTTTGAATTAATCTTTAATGAAGCTTTGATGAATCATTAACGAATCTTTGATACACCTGTGATGAATATTTGATCTTTGATGATTTTTTGAGAAATCATTGATGAATCTTTTATAAATCTTTTATTACATTTTATTGAATGATGTTTTGATGAATTTACAATTAATCTTGTTTTTCTTTGATGATTCTGCGATGAATTTTTGACTATTTTTTATGAATCTTTGATGAATCTACAAATATTTTTTTATAAATCTTTGATAAATCTTTCATGAATCCTTGGAAAAAATTTAATGAATCGTTGATAAATCATTGATGAATCTTTAATAAATCTTTGATGAATTTTTGATTTATTTTTTATGATTGAAGATTTAATGAACCTTATTAAACATTGATGAATCATTAATGAATTTTTAATGAATCTTTGATAAATCTTTGATGATTTTTTGAAATTAATTTATGAAAAACTTTATAAATCTCATGATTCATATGAATCTTATAAATTCAACTAGGTCATATTTTTTTTTACTTTCGCATAATTCCATACATTCGTGCAATATGTTGCAGCATTCTACTCATGTTAGGCCAATTTAAACTTTCTCAAGAGACCACTTTCCAAGAAATGCTCTTTAAAAAGATTTCCACCTTCTTCAACCCAGACAATGTGCAACGTCTTCACATAACCAACAACCAATGTTCTCTGAAAATCGATTGCTTGCAGAGGAGACCATCATAATGCCTCTCCCCGTCCCTCCTTCAAGCATGTCTCAACTGTCAAACAAGGATTGAGCCGCCCGTAAGACAAGTTGGTCCCCGGTGAGTTTCTTTGCTTTATCCCTTAGCCCGTATCGATACACAATTGTCTGACACAAGAATAACGACTTTCACAGTTCGATTCGTTCCTTACTATTGTTCCAAAAAAAGGGTCTTCCTCACGTGTGTCGTCCTTTTTCTACAGTGGGTTTGGTGTTCGGGGGTGGAAAATTTACTTTCTTCGATTTTCCATTACTGCGACGAGCCTGTTGACCGGACACAGACCAAGGTGGACCGACCCATCTTTTCCGTGTGGTGCCGAGCGTGCGTGCGTGTTGTCAACGCAGACATAAAACGTAATCTCCCCAGGATTAACCCTCGGGGGTTCACGGGGAAATGATTATGGTTCCGGAGGCCCATTGGACACTTCTTTTAAGGGTGGTTTTGGGGTGGGAGTATGGGAGCACGTGCCAGCTGTCTCCGGGTTTTTCGAACCTACCAGGTTTGGTTGTTTATATTTGGGATTTTATGAGGTAATAGGAAAATAAAAAATGCGAGGGATAGGATGCTTAAAATAATTCATTATTAAGGGATCCCTTCCGTGACAATCTTCCGAGCTCGTTTTGAGCATGTTCGATAATTTTAAATGGAGTCGTCACAAAATCGATCGAAGCGTTCAATGACGAGACATTGAATGCCGTATAATCCAAACTTTTCCCCATCAGAAAAAGGGGTAAGGGTGCAGGGTGCAGTTATGCACTGCGGCAAACAATCAACACATCTCTCAAAACCCTGAAGGCAGAACGTCGATGAGACCCACCTCATGTGAAACTTGGCTCTAGAGTTACACCTATGACGACGACGACGGTATCGACTAGAGTGCGAATAGAGTTAGTTGGATATTCATCGAATAGGTGGAGCCTTAAACGAGCCGCTTTAGAAAACGGATTCCGGCAGTATAGACGTCGGCGTTGTGATGGACGGAAAAGCCACTTGATTGGAAATATTGTTTCGATTGAGACGGATAGTGGGAGCAATGGCGAATGGTCAGATTGGTACGAATATGTTGAGGATAATTTCAAAACTTTTGTTGATTTCTTATTTTTTTTTAATAAACTCTTCGATCATTTTCCATTAATTAAAAAAAAAAAATACCGAGCGTACTTCCATTTTCTCAAGCACTCACTGTCTAAATAAACTTTAGCAACTCATAGTCATAGAGTCCTAACTCATCTAGCTCATCCAGGCATCGTCAACAAGCTTCTCCAGCAGCTTCGTCGCCGAAACAATAGCGCCTCTGCAGCCAGCCAGTCAGCCCTTCCATAAACGTTTGTATTTTCTCGTTGGCATCCTCATCTACGAGACTCAATTACTGGGCTTTCCTTGCTGTATAGCTGGGCTGAGTTACAAGCTTGGACCAGGTCTTCAGTAGTTGCGTGTGCAGAATAACTTTGGCATCATCATCCCAGAGACGATTGTTTTTCTTACGCTTCAAGAACTCCTTTCGTCCAGCCTAGAACGTAGACCTTATACAGTAACAAGAAGTTGGTCCACCGTCCTCACTCGCTCTCCGTGTGCATCACTTTGTTGTTATTTATCGGTGGAAATCCTTTTTAATGAGTTGTCGAACAATAACTCCCGGAATCCATCCTGCTGGCGGGCGAACCGAGTTCGGTTCCAACGCCAATCCCCTTTGGCAGAAATGGGGATGAAATTCAATAAGGACCCAGTTCTCCATGGCTGCGTAGACACGTGCAACGACTTTGTCCAGCTCCTCAAACCGTAGAGGCAGTCTGGTCGTTCCTGGGACGAGCTAGTCTGCGTCAGAGTCGATAATTGTATGCACTTCAGAGCCACTTCACAAAGATCAACCGCTTTTGGAGCGGGGAACAATGCAACTCTGTGTACCTTTAAAATTATATTATAATTTATGCCTAGAAAGTTTGCCTCCTATTGGAGAAAGTTGCATTCAGTACTGTTTCCTGATGCAACATCATCCTGCATTAGAATTATTGAAAGATTGTTGTAGTAAACGCAGATTTACTTTGAAATAAAACTATTGTTGAAGCTTGTATTGTTGTTTGAAATACAGTTTCAGCATCAGTTTCAGATCAGTTTCAGCGTCAGATTCAGCATCAGTTTCAGCACTCGTTTCAGCGTCAGATTTAGCATCAGATTCAGCATCATATTCAGCTTCAGATTCAGCACCAGTTTCAGCGTCAGCTTCAGCGTTAAATTCAGCATCAGTTTCAGCACTCGTTTCAGGACTCATTTCAGCACTCGTTTCAGCATCAGTTTCAACGTCAGATTCAGCATCAGTTTCAGCATCATATTCAGCGTCAGATTCAGCATCAGGTTCAGCACTTGTTTCAGCACTCAGATTCAGCATCAGTTCCAGCATCAGATTCAGCAACAGTTTCAGCATCAGTTTCAACGTCAGATTCAGCCTCAGTTTCAGCATCATATTTAGCGTCAGATTCAGCACCAGTTTCAGCGTCAGATTCAGCACTCGTTTCAGCATCAGATTCAGCGTCAGATTCAGCGTCAGATTCAGCATCAGTTTCAGCGTCAGATTCAGCACTCAGATTCAGCATCAGTTCCAGCATCAGATTCAGCGTCAGTTTCAGCACTCGTTCCAGCACTCATTTCAGCACTCGTTTCAGCATCAGTTTCAACGTCAGATTCAGCATCAGTTTCAGCATCATATTCAGCGTCAGATTCAGCATCAGATTCAGCACTTGTTTCAGCACTCAGATTCAGCATCAGTTCCAGCATCAGATTCAGCATCAGTTTCAGCGTCAGATTCAGCATCAGTTTCAGCATCAGATTCAGCGTCAGATTCAGCACCAGTTTCAGCGTCAGATTCAGCACTCGTTCCAGCATCAGTTTCAGCGACAGATTCAGCATCCGATTGGAACCAGTTTTAGCATCAGATTCAGTGTCAGATTCAGAATCAGTTTCACCGTCAGATTCGGCATTGATAAATCTTTGATAATATTTTGACGAATCTTGGATGAATCTTTGAAAAATCTGAGATAAATCTTTGATGAAAATATGATGCATCTTTGACAAATCTTTGAAAAATCTCTGAGGAATCTTTGAAAAATCTTCGAAAAATCTTTGAAAAATGATTGAAAAATCTTTAAAATAGGTTTGAAAAATCTTAGAAAATCTTTGACAAATCTTTGAAAGTATTTTGACAAATCATTGATTTTTTTTTTGAAAGATCTTTGAAAAATATTTAACAAACGTTTGAAATTTTTTTAAAAAATGTTTGAATTTTTTTGAAAAATCATTGAAAGTAATTGAAAAGCCATTGAGAAATCTTTGACAAATCTTTTAATGTTTTTTTAAAAATCTTTGATTTTTTTTTAAATCTTTGAAAAAACATTGAAAAATCTTTAAAAAATCTCACAAGTCTTAAAAAGTTTTTTGACAAATCTTTGATTTTTTTTTTTTGAAAAATATTTAAATGTTTTTTTGAAAAATCATTAAAATCATTGCAAAATATTTGACAAATCTTTTAATGTTTTTTGAAAAATCTTTGAAAAATCTTTGAAAAATCTTCGATGAATCTTTCATAAATCTTTGATGATATCTTGATTAATCTTGGATCAATCTTTAATTAATCTTGTATGATTCTTTGATAAATCATTGATGAATCTTTGATGAATTTTTGATGAATCTTTGATGAATATTTGATGAATCTTTGATGAGAGCAGTTCTCCAGGATTTCGGTCATTCGATTTTTTTTGTATTTTTTAATCCGACTGAAACTTTTCTGGTGCCTTCGGTATGCCCAAAGAAGCCATTTTGCATCATTAGTTTGTCCATATAATTTTCCATACAAATTTCGCAGCTGTCCATATAAAAATGATGTATGAAAATTCAAAAATCTGTATCTTTTGAAGGAATTTTTTGATCAATTTGGTGTCTTCGGCAAAGTTGTAGGTATGGATACGGACTACACTGGATAAAAATGATACACGGTAAAAAAAATTAGTGATTTTTTTATTTAACTTTTTATCTCTAAAACTTGATTTGCAAAACTACACATTTTTTTATATGTTTTAGAGGACATAAAATGCCAACTTTTCAGAAATTTCCATGTTGTACAAAACATCATTGACCGAGTTATGATTTTTTTAATCAATACTTATTTTTTCAAAAATCTAAATATTGGTCGCAAAATTTTTTCAACTTCATATTTCGATGTAAAATCAAATTTGCAATCAAAAAGTATTTCAGTAAAATTTTGATAAAGTGCACCGTTTTCAAGTTAAATCCATATTTAGGTGACTTTTTTGAAAATAGTCGCAGTTTTTAATTTTTTAAATTAGTGCACATGTTTGCACACCTTTGGAAAAAATATTTTTGAAAAGCTGAGAAAATTCTCTATATTTTGCTTCTTCGGAATTTGTTGATACGACCTTTAGTTGCTGAGATATTGCAATGCAATGGTTTAAAAACAGGAAAATTGATGTTTTCTAAGTCTCACCCAAACAGCTCACCATTTTTTAATGTCGATATCTCAGCAACTAATGGTCCGATTTTCAATGAAAATGTATAAAACATTTGTGAAATTTTCCGATCTTTTAGAAAACATTATTTTCAAAATTTTCAAATCAAGACTAACATTTCAAAAGGGCCAAACAATCAATATTACGCCCTTTTAAAATGTTAGTCTTGATTTGAAAATTTTGAAAATAATGTTTTCGAAAAGATCGGAAAATTTCACAAATGTTTCATATTTTAACATTGAAAATCGAACCATTAGTTGCTGAGATATCGACATTAAAAAATGGTGAGCTGTTTGGGTGAGACTTAGAAAACATCAATTTTCCTGTTTTTAAACCTTTGCATTGCAATATCTCAGCAACTAAAGGTCGTATCAACAAAGTCCGAAGAAGCAAAATATAGAGAATTTTCTCAGCTTTTCATAAATATTTTTTCTAAAAGTGTGCAAATATGTGCATTAATTAAAAAAAAATGAAAAACTGTTACTATTTTCAAAAAATTCACCAAAATATGGTTTTAACTTGAAAACGCTGCACTTTATCAAAATTTTACCATGGTACTTTTTGATTGCAAATTTGATTTTAAATCGAAAAATTAAGTTGAAAAAATTTTGCGACCAATATTTCGATTTTTTGAAAAAATAAGTATTGATTAAAAAATTCATAACTCGGTCAATGATTTTTTGCACAACCTTGAAATTTCTGAAAAGTCAAGGAGCGGCCGTGGCTGACTGGTTACGGTGTTCGCTTTGTAAGCGAATGGTCCTGGGTTCGATTCCCATCTGCTCCCAACGAGAAATCATAGGATATATAAATCTTGAAACTCTGAACATGAACGAAAAATCAAAGTCGCTCGAGTCGGGGTTCGATCCCCCGTCCTTTGGATTGGTAAGCAAAAATGCTAACCACTAGGCCATCGCGACTTGGTAGGCTATGGCTGGAATTAGGAATACTGTTACTGTTACTATATACGCGCTGGGTCCTTGTCCATTTGACAAGGGTTCGGAAGTTCTAAATAACGTTTGAATCCGATTGATGCAAACGTTCTTCAGGGCGGGGCTTGTCGACTCAAGCTGAGGGACCTCGCGCTTGGCTAGCCAGCGTAGAAATGGGTCACCGAAGCTCGGCAGAGCTAACACCTTCCAAATGCCTATGCGAGTTATTTGCATGTATAGAATATAGATCTAAAAATACATGGAAACAACTCAATTTGTAAGAAGCGACCGCGTGGTCCCGTTTGGTTGGTTGCACACACACACACACACAACCTTGAAATTTCTGAAAAGTTGGCATTTTATGTCCTCTAAAACATATAAAAAAATAAAAAAAAATAAAAATAGAGTTTTTTTTGCAAATCAAATTTTAGTGATAAAAAGTTAAATAAAAAATTACCAAATTTTTTTACAGTGTATCATTTTTTTCCAGTGTAGTCCGTATCCATACCTACAACTTTGCCGAAGACAGCAAATCGATCAAAAAATTCCTTCAAAAGATACAGATTTTTGAATTTTCATACATTATTTTTGTATGGACAGCTGCGAAATTTGTATGGAAAATTATATGGACAAACTAATGATGCAAAATGCCTTTTTTGGGCATACCAAAGGCACCAAATAAGTTTCAGTCGGATTAAAAAATACAAAAATTAAAATTGTAGAAAAAAGACCAATTTCGTAGAGAATTGCTCATGAATCTTTGATAAATCTTTAAAAAATCCTTGAAAAATCTTTAATGAGTCTTTGATAATTTTTTTATGATATTTTGATGAATCTTGGATGAATCTTTTATAAATCTTTGATGAATCAGCATTCGTTTCAGCATCAGTATCTTCAATTTCAGCATTAGTTTCAGTTCAGTTTCAATTCAGTTTCAGTTGAGTTTCTGTGAAGATTTGCATCCAAACAGTTTGAAGCATTTGCAAAGAGATTTATGTGAATGTCTTGAACAAACATATATTCTCCAGTGCCCTCGAGCTGCAAGCCCCTCCTTTCCAAACTTCCCAAAGTAAAGTGAAACTCCCACAAAGCACTTCATCCGCGATTTCATCCCACCGCTCTACGAGTCCCGCCAAGAAGGTAGTGCCGACTCGTGAACCTATAAGCTGCTCATAATTTATGTTAAATCACTCTTGAATATTCCCCCATGTGCACAAGTATGTACCGTGCGAGTGTGCAGCACAAACCTCCCCGCTCGAGGGGATGAACGAATAATACTTATGTTTGTGTTACAAGGTTTATAATGCAATATTCTCTCTCACCAACCCACACGCACCAACGCTCGCCGGAGGATTCCCCTGGACTTGCGAAGCTAGAAACAACAATATCAGCAACAGCCAAGAAGGTAGGTCCTGCGAAGCGATACACCTTCCAACCACCACATCCACCGAGGAGGGGTTAGAGGTGAAAAGGCAACACTCGAGGGCTCGTCGCCGGGGCTCTTATCGGTTGCCACTTCTGTGTGTGTGTGTGTCGACGACTTGAGCGCGCTTGCTTTCGTGGTTGAGATTGTTCACGGGTTGTTAAAGAGGTGCGTTGAAGGGAACTGTGTAGAGAAGTTTGGTTAAAAACTGAAATTGTTCAGATCTTAACTCAAGGTAGTCGTTGGATGGCCTAGAATAGCTACGTGAATATGATAGGGGTCAAAATATGACGGCCTTTTGCTTTTAACGTCGGTTGACACACAGGCTTTTAATTTCTCCAGAACAAAACCAGACAAAATAATTTTCGAATCCTGCTAAAAAGGAAAGTCCACATCCATTTCGCCTACACAATTCACTCCAATTCCAATATCCCATTGACCAGTTTGATCAATTCATCCCGGAAATAAATTCAACTCCTGATGCACCCACCTCAACTGAAATACATTTATCAACCCAAATATAACCGTAATTGAATTTGAAGCCACAGAGAGTGTGCCTCGTAAAAGTAATCATTTCGATACCGAGAATGTCCTCCACCCCCGTTTTCTTGCCCTGCTGATCCATATTCATCAGAATTAAGCCCAGCCAAGTCTCACAAACACCGAGGAGGGCAGCAGCAGCAGCACGTGAACCTGTGGCCAAAAATGTGAGGCCCTTTTTTCTCATCAGTGCACCGATTGTGCTGCTGCTGCTCAGCTGTTACTTCTGCCATTATCCTGCCGATCCTTGTGTGGCAGGGTGAACAGCAGCTGTCCTTGTTAGCAAGCGAGCCTTCGCTCGGCCTCGTTTGATTCGAAATTAAACATTGTTCTTCAGAGCCGACCACCACCGTTTGGGTGGGGTGGGAGGGGATCGAGCAAAATGCCTTCATTTAGCAGGCCACGTGTCGAGGCTTGTAATTAAATAAAATTCCTTAATACTGACGGTTCACTCCCTAGGAGGGTTGCAAACATTTTAGAGGGTGGTTGTGGTAGGGTCGTTTTGAGGGGTGCACCCTTGAGGTGGCGAATGTGGGCGGGAGAATTTTTTTTTGCGGAAAATTTTGCGCACAGCTGTGAGTGTTGTGGGTGCTGATCGTTGGAGACTTTTTTTTTGTTGCTGCCTTTAAACTATTTAATTCTGTGCGAACAGATAAAAGTGGATTTTGATAGTTAAACAGTCTAAAAAAATTGAGAAATTGTCTGGATCTGCTTACCTTTTCGTTTGCATGCATTCAATAATTTGATAATAAAGTTCTGATCAATTAAGTATATGTAAAAACCGGTCACTTATCCATAAGCAGGGGGTTGCTGCCTATTTCATTAAAGTGAATTCTATTCAAAATTCAATTATCCAGACTCATAACATTGTCAGATCTTCACAATTCGCTGTTGCAGATATTGCTTTGGTTCCTCAACTCCAACCGAAGTGGAGGGACAAAAATTCAGTCATTTCCAATTAATTCCACATCTTTTTTTCCATTTCGCAAAATTAAGTGGAAAATGGATTTTCCGAAAAATTGTGACGTTTTGGAGCTCTCGTGTTTTGAGAAGAGTTGTTGCAAACAAAAAGGGGCAACTTTTGGTTTGGTTGAAAATTAGGATGGTTCACGATAAGGGT
This sequence comes from Culex pipiens pallens, assembly GCF_016801865.2. NCBI lineage: Eukaryota > Metazoa > Arthropoda > Insecta > Diptera > Culicidae > Culex > Culex pipiens. The sequence continues at coordinate 178,369,455 of NC_068938.1, read as the reverse complement.
GATTTTGAAAATCTATCTTTCAGTAATATTTTAGGGATTTTTTTTTATCTTCTAGAAAGTTGTTGGACAAGCAAATTTGTCGCAGGTACCAATATTTTATCTCGCAATCTTCGCCTCCTACGACCAAATTTAGAGAAGGCTTCTAAACAAACCTTCAAAAATCAGTTTTTTGAACGCAGCAATTCAGGGTTAAATTTGAGAGAAAAGTGATGTTCAGGGCACTTTTAGAGCACTAAAAACACATATGTTGTTTTTAGACAAGTCAATTTGGACATAAGGGTCAAAAGTTAGAGTCATTTTAAGGGTAAAAAGAAGCACATTTGAAACTTTAATATCTCGAAAAGGCAAAAGCTAAATGATAACGCTAAGTTGCATTCAAAAGAGGAGATTTAGCATTACAAACGCTTAAAAAAATGAATGGGTGTTTTTTTTAATATGAATTGATTCTAGTTGCTAGTTAGTATTGTTAGTATTTCCATTCTTTCAAACAACAGCAAATCTTCAAAATGTTTTATGACAACATGTTTGAATACAAAAACTGCATTTTTATTTATTTTTAATGCTTTCAAATCAATCTATTCATATTGTTTCTGTAATGGTATTTTTTCTTCATTTTATCAAACTTTAAAAATTCCTTCAAACAAATTCATTTTTATTGTGAAATTTTGAGAATTTTTCAATTCTTTCTATCAGATCAGATCAGCTATAAAATTGATGGTTCTCAACCATTTTCGTTCCACCCCCTCATCATCATGATTTTTGATTGTGTTCAAAAATCGGCAAGTTAATTACACCCTTAAAAATCATCTTGTTTACTAGTTAAAGAGTACCTTTGCCGTAATAAATTTGAAAATCCTAGAGCTATTTTTGATTTAAATTTATTTTTCAAGCATGAAACTTCAACAATAAAAATAATATACAGCTTCAAAAATCTCGCTCTATTTTGAGATAAAATTTGATTTACTAACTAAAACTAAAAAATACACTGTCAGAAAAATAGCTACTCTATTCCTCCATTTTGTTCAAAACTTTTATCACCTACCGCTTTTAAAATTAGAGGGTATTTTTGTGTGTGTTTGCGAAAATATTTAAAACATATTGAAAGTAATATCGTTTTATTTCGCACCGTAACAATCTAAATAAAAATTTAGCAAAAGAAAACAAAATTTCTGAGCAATATAAAAATAATAAGGCATTTCACTTAACGTTTACTTTACAAAACCGATCTATTTTAATTTTTATTGATGAAATCTGCTTAAAGTTGTTTTTTTTTTTCAAATTGGTAATAGAATAATTATGATTAATAAATGCATTCATTGTTTCGACCAGAAATTTAAAAAAAAAAAACAAAATATTCAGAAAAAATCTGTTTATTTACGAAAACTTTTTCTGTTTGCGCTTTTCTATTAAAACTTGCACGATTGCATTTTTATTGATGAAATCTGCTTAAAGTTGTTTTTTTTTTCAAATTGGTAATAGAATAATTATGATTAATAAATGCATTCATTGTTTCGACCAGAAATTTAAAAAAAAAAAAAAACAAAATATTCAGAAAAAATCTGTTTATTTACGAAAACTTTTTCTGTTTGCGCTTTTCTATTTAAACTTGCACGAATTTTGCTAAATTGCTTTAAGATTTGACAAGTAAATTTAATATGGAATAACATGCAGTTTTTACATTTTATGTTTATTCAAATGATATTGAATAATCCAAAATTTTAAAATTCAAATAACAGTCTAGGTTGAGTCTAGGCTCGTTTTTTATACCGAGCTACCGTGGCCGTGAGGTTACGGGTTTCGCCTTGTAAGTGGAAGGTGATGGGTTCGATTCCCATCACCTTCCACTTACAAGGCACTTACAAGGAGTCAGATCCCTTCAAAGAGTTATTCTACTCACTGGGAATACTGACCGGTAGGGGATAGGTTTCGACTAGCGGCGTGCTAGATTTTTAAATTTTAAAAAAAATGTCACACCCATTTTGCCACCATCTTGGATTTAAAATAATTTAAATCACTGAACCCTTTACTGCTAATTTTTTTTTCAATGATTTTTAATTTTCCCGTTATTAGAAGGTCATTTTGAGCAACTTTTGCTCTACGAAAAATTTTGTTTCTCTTGTTTTAAGTTTTTCTTGTTTAATATTAATTATTTAAATTTGCATTCATCTTGTTAAGTTTATGTTTGTTTCTGGTAGTATTTGACCTTTTCTACCCACCTCCAATCATTACATTTTGTCTTTCTATTATTTCAAATGTTTTTTTGTTTGCTTGTTTTTAACATTTTCTGCTTTCGAGTGGAACCATTATCAATTAAATTTTAAAAGAAAATGCGTAGAGGCGAATATGGGACACTAAAAAAAATACTGCATACTTCTTTTAACCTAAAATATAGAAAAATGTTAGTAAAAACACAGCCAAAGTTGACCACTGAAATAATGTTTTGCCTTCCTCACCTCAATGAGGAAAGGCTTTAAAATCACTCGAAAAATGAACTTCTTTATATGACTTCGTAGACCCACCTTCACGTATACCTATCGACTCAGAATCAAATTCTGAACAAATGTCTGTGCGTGTGTCTGGATGTGAGTCCGTGCACCGAAAAATATGCACTCGATTATCTCCGGACTGGCTGAACCGATTTGGACCGTTTTGGTCTCATTCGATCCGTCTTGAGGTCCCACAAGACCCTAGTTAATATTTTGAAGTTTAGAAAAGTACTTCAAAAGTTATGCTAAAAAAACGATCTTAGCTAAACTTCGGAAAATTGTAAAAAGGGTGGTTTTTGTAAGATGCTATATATTATTAGAAAGGTATTTGAAAGACCTTTCCAACGCGTTAAAAAGATTGAAAATCTGACAACCGCATCAAAAGTTATGAGCACTTAAGTGTTATTTTTAGACTTTTTTGAAGCCGGATCTCATATATTTTGATGAAAAAGTTGTCCGGATCTATCATGCGACCCATCGTTGGATAGGACCTTTCCAACAAGCCCAAAAGATTGAAGATCCGACAACCCTATCAAAAATTATAAGTACTTTAGTGTTTTGATACACGATAATTTGATAAAAAATAGTGTCTTTACTTTATGAATGTGAGGAAGGCACCAACCACCTAAAGGTGGATTAAGTAACTTTTTTTTTCAGGCATCGGCAAAGTCACAAAAACAAGTCAAATTTCCAACCCTAAAATTTTCGAAAATTTTTAGAGTTCTTCTTTCTAATGCTTTTTAAAGATCAAAAATTGGTTTAAAAATTGTTTTTTTTCTTCAAATTTTCTGTGGATTAAGAAGCAGTTTTGGAAAATTTGCTCGGTTTGTTCTAGAGGTCGTAGAGCGGTGCTCCGATTTGGATGAAACTTTCAGCGTTTATTTGTCTATACATGAGTTGAATTCATGCCAAATATGAGCCCTCTACTACGAAGGGAAGTTCGGTAAAATTAAAATCTCGAAACTGAAAAATAAGACAAGAAAAAAAATGTTTTGTAGTTTGATTACCCGAATTTTCGGTAATCCGTAAATTTTTTCCAAGGACTAACATCTCTTACTTTACTATTTCAAATGGTCGTAATATTGTATATTTGACCTTCTTGAAAAGTTAGTTTTTATTCAAGATATTATTTTTTTCTGAAAGATCAGAAAAATTTACAAATGATTCATTTTTTTTACATTCAAAATTGAACCATTAGCTTCTGAGATATTGGTACTAGAAAATAAAATCGTCAACGGCAAAATATTTTTTCATACTATTCAAAAACAAATCAAAAATAAAAAAATACATAAAATGGCATCTTTAATCAAAGAAAAGGCCCTCCAAAATGCTTGAGCCAAACAAAAAAAATATTTAAAAAAAATGCACGAAAACAGCCTATTTCGTAGAGAATTGCTAAAGTGTTAAATGCATGAATTCAGTTATGTTTCTGTGAAAAAATCATAAAAGATATTAAAAATTCTTATTTTTTTAAAGGCAAACGTCTGTTTCGAAATGTGGTCTTTTTATTCTTAATCGATTATGTGTAATTTTGTTTGACATGTTTAATCAAATCAAGCTTTATAGTCACTTTGAATTTAAGCCTTTGAAATTATTGTTCACTTCAAGTAATCTTACGGCACACGTGCCCTCTGCACCCAAGCAATTTCAGTACACAATACAGCTGCTACCACGTGCAACCACCAACTCAAGCCTGCGCCCACGTTGTTTATTTTAAAAATTCCAAAAACGTCTCGCCCATCGTTGGCGCAATTTTTCACTCGAAAAAACCGCCAAGAATCGCCGCCAACAAGAGTTATGTTCAACCGTGCAAAAACACACAGAAAAAGTTGATATAAAAAAAAACCCACCGTCAAGAAGAAACTGAAGAAAAAAAGAAGCAAACAAAGCACAAATTTCGCCACCGGGGCAACAAAACGCAGATAAACACGTACAAACACATTTCAATGTAAACATGAGGCAAAACACGACGACGACGACGGCGACGAGCTGCGGCTGGTTTTCCGTGTGGCTTTTCATCCCAGCTGAGGCGCTGTCAGGACGACATCAGGTCAGGTCCGCTTTTCCGGGAAGGACGGACGGCGACCAGAAAAACAGGCTCAGTGTGACACAAATGTAGCACACACACACAAACACAAAGTGGGTGGTTGTGCAATGGCGACAACAAAAAAACATGACCAAAAAAAGTGACAAAAACAAGTCCCAAAGACCAAAGACGTGCGGCTGCTGAAATGGGCCTGAAGAAGGACAAACAACGGCAGGCAGGTTGGGCAGGCTGGGTGTCAACCAGAAAGGAGAGGATGGCTTCGAGATTGAGGAGAAGAAAAAAGGATAAACATGGAGGCTGTGTGGCGCGAAAAAAAAGAAACAGGACATTACTCTTGTTTAACGCGACCGCCCCGACGATGCGAGCGATTGAACCTAGAAGATATCGGGGTCAATGGGGATCTGTTACTATTTTGATTGATAGAGTTGTAAAATAAATCTAGATGTATGTGTAACAAAAACCACTAAAAAATTGACAAAAAAACTCAGCAATAAATATTGCCAAATCTGAAACAAAGATAAACTGCAGAAAATTTAGCTAAGGGAATTTTGATATTTGAAAATTGATACGAAATATTGGAATAATGTGTAATTTATAATAATCATTTTCACTTATTTTAAAGTAACTAACAGAATTTTTGAAAAATAATCCATTGGCATTAAATTAATCCTCTTCCCATAATACATTTCATTCAATCAAAATATTTTAATTTTTTAATTAAAAAAAACGAGCATCTTAATTAGTTTCACAAGCATTCAAAAATTTATTCACTGCAAATTAAATTTTATCAAGAATTTGGCATATGTCAAAAAGAAAAAAAAAGAATTACAATATGTGATAGAAATTTTATACCATAGCAAATTACAAACAGAAGATGCGTAAAATTATGATCATTTTTTGAATTTTTTAAAGCTTTTTTTCATAAAATATTTCCACTGTAAAGAAAACACATTTATGTCGAAGTACTTAAATAGTGATTTGTTTAAAGCAATTATATGATTTATTTATTTCATAATTTGGTAGTTATTTTGAGTTTCAATAATAATATTTTATAATTTGTAGGTCACTGAGAATTAAAGTTTGTTTTTTAGGAGTTAATCGCCGCGCAATGATTTTGGGTTGTTGATCGATTTGTTTTCGGCGAAGAAAAAAAAAAACAATTATTTGTTTGCCAGATTGTCCGAACGTTTCGGTCGCCTCACTGGCTTGCGACCATCTTCAGCGGACAACTCTTCCTGCCGTTTCTTTTCTGGCTACGGCCACGTTTTTTCGGTATTGATCAGCACGATAGGGACTTTTGAAAATTGCGAAGGGGTGATGATTGGTTCCTACTTTTCATCTGTGGTCTACGGAGCAATGTTTGGGGGTCCTGGTCAATAACGAAGTAGCAGCTACGGGTAGACACCAATGCTTCTGAGGATTTCTATCAAAGTCTTATCGGCTAGTTCTGGAGGATCTTGTGAGTGGCAGTGGAAAAGGTGAAGATGGTGGATATATCCGGGTTTCGATTCCTTGTGTGGATTTGTCAGAACCAGGTGCCGTTGCTGATCTCCTGCTTTTACGGGAAGACGTCGCTAAGCTGGGTTGGAGCCACAATCGCGCAAATGGCAAGAAAATCTTGGAAAATCTTCGTTGCGGTCGTTGATAAGGACCGTGTACCCAAATCCCGGTGAGAGAATTCCATTTTGAGAAAAAATCAAGGTTTCTTTTCATTATTTGGAATTTAAATGTTTGACATTTGCAAAAACCAGCAAACGGTCTTTGTTTTCATGGCTACCTATTTTTTTTCAAACAATTATTTTTGACAAAAATGGTGATAAATTTTTCTGTTTTTTAAACATTTGCCTTCATGAACTTCATTGCTTATACATCCATAGTTTTTTTTCAGTGAAAAAGGGTCCTATAAACATAGGAAAGATCATAGCAAAAGGAACACTTCCTCGTATTTCTATCGGCTTGTCTCTTGAGAAGAACCTAGGAGCTGACGATTGGTAAACCATCCGGTTGTGTCTTTTGAAGATTTGCTGTTTCTTGGTGAGAGCTTTCCATATTTTTTTACTAGATGTTTATATTCCCCTATATTATTACACTTTAAATTAAATAACCCTCCTACCCCTCACCTTCTTTCCCATTCCCAAATTCCCATTTACCCAGTTCCAATTCCTCCCTAAAAATATAATTTTCTGCCAAATTTACACTAACACACCACACCTAACTGATTCGGAGTGTTTGGTACGGTATGTCCACGCATCCTTCCTCCCCTATAGATTCTGTGAAATGTGATCCGTTCTCAGAATCCTCTCTGAGGCAAACACAACGCAGTAGGGCTGGCCGCTTTAATTTTTGTAATACATTTTCGGATGTTCTCGGATGTACTGCAATTATTAATATTGACAAGAAAAGTGCTTGGGCGTAATCTAATCACAAGACTTTCCATCATGCTTTCATAGAACTGGCTGCGTTTGTGTTCGATTAGATTAGATTAGATAAGATTAGAAATAGGGAGTTTTCTCTTAATTGATTACGCTAAAGCGTTAGGTTTGACTGTCCAAAACGTTCTGATTTTGTAGTAATCAAAAGTCCCCCAGAGCCTCACACATGAGGTACTGAGGTTTTGCTTATTGAGCATTAATCGAGCTACTTGCTTTAATCGCGAGATAAACAAAGTTTAGTTTTGTTCGCAGTTTGGATAACTGTTGTCGGCTGTGCTGATGATGTTGGTGGCGTCGATCAATTATGCGGAAAGCAATTTTCGTAACTTATTTTTCAGAAAACATTCTTAACAAAAAAAATATTTGGAATGAACACAAATTAAAATTTTTGTGAAATTTTTCAGTTAAAAACAAAATTAGTCATAACTATAAAAAGAGCTAAATTTAAAAAAATGCCTCATTTTAATTGTAATCATTAAATGTATTTTATTTATATTTTTGCAAGAAATACTCGAAAAAATATATTTTTTTCTTTAGCTCAAAAGTTGATTTTTTGGAGTTTTCGGAGGTTAAATGTATATCAAAAATATGTGTTTAACTCTCTACGTTCGACTATCCATTGTATTTTTATTGGTTTATTTTTTTTTGATAAAAAAAAAAGCAAACATAGGATAGAGAGGTGGTGAAAGTTTCATTTGAAAAGTAGCTGCGGGTGCTCTGGTGTTCTGTTTATGTGTCGTAGAGGGTGGGAAAAGGGGTTGTTGTTGGAGAGTTCCTATCAGACGTCTGCTTGAGGAGTCTGACGTTTGGTCCCTCTGCGCAAACTTGTTGGCTGTCAACTGAAATGTTGAGTGTTGTAGTGTTGGTGATTTGTTTTGGTTTGAATATGAGCTTTATGCTGAGATACCAAAGTGTGGACAAGAGGTGTTTTTATTGTGTTTTTATAGGAATGGTATAACATTTAATCAAGATGCAGAGCAGATTGGTGAAACGAGCACACGCACTCAGCAAATCTATGACTGGGATTCATGATCGGACTCTGCAAAACAAAGTGTGTTAATTATTTGTGATGAGAATTCATTGGGAAGTGTTGTTTACCCCATTCACTGTCGTCTGACTCAGCCTTATCGAAGATTTCAAGCAACTTTTTGTGAAAGTTGACCTTATCCTCGGCCAACACTTTCCATTCATTGTACACGTTGTTACCATACCGATTCATCGTTTGAAGAATACAGTGCCGCCAAGTAAATCCTGGGCGGCAGGCGCGTAGACGTGCTGGTCGTAATCTGGCGGCAACTCGCAGTATATGGCTTCGCGGGCGTCGGTAGACGTGTCCCCACCAGCGCATCTGGAACATACGGATCTTCTTCGTGATCCTCCGTTTCCGGAGAAGAAAGTTCAATGAAGGTGGAACGGTAGTGCTGCTGTGGTCCCGACACTGTTTGTGCAACGAATGTACTATCTGTCGTTCATAGCCTCGAATCGATCGGCGGCTATACTTCGTCAAAACGGCCGTTTGCGTCCCATAGATCATTGACGGGGCGATCAAGGACTCGTAGAACGCTCTTCCCAGGTACCACGGTGGACGATATTTGCGTAGAAAATCCATCACAACTCTGGATGCCCGCAGAGCATTCCGGCATCGGGTCCGGACGGTCAGCGGTCGGTCGAGTCTTGCAGTAAGTTGAACTCCCAAGTACTTGATTGGTTCGGTGGTTTTATACACTTTTCCGAGGATTTCGACTTCCGGAACAGCCTCCCCCTTCGGCTCCCTGACCAGTACCTTGCATTTTGATTCATTTAGTTTCAAACCAACGTAAGCCAGATGTTCCTTAAGAGATGTGAGTATCGTTTCGACGTCGGACACCTGCTCGGCGATGATGATTAAATCGTCTGCGAAAGCTAGGAGGAATGGTAGGTTTAGGGAACCTTCTGGGTTCAATCGGAGGTTGACCACTTCGTCTGCGACCGTCTCTAGTACCGCTTCCATGATGAGATTGAACAAGAAGGGCGACAGGGGGCATCCCTGTTTGATACCCCTGCGTCGTTCCATGGGTCTCGTTAGTTGTCGCTGCCAAAGCACTTGCTGGACCTCACCCCTGAGGCACTCAATCACGCGATTGATAACGTTGTTGGGAACTCCTTTTTCTATAATCCATTCAAAGTAAGCAACATGTGAATGAAGTTTTTTTTTGAGTACTCACGTCGTAGTATTGCGGGCAAGGTCAGCAGGCACACACTGTCGAAGGCCTTTTCAATATCTAAGGACATTAGCACAGTGGTCTCCCCCCCGTTCCATCGCTCTTGCAGTAGGCGCTGAAGAACAAACAAGTGGTCCGTTGTTGATCTACCGGGCAAAAACGCAGCCTGGTGATTGCCAATCGGACCCACGAGATGTTGTAGCTTGTCCAGAATCCAAATGGCGTACACCTTGTAGGCACTGCTGCTGAGACATATCTTCCGGTAGTGTCCGGTTTGGGTTGGGTTCTTAACCTTGGGAATCGGCACAACGACTACTTGTTTCCAATCAGCTGGCATATGATTTTCCTCCCAGACCTTTTTCAAAAGCTCATGTAGGTCGTGCAGCACTCGTTCCCCTCCGTACTTCAGGTATTCTGCGTACAGGTTGTCCACGCCGGGTGTCTTGCCGTTCTTGATTCTCTCCAAAATCGCACGGACTTCATCGATCGTAGGTGGGTCTGGTAAAGGAGGACATGCTGACTCAGGCTGGAGGTTGGGAATCAGGTCTGGACCACTGTCTTCCTGAAACCAGTCGGCAAGTTTAATAGCGGGTGACACAGTTGAGGGCTTCTTGGATGGCTGCATTTTCTTAAATCGCTTGAAAAATTTGTGTGCTTTGATGAGGCGGTACCCGACGCGGTACGTTTTAGTATCATTTAGAATGTCTAGAGTGTCCTTCTCTTCGCTCTCCCGGATTTTACGACGGAGGTTCTCCTTAGCTTCCTCAAGACGATGTTTCCATTTGGGTTGATAAGAACGGTGCGCCCAGAATTGGCACTTCTTAAGGTGTGCTAAGGCAAGTCTGCACTCTCGATTCATGATCACCCTTCTCTTCAAAGTAGTGTTGGCAGCACTCGTTAATCCCTCCTTCATTCTGGTCCAGCTCTGCTCTACGGACTCGTTGATCGAGCTAGCTGGTTCTATGGCTGACAGATGATCTTTGAACTTCTTCCTAATTGGCTCGTGTCGTAGAAGTAAGGGATCTACATCAACTCTTTGTTGAGGTGGTCGTTTCTGTGGGATGGTCCGTGGAGCTGATCGGTTCTTCACTATATTGGTGAGCATCAATTTGTGATCGGTGGAGAGCTGTGTGGGCCACGAGCATTGAAGGCTTTTCAGGTACAACTTGGAGTTTTTGTGGGTAAGTAAATGATCGATCTGACTACAGCGATCTCCACGCTTCCAAGTATACCTGAAGCTAGCGTTGGCCTTCGTGTTTCGAACAACCAACGAATGTAATCCAACGAAGAAGCGCATTTGTTGGCCGTTTTCATTGAACGATGTGTGACCCACTGTCCTACCGATCAATTGCTGCTCTGCCTCGTCGAGTCCAACATTCGCGAGCTGGCTGTTGAAGTCTCCGAGTATGATCAGTTGTTGGAAGTTCGGAAGCGTGCTAATCAGAGTCCCTAGGCTGGAGAAGAAGGGGGCGCTGTTCTGGTTGGGGCCGTGGACATTTACCAAGTCCAAATAGCAGGAAGCGTCATCTGTCTTTGAGTGAGTTACAATTAGGATTAAGAAGGTCAATTTTATCAATGGCGATCCTCACCTGGTAGACTAGTTGCGCATACTGGATGTTGCTGCCTTGATTCTTTTTATGCCATATCGCTATCGGGTAATCTCGGTGCACAAGAATGGCAAGTCCTCGTCTTTTGTTCCGAGCGGGTTCTCCCATATGCCAATGGTAATGATCGGAAAGAGCCTCCCCGCACGGTAGATTCACCTCCTGCAGGACAGCAACGTGAACTTTATGGCTGACCAAGAGGGCGTCTATTTCGTCACGCTTGGCGGAGACCCGGCATCCGTTAACGTTAAGGGATCCTAAGCGGAGGCCCTGGTGCGATGGAATGGTCATACTCGAGTGGACACTTTGCGGAGTGCCCGCAAATTCGGTGCGCGAGATATTGTCAGCAATTATGATGGGGTTTTTACCGTCTGATGTTGTCTCGGGAACTTGAGGTAGACGAGGTTGGTCTGGGACGATTCGAAGCACACTACTGAAGGTCGAACTATCATCCGCAATGTGCTCATAAATGTGAACGGCAGCAGAACCAGCTTGATCAGCGGGGTTCATTCGTAGCGTATCCTGGTTGTATCTGTACAGGTAGATGGTCACACCTAGTAGCGAAGAGAGCAGAACGAGGGACGCGACACCACCATTCTGAAGGCCGGTCTTCAAGCGGAAGATAAACATTTGCAAGGATTCGTTGTCGATAGGTATTCCGAGTGAGGTCAGGACGGCCGGTTCCAGATGGACAATCTCATCGGCAATCAGGCAGCGAAGGTTGCTGCAGGTATCTTCTCCAACTTCCGTTCGCGTGAGTTGGTGTAGCACGGCGCTCATGAGAGACGCCTGATCATCTTTCAATGTGCACACCTCTAATTGGGGGGAACGATCAGTAGGTCGGATTATTTCAACCCTTCTGCCGACCGGGGCCGTCAGGATGCTGGATGCTCGACGCACACAGTAGACGCTGTCATAGTGGTTTCTTTGGTTGCGAGATCCTCGATACAAGATGTGGCACTCGGTAGTTGGCTCTGCAACCGTGGGGAAGTAGGAAAGCGTGGCATTGTTCTGGTGGATGTAGATTCTGGTTGAATGGAAATTTGAAAGTGCAACGATGCTCTCCTCTCCTCCCCAACTACCAAGGGCTTCAAGCTTGTGAAGAAAAAGTTTCACTTTATGATCAAGAGGAGAGTTCCCGGGAACATCAGCAGCGTATATTTCCAGAGTATCCTGGTAAAGATCTGGACGGTTCCGAAGTTCACGTACGGCATTGGCGCGGAGTAGGTCTCGATAAACCGGGAAGAGCGAGTTCCGTGGCGTTAAGCCATATAACTGGTGTGCGAGGGCACTGTAAAGGCAGTTGCCGTCTTTTGGGACAGGTTGAACCCAATACAAGTTCCCCGCATTGTCTTTGTATTGTTCCACCTAAATTCCAGAGCCAAGATAGCTTATGCTTATTAATTATTCTATTTTAATTGAAAATCATTAGTAACAAACCATGTTAAATATCAGAGGTAGAATGAAAAGCACGCGGTAGATTGAAACAAAGCGAAATGAGAAAAGAATGACAGTTGTGCGGGTTTAAATATTTGAATGCTTTTGAAGGGAAGTCAAAAAGTGGGGTTATGTCACTGTTTGTTAAAGACAAAGGCAAGTGTAATGGAATAGGTAACGTTGGTAAAAAGCTTTGAATGTGTTAAAGACGTCACTTCAGTAGGACATAACCTTGAACACTGGTTTGTTTCACTCATAGTCACAATAAATGTGAAAGTTCTCTGAGGTTTAGCAGATGATTGGTGCTTTGAGGCACCATGTGAGAGGAGCAGCTTCCAGCAGGTCGGAGCAGTGTGGCCAATGACAAACGGATCTGTGCGGCGTTGCAGTTGTCGGGCGGTGTGGTCGGGTTGCACCCGATTTCGATACTGCGGCGGCGGATGTAGAACGGCGAGCAGTTTCCAGTCTTCAAGACCCGGGTGAGCTCGTTCCTTGATGACATTTCAAGCGCGCGCGCGCGCCCCCCTGTGTGTGTGTGTGTGTGTGTGTATGGGTGTGTGTGTGACAGACAATTATCAGGAACTATAGATACTCTACTATTGCTTGAAATTCTACACAATTTAGGGTACTTTGCTATTCTTTTTTTTATTTTTTTTTTATTTATTTATTTATTTTTGCAGTACAGACTGTTTCCATTATATTGATGCCTCCCAAAAATAATTTCCAGTCTAATTTAAAAATCGCTACAATGTTCAGGCCTATAAATGTAAATTGGTTAATGTGTGTATGAGAGTGTGTATGAGTTTATTTGTTCTTTTTTCTTGTTCATGTCTAGTCCAATAAATTTTTTTAAACCGCGTAAAATTTACAAAATCGGTCGATAAATCCAAATCATATCTTATTGAAAATAACCGTTATAGGGTCATTATTTAATAACTTAGTATACGCGTTCTTGATCATTTTGCTATCGTTTCGTTAGTTTGTCAACTGTACTAGTAGATTGTTACAATCCGAATAATGTGTTTAATTCTCACGGTGAAAAACTCATTTCTATAGAATCGTTTACCGAAAGGCACGCTGACATTTAGGATAGACCACTAACGCGCGTTTTTGATTTTTTTGACTCGATTGTAAGCAGCGGAACCTCGCGGTTATTCTGCAACGTGTTTTTCGGAGCCCTTTTATTTGATATTTTATTTTTCATAAGTCCTTCTTTTATCTTCGTTGATTGGAAGGCACGTCGCCGGTTTAGTTGTTCTAATTTCATTACAATCGATTACGTGGTGTCCTATTTTCTTTTTATTGATAATCGTTTATCGTAATTATTCATCCCATCTGGCAGTTTTAGTATTAACTCATAAAACTATCGATCTCATGAAAAGTAAAGCGTCTTTTATTTACTATTTTTGAAATTCGCTCGCGTTATCTAAATTGTAGTAACAGTAAAAATATACTGATAAGTCCAGCCCATAGCACTTATGCTCGGTTGGCACGCGTTCGATTAAAAAACTTTCTAAATCATCACTAATTTATCTTTCCGCAGTCGGCTGCCTAAGATTTAAAAAATTTCAACCGATAAACAAAATGCTCATGGTCACATCACTGCCACTCGTGAATCCTGACCTCATACCCATCTACTAACCCCCTCAAAACTCATGTGATACTTTGTCGGAGAAGCAGTCGATTGGGCGGTCTCTATCACTCAAGTATCGGACTAACATTCCCATCCACTTCCCCGTGACTCTACCACTGGTCGTGGCCGGCGCCGGTATTGATCAGCATGATAGGGGCCTTTGAGAAGTTGCGAAGCGAGGAAAGATAGCACCCACTCATCTTCCACGGCTCGTGGATGTAACTTCTGGAGGTCCTGGTCAATAACGGAGTAGCAACTGCGGGTGGGCACCTATGCTTATGCTTATGCTTATGCTTATGCTTATGCTAAAAAAAAGCAAACATAAATATCAATGAATTTATAAAAAAAATTCTAAGACTTATTCATCTGTTAACAAAAAACTCTAAATTTGTTAAAAAAAATAGATTGTATTAATTTTAATAGAAAGTATAAAAATAAACATTATGCAATGTATTCTGTATGGTTTAAAATCGATTCTACAAGTTTTCTTTTCAATGAAAATGATTTGTTTTTTTTTGACAATTATGAATTTGCCTCCTGATTTTTAAGATTTTTTTTTTTTATGGAACTTAAAACAAAATTTGCAATGAAATTAGATTGAATTCGGGTAATTCTCTACCAACTCACACGAAATCGGGAAAAGTTGCCCCGACCCCTCTTCGATTTGCGTGAAACTTTGTCCTAAGGGGTAACTTTTGTCCCTGATCACGAATCCGAGGTCCGTTTTTTGATATCTCGTGACGGAGGGGCGGTACGACCCCTTCCATTTTTGAACATGCGAAAAAAGAGGTGTTTTTCAATAATTTGCAGCCTGAAACGGTGATGAGATAGAAATTTGGTGTCAAAGGGACTTTTATGTAAAATTAGACGCCCGATTTGATGGCGTACTCAGAATTCCGAAAAAAAGTATTTTTCATCGAAAAAAACACTAAAAAAGTTTTAAAAATTCTCCCATTTTCCGTTACTCGACTGTAAAAAATTTTGGAACATGTCATTTTATGGGAAATTTAATGTACTTTTCGAATCTACATTGTCCCAGAAGGGTCATTTTTTCATTTAGAACAAAATTTTTCATTTTAAAATTTCGTGTTTTTTCTAACTTTGCAGGGTTATTTTTTAGAGTGTAACAATGTTCTACAAAGTTGTAGAACAGACAATTACAAAAATTTTGATATATAGACATAAGGGGTTTGCTTATAAACATCACAAGTTATCGCGATTTTACGAAAAAAAGTTTTGAAAAAGTTACTTTTTGCGTTTCTCTTTGTTTCGTCGTCCGTGTCTGTCGCGGGTGACCATGAACGGCCATGATCGATGACGACCAACTTTTTTGAAACTTTTTTTCGTAAAATCGTGATAACTTGTGATGTTTATAAGCAAACCCCTTATGTCTATATATCAAAATTTTTGTAATTGTCTGTTCTACAACTTTGTAGAACATTGTTACACTCTAAAAAATAACCCTGCAAAGTTAGAAAAAACACGAAATTTTAAAATGAAAAATTTTGTTCTAAATGAAAAAATGACCCTTCTGGGACAATGTAGATTCGAAAAGTACATTAAATTTCCCATAAAATGACATGTTCCAAAATTTTTTACAGTCGAGTAACGGAAAATGGGAGAATTTTTAAAACTTTTTTAGTGTTTTTTTCGATGAAAAATACGTTTTTTCGGAATTCTGAGTACGCCATCAAATCGGGCGTCTAATTTTACATAAAAGTCCCTTTGACACCAAATTTCTATCTCATCACCGTTTCAGGCTGCAAATTATTGAAAAACACCTCTTTTTTCGCATGTGCAAAAATGGAAGGGGTCGTACCGCCCCTCCGTCACGAGATATCAAAAAATGGACCTCGGATTCGTGATCAGGGACAAAAGTTACCCCTTAGGACAAAGTTTCACGCAAATCGAAGAGGGGTCGGGGCAACTGCTGTGTGAGTTGGCGGAGAATTACCCATTCCCAAAACATGATTATATTTTAAATGTTGAATCTTCAATATGTTCTAGCGTACTTAAAAAAACATGTTGTTTTGGAAAATATCTAAGAAACAAACAAATTTTCAAAAATCAACTACTCTATAGAGAATTACTCTTTACGAATACCCAAGTAATTTTGTTTAATGGTATGAACATTCATGAATTGTAAAGAGACTGATATGGTCATACGACTTTAGCCAAATAGTTTCAGCCAGAAAAAAATTACGCTTTCAGGCTTTAAAAGTGAAATGTTTTCTTCGCCGATTTATTAAAAGACGTGATTTTTTTCTGTTTTATTTTAAACGCTTAAGTCACGAAAAATGCTTACAGAATTGTTTCTACTTTTCCTGTCAACATTCCTCCCTGTTATCTTCAATGAAAAATAATGTTTTATGTAACAAGTAGCAAAATGAACCTTTGCCGAAATGTATCAGTACGACGAGTGGTGAAAAAATCGAGTTTAGCAACGAGTTGCAAATTTTTTTAAATTTAATTCCAAAAAAACACTACAGGGAACTTTTTAGGAATGTTATTCTGCAACTGATGATAAAACTATGTCTTCACTATCGAATGACAGGAAAATTAAGTTGTTTTTAAACGGAATCGGCATCTGCAAAAAAATTAAACCCCGTCATCCCACTCTCCTCTATATTTTTCACTCCCTTGACGGCTGACACCGTGACACACTGATACACCCCAGAGAAGCACACACTCACTCACACACTTGCTCACATGATAATAATTAATGTGTCAGATGGTTCGGACAAGCGTTTAATTAATTATTATCATTTTATATGAACGTCCGGCAGCAGCACGCGGCCATCGCGCTTCCCGAAATGAAGGATTTTCGGTCGCCATCATGAGTCAACTTTTGTTTATATTTCTGCTTCCAGGATGACCAGGATGGAGGGCAGGACTGCCAGCACGGTAGACAGCCGGGAGACAAGCTCACATGCAATCTGATATGGGTTGGCCCCTTCTTTCGTGGAGAACAGACAACTTGTCCAGTCCTGACTGGCTACCCTGATTTTTTTTTCTCGTTTGTGGTTGACCAGGGTTGTCAGATTTATGTCAGATTTTTCATTTGATTGTAACCTTTAAAAGTAAAAATCACGTTAGTTCAAATGTAAAATAAAGTAAAATTACAAAATTCTGGCAACACTGTTCCTCACAACTTGCTCTAGTTTTTTTTCCTTCAAATCCACCCAGCTCATACGACAACCTTCTGGCGGCCGACATCGGTTAAATCAAGCGTCCAAAGCAGAGATTAGTGGACACTGGTCACCAATTAGGATGTCACACTGACCCAGATTAAACCGGGCTGCCGTCCGTCCGTTGTCGTCGGCGGTCGCTTCTTCGTTCCGACCAAGATTGTCAGGCGGCGGGCAAAAAATCTCAGTTCATCCCATTTTGAGTAATTAACTTAATAACCCATCAGAGTGTGGAGATGAGGTTGTTTTGCTGCGGACTGGAAAACCTCGATTTTCACCGAAAAAAAACAACTATTTTTATATTCTTTTGGGAGGGAAAGTTTGGACCAAGCGCTGGACGAGGAGCGAACCCGGCATGAATAGTTGATTGTTTCTATGAATTTTAAATCCCGATTCAGGCGTTCGGAACGGATTGGAAAGTGTGCGGTGGTGAGCGAAAAATGGCACTCCTGTGGACGCTTCGCGGTGACGGGGTTTTAGTTTGCCAAAGTTTAATCAAGCACTGGATGGATTGGTGAATAATTGATGAACGGACTTTTCGGTTCATCTTTTTTTTGGTGGGTCTAAAACTAAACTAAACTATTGGCACTACGCCCCCCGGGGCATGGCCTTCCTCTAACGTGGGATTTCTGCTCCAGCGCCTCTGACGAGACAGGAGAAACCGGGACCGACGTTTTACTTCACCATCCGATAGAAGCTCAGTGGATAAGGCGGGAATCGAACCCGCGTCTCATAGCATCATCGGGATCGGCAGCCGAAGCCGCTACCCCTGCGCCACGAGACCCACACTTTTTGGTGGGTCTATATTTGGATTTTCTGAGAGTTGTTTTGAAGAGAGAATAAAGTTGCATCAAATAAATATTTATTTCCATTATTACATTGAGCTTGTTTTGGGAGAGCTGCAGCATTTTGAGTTCCCTTGAATTTTAATATTAGCAAAAGTTCATGTAAAAGACGAAGTTGAAGTTGAAGTGAGTTGAACGAATGACTCAACCAATAGTTTAAAAAAATGATAATGATTTAATAACGCCCTTTTAAAATGTTAGTCTTGGTTTAAAAATTTTGAAAATATTTTTTTCGAAAAGATCGGAAAATTCACAAATGTTTCAAATTTTAACATTGAAAATCGGACCATTAGTTGCTGAGATATCGGCATAAGAAAATGGTGTGTTGCTTGGGTGGGACTTAGAAAACATCAATTTTCCTGTTTTTAAACCTTTGCATGGCAATATCTCAGCAACTAAGGGTCGTATCAACAAAGTTCAAAAATGCAAAATATAGAGAATTTTCTCAACTTTTCAAAAATATTTTTTTCAAAGGTAGGCAAACAAGTGCACTAATTTAAAAAAATTAAAACTTCGACTATTTTCAAAAAAGTCACCTAAAAATGGATTTAACTTGAAAACAGGGCAATTTATCAAAATTTCACTGAAATACTTTTTGATTGCACATTTGATTTAACATCGAAAAATGAAGTTGAAAAATTTTTGCGACCAAGTTTTTGATTTTTTGATAAAATCAGTATTGATTCAAAAATTCATAACTCGCTCAAAGATTTTTGGCACAACCTGTAAATTTCTGAAAAGTTGGCATTTGATGTCCTCTAAAACATATCAAAAAAATAAAAATAGTGTTTTTTGCAAATCAAGTTTTAGTGACAAAAAGTTAAATAAAAAATCACCAAAATTTTTTTAACCGTGTATCATTTTTTTCAGAGTAGACCATATCCATACCTACAACATTTCTGAAGACACCAAATCGATCAAAAAAATTCCTTTAAAAGATTTTTGAATTTTCATACATCATTTTTGTATGGCCAGCTGCCAAATTTGTATGGAAAATTATATTGACAAACTAATGATGCAAAATGGCTCCTTTGGGCATACCGAAGGCACCAAAAAAGTTTCATTCGGATTAAAATATACAAAAAAAAAACGAATGACCGAAATCTGAGAGAACTGCTCTTTTGCAAAAAAAAAAAAAAACACTGAAAGAAAAGTACACGCCAATTCTATGAGATTTTTCAATTTTTAAGCTTAAAAGTTAAATTTTAAGGTGATGTCACGATTTTTTTTCGTTCAAAATTTTTGTGAAAATAGCCTAAAATGTGACAAAAAGACTCATGAAAAATGCAGGATGATATGTCTTTCCTAAAAAAATACAAAAATCATTTACTAAAACTGTTTTTTTTTTGAAAAGTGGTCTAAACTTAAAATTTTTCAATAACTGATAGTGGGAACCAATTTTCCAGACAATTTTACATAAAAGCCTTCATATTGATCATTGTTCTTTATCCAATACTTGTGAAGATACAGCGGTTTTAAAAAATAAAAATGTTGAAAAATGGGTTTTTTAGTTTTTAATGGCAATTTCTATACGACAGATTTGAATTTTCAGTCTCGTAAATATGTTTACAGGAAAGCTCGCCCAATTTTCTATAAGTTTGTCTTTGACAGCATTTCAATTGAATATATGGGACTACAGATATAAGCGTAATAACATTGCTCAAAACTGAAAATAGAATATTTTATTCAGTGTGGTACAAACATGGATGGTAAATAAGCTTACGTAAATATTTATACGAGTCAAATTAGAAAGCTGTCAAAGACAAACTTATGGGAAATTGGACGAGCTTTCCGGTAAAAATATTTACGAGACTGAAAAATCAAGTCTGTCATATAGAACTTGCCAAAAACCACTAAAAAAACTATTTTTTCAGTATTTTTATTTTTAAAACCGCAGTAACAAAATACAAACATGTTTAAAACCCTTACGCCCTTCTCAAATGTCATTATCGAGTGCAACTGGCTCCATTTACACAAAAATGGCTTATATAGGCCTAGGATAACATGTCTAAAAAGTTTCATTGAAATAGGAAAGGGTCGGGTACAAAAGTACAAGAAAAATGTCTGATTTGAGGTGGAATTGCTATATTAACCTTTTCAATATTTTTTTCAATTCAATTCAACTTTTATTTTTCGAGATAGCATGTTACAATTTTGTTTCATTTGTGCTCGTATAGAGATTTGGATTTTCCTTACAACTATGAATGTTTCAGATACTGACTTTGTAGCATAGAAATTGTTTGTTTCAAATCTTCAAATCTAGGAAAAGGGAGGTAAAAAACCTAGCGAAGACATTTTCAATATTTTCTTGGGAAACTTGATCTAATCAAAACTTGATACCTTGATACCAGCATTAGATGCACGATGGAATTAGATGCTGTTCCCCTATTAAAAATGTATTTTAAATTTTTCAAAAAATACTGTTTGTCTCTCTTTTCTATTTCAGATATGAAAAACAGTAGTAGTTTGGAGTTTTTTCTGCCATGTTAACAGTATTTTAAAAATAAAAAAATAAAAAAAATATGAATGAAAAAGAAAATGGAGTAGAATTTTGAAACTGGTTTCAAACTTAAAATTTTTTAATAAATATTATTGTCTTGAAAATATGATGAACCTTCCTGCTGTCAGTTTAAGGTTGAACTATACTTTAAAAAATGTTGGTAATATTACTTCTAGGATTGGTTAAAGGTGTTGAGTTAAAAAAATGTACAATTTTACATTAGAAACTGATGAAATTGTAATCGGTTTATAAATTTCACATTTTGACACAAAAGTTAATGAAAGATGTACCCATTCTCAGATGTAGTTTTACCTCAAAGAATGTTTGATTTTACTTTTTTTTAGTGAATGTACACCTCTTCTTAAGGGTCACATCTGGGAAGGGGTACATCATTTATGTCAGAAAAAAATGTGTATTTTTAACATTGAAAATGTGTAACTTCACCACTTATCTGGTGTAGTGTTACTTTTTAGTCAAAATTGAGCTAAAATTACATCATAAAAGAAGTTATATTCATCTTTTCAAAATTACATTATCAAAAATTACTTTTTTTTTACTGTGTACCTTATTTAATTTAAACTCTAAATGTTCACTGAAACGTAGTCATTTTACTTCTATTTTTTTTTTCTTTAAAATCTTATTAATTTTGCTAGATTTAACCAAAATGGATGCTTCTGGTTGCTTAAGATCGAGTTTTGTCTATATTTCAAACTATCATAAAGGGGAAGAAATGTGTTCTAATTTTACAGTAGACATTCTGAATTTTGTTGGAGTACAAAGATGAAAAAAGTGTAAATTTGAAAGGTGTAAAATATGATGGTTTAATATTACCGTAAACTGGGGTCAATTGGGACACATGGGGCGAATTGGGACAGCAGTTTTAACCATGTTGGAGCACAATATTTTGATTTTTCTGGTTGGTTTTGGATAGAACAGACTCAGACCAACAAAATGTGTACATCCATTTCCAAATTTAAAAGCTGTATGTGCTCTAAAAACGGCTGTCCCTATTCAGACTGTAGTCCCGATTCGCCCCAGATTACGGTACCTCTTTCATGATGTAATATTACCAACTGAAATAAGGATGACAACGAAAAAGTGGTAAAATTACATATTTTGAGATGAAAAAACACATTTTTTGACATAAAAGATGTACTTATTCCCAGATGTATTACATCCATGTAAAGAGGAAAATGTGGAAGGGGAAGTACTCATAGAAAGTGGTAATATTACACATAATGCAAGGTAAAACTACATATTTCACCTGACATAAAAAATAATCAACTAGGAACCATACCCTTTTTCAGCCTATTTCTATTATCGGCCTATCAGCACTTTGATCATGAATTACAGCATTCATAGAGTGTTTTTTATTGTTCCAATGTAATAAATAGCTCAAATAAAAGTGAGCAAGCAACTCTCCATTGTTGATACATCTGAAAATGTTGATTTATTTGCGGAAAACGGCAAAAGTGATGAGAATTGGTCGAAAGTCTTAGAGTGATTAAAATGGGTATATTTCCCCTACCAGATGAAAATATATTACATTTTTTTACTGAATTAAAAAAATAGAAGGCTTAGAAATTTTATAATTTGGAAGTTGAATTGGAAGTAATACAGAGAGAGCAAGTTACTCAATAAAAGTTAATCATAAATCTATTGAACAATTTGATATTAACATTATCATGATTTTTTTTTCTGGGAAGTTCCTTTGACGCAATAACCTGTATTTCTCTTATTCAGTATTTTCACTTCATATCACGTCATTTCCCTGCTTCAAAAATCCATATTCCACAGCATCACCCAATTCCCCTCCCCCTCATCTCTTCCACCACTCTTCCCATTAACACGGAAGATCCATTATGCTTCGATATCGATTTTCATAAAATCACCCCTTGCGGCAGTCAGCAGCAGCAGCAGCACAGGTTCAGCATCTCCGGAAAACCTGTTACGAAACTTTCCATCTCCCTCACCCTCTTCTCCCGCCATCGATTCCATCGACAAAGTTCCATTTTCGTGTCACCAAAGCCCGGAACACGGTGCTGGCGTTTCCACTCCTGGGCAGAGATAAAACGGAGGCCCCCTCGATATGACAGGACACAAGGTAAATGATGATGATTGACGGAGTGCTGCTGGGATTAAGGTGACCTTTTAAGGTAGCGCGCTGGACGGTGATATCTAGGACGTGACGGAAGACGTACAGTTTCGGCTGTCAAAACGTAACCATCGTAAAATGTAACTGCACTTTGGAGAAACCAGGGCGAATCTTGCCCTTCCAAGCGGTCACTCCAGCCGCCCAAGCAGAGGCTCGTTTAATTAACATTTCATCGACCTTATCAAACTTTATCAATCTCGTCCGGTGCGAGAAAGCCATTCTCCCCGCTTCAGAAACCGCATAATTATCATCAATTGCTGTTAATATTGTATTAATTGTTGTAACTTCATTTCCTGGCCAACTCGGGTCGGCTTTCTAAGGCCTCCTGAAGTCGTTGTCGTCGGGCCGGGTCTTGGGCAGGCTGGAATTTCATCGGGGTGTCGTTTAATCTTAGCCTCAGAGTGGAACTTCGAAACGACCGCTGATGGTGCTGTTGCTGATGGCAGGATGGTAAACAAAGTTTAAACCGAGACTTCCGAGTAGTTAACGATGTTGGCAGATATCTGCGGAGGAGGGGGACCGTTGTTGGGATGACTTGAGAATGAAATGCGTGCTTTGTTGATTGGTGTTGAGCTAAGGAGTCAAAGCTTGAGACTTTGGAATCAACACTTGGACGAAGAATCGGAGTTGAAATCGCTCTTGTCCTGTCATGTTTTACGTAAGGTTAATGGTATCCGGGAACGAGTGCGTTGGCAGTATCTCCAAAAGACGCCACTTCCTAAAAATGACTGTATTGGTCCACAGTCGTTCAAAAATCCATTCTATCTAAATCTTAGTTCCGTTCAATCAAACGATTAAACTGATAACAGACATCGTCCATTGACGGCCGAAGCGGATTTGATATTCGGCCGTCAAAACAGCTGTGATTGGAGCTATTATCATAATCCAAAATTGATAAGAAAATACCCCACCTGTATAAATCCGTACCAATCGCAGTTCTACCAAACCAGTCAACCATTTCACACCTAACCATGTGGTCCGCGGCATTCCTCGTGACCACCCTGCTGCTCCTAGCCCGCGCTCAAACCCCGCCGGATGCGGAAGCCCGTTGCGCGCGGGTATCGTTCGCGTTCTTCGCCAACGAGGCCGACTGCGGCCGGTTCGTGTTCTGCAACGACGGCCAACCGATGGACATCGAGTGCCGCGAGGACGAGATCTGGCGCCAACAGGAGGCGGCCTGTGTGCTCGGGAATCGCGAAACCTGCACCGTGTGGGACCCGGCCGAGGCTTGCGTTGGCCTCGGGAATGGTCCGATCGCGTATCCGGGCTATTGCGAGCGGTATATTCTTTGCGATGAAGGGCGAGCGAATGTGAACTACTGTCCGGTTGGGTTCATCTTCTCGGAGGGGGATCAGCGGTGCGTTATTGGAAGTGTCGCGTCGTGTGAAACGTACGAGCATCTGTGCCGGAGTGGACCGTACAGTCGGTTTCGGCATCCGGATTTCTGCGAGTCGTTTATCCAGTGCGACAACCAGACGGCACTGCTGTACAGCTGTGGGTTCCAGGAAATGTATCAACCGAATGTTGGCAACTGCATCGCTGGAGAGAATTGTGAACCGCGTCCGGTGAGTGAGGTTTGCGATGGAAGAAACGACGGGTACGTTGCACATCCGGAAGAGTGTGGATCGTTCATCAAGTGTGTAGGAGGAATAGCTGACGTAACGCCCTGCCCGGACGGTCAAATCTTCCGCGACGGATTCTGCGTTCCCGGATCTAGAACCACCTGTCAAACGCTGGACGGAATGTGTGCGAATCGTGGTAACTACGAGCAGTTGGTCCATCCCGACGGTTGCGGATATTATGTTGAGTGCTTTGGAGGAGTAGCTAACGTTCGATCCTGTCCGGCTGGCAAGATCTTCCGTCACGATATGCAGTTCTGCATTCCTGGTGACGCAGATACCTGCGAAACCGCTCCCATTGCAGAAATGTGTCACGATTCGCCGTACGGGGTCATATTCCCACATCCGGAAGATTGCTCACAGCTCATCCGGTGCAACGGAACTGCCGCGCTAGAAGAACCCTGTCCCGAGCATCACATCGTCCAACCGGGAAGTCTCAACTGCGTTCCCGGACTATTCGAAACGTGCGAATCGTTCGATGAGATCTGCCGAGGTCGATTCGATGATCGTATAGCCCATCCCAGCTGTGACCAGTTCGTGTACTGTCAGAACGAGAAAGCCCTAATACTTCTCTGTACCCCAGGAGAAATCTTCTCCACCCTCGATCAAAAGTGCATCCCCGGCGATACCGAACAGTGCGAAGCACTGTCCTGCACCACCCGCCCAGACGGACTCTACCCCCATCCCAACTTGTGTCACGGCTTCTACCAGTGCTCCAACGAGCAGATCTCCAGTCACCTGTGCCCACTCGGGCACATCTTCGATCCGGCGGCCCGTGTTTGCACCCCGGGAGACTTGGCGACCTGCCTGCCGGATCCACTGGAGACCATGTGCGAGAACAAGTTCGACGGGCTTCGCTATCCCCACCCGGAAGGGTTCGACTGCGAGCGCTTTGTGGTTTGTCAGAACCAGGAAGCGCTGGTGGGTAGCTGTCCGGCGGGTGCGGTGCTGCGGCCGCAGTTTCTGGACTGCGTTCCGGGGGATGAGGAAAGCTGCGAGGCGTTTGAGGATGTTTGTCCGGAAGATTTCGATATCGTGCAAGCTCATCCGGGGAGGTGTGACGTGCTGATTGTTTGTGAAGAGGGATCTGCTACGGTGGAATCGTGTCCGGAAGGAAAGATTGTAGATCGGGATTCGTTGGAGTGTGTTCCTGGCGGTATCAATGACTGCTTTCCGGTTGGAAATCTTTGTGAAGGTCGAGAGGACGGATTGTTTGAAGATGCTTCATCATGCACTCGCTATATCCGATGTGAATCCGAACGGACGACTGTTTTGGAATGTCCAACGGATTACATATTCGTACAAGAACTTCAGGGTTGCGTTCCAGGAGATACCGAGGAATGCACCAACATCTGCACGGAACAAGAAAACGACGTAGTGCTTGAGAATCTGAACTCTTGTGTGGAATACTACCGTTGCAGCGAAGGACTACCAATTACGGAATCATGCGAAATCGGTAACATCTTTATCGAAACGACCTGCGTAGCAGGAAGTGCGGACACTTGCGAAGACTTTAGCGATCGCTGCGTCGATCAACCGGATGGTCGGCTTGAATTCCCCGAAACAAGTCAGTGCTCCCTATACTTGGAATGCTCTGCCGAGTTGACTTCCGTTGGAACATGCCAGGAAGGAACGGTTTTCATAGCTGAACTGGGACAGTGCGTTGCTGGTGACGCAACAACTTGCACCAATCTCTGCACCGGCCAAGAAGACGATTCCCTGCTACCGAATCCGGACTCGTGTGCGGAGTACTTCCGCTGCGCGGGAGGACTACCTAGTACGGAATCTTGCTCTCCAGATCACATTTTTGACGAGCCGTCGGCAAGTTGCGTTCCGGGAAGCGTCACTAGCTGCGAAGACTTTAGCGAGCGCTGCGTTGGACAACCGGACGGACTACTACCACATCCAGATTCCGCTAGATGTGACCGATTCTTGGCTTGTTCCGTCGAATCCGTAACACTTGGTAGCTGTCCAGAGGGGGAGGTATTCAGCGCAGTTGCTCAACTGTGCGTTCCTGGGGACGCAGAACAATGCACTGAAGATGCGGACTACAACTTCTGCGAAGGCTTGGAAGATGGCAGCTATACTCATCCGCAGGTGTGCTACCTGTTTGTTGGTTGCGAAAGTGGTTCCGCCCAAGTTGGAGCTTGCGGATCTGATGAGGTATTCAATGGTGAATCGAGTACTTGTGAAGTGGGGGACAGAACTAGCTGTTAGGTTGGATTAAGTGAATAAATTGTAACGTAACGCGGAATCGTAATTTATTTTCGATGACCTGTTGAGCTAATTCCCCGACTGCGTTGTATCGCTGTGACCTAATC
This sequence comes from Culex pipiens pallens, assembly GCF_016801865.2. Taxonomy (NCBI): domain Eukaryota; kingdom Metazoa; phylum Arthropoda; class Insecta; order Diptera; family Culicidae; genus Culex; species Culex pipiens. Next base: position 178,342,987 of record NC_068938.1, on the reverse strand, counting down.
CGACAGGCTTTTCGTACAGATAATGACTGTGCGATAATACTATCTAGCTGACAGTGATTGAATGGGAATCGGCTTTGGCGGATCGGATTTCAAAGCGCGCGTGCATTCGATATCGGGCCGGAATCAAATTTTCAACCATTTAGTTGCTTTACTAAACAATTTCACAATACCACCAACTCATGGCGGCGGTCACGTTTCGCAGGGTCATGACTCCTGCCGTTGGAATCAAATCGATTGACACGGCGCGGCATGTCTCCGAAACCGCCACACCTGTCCAACTTTTTTTTCCTCCCCGGAACAATCCCCATCAAACCCGTCGGCAGCAGGTACACAGTGTCATAGATAAATAAATAAATTTCGCCAGAGCACGCTTTCGTGAACAATAAACTCGTATTTATTTTGATAGAATAAACTGAAAATGGCAGAGTTTATTAGTGTAGCGGGCCATTCCGATATCTGGCAATGTTTGCGGAATCAACAAATTCCGGCCTTAACCGGTGCGCTGGAACGAGTTGATTGGAATGGCAAACGGGCTTTTCCACACAGCCTGGGAGGAGGTTGGCGGGGGTGGCAAACTGAAAGTGAACTCCGCCACGGCCAATGGAATATTTTCAATATTTTAGTTTCTGTCAGGTTGGAAAACAAACTAGCTGCTGATGGTGGTGGTGGAGCAGGAAGGTGGCACAATTGAATAGCAAAGTGACACCGATTTGGCGCGGAGTTCCCGTCGCGAGGGGGTTCTGGCCGCAAGGTATGGCTTAATTGAAACTTAACTGGAGAGGTTGATGGACAATGTCGTATATTCTATTTTTGAGTGTGGATAGGTGAATAATTGGTTAGAATACTGGGCTGGACAAAGCTTCTGATATGTTTTGTTGTGCTGGGCTGACTAAAAGATAATTTCTGGAGCAACATTTGAAAGGGGCGGTACGACATTGCTCTTACGGCCTTTCATCCCATTTAAACGCGTGCAATGAAAGGCCGTAAGAGCAATGTCGTACCGCCCCTTTCAAATGTTGCTCTGGATTTTTGAAAAAAAAATAGCGTGGTATTTTTTGCTCGGGAAAATATCTATTTAGTTTTAATAAAGACAAGTCAATTCAGAATTTTAGAAAATTGAACCTCTTGAGTTGAAAAATATATTATTTAGAACAGATTAATCCTTCCAAAGATCATTTTGATAACAATTTGATCTCTAATGAGTCTCGTCGAAATCGTTCCATTATGTTGAAACGGGAATCCTGCCTCGAATCCGAATATTTGAAAGCACCTTTAAGGAAAATAGCGTAAATAACAAAAGTTATTTGTGTTGCAAAAGAACGATGGGATAGGAGCCAGCAATCTGTCGAGTTCAAAAATGAATTTTAGTTAATCCTCTACTGCCCAATTTTTTTCGAAAATATTTATTTTTCCCGTGTTCAGGAGGTCATTTTGAGCAACTTTTGTTCTACGAAAAACTTTACTTCTCTTGTTTAATGTTTTTCTTGTTTCATTTTTAAGTATTTCAATTTGCATTTATCTTGTTTTGTTTATGTTTGTTTTTGGTAGTATTTGGCCTATTCTAACACCTAATATAATTACATTTTGCCTATCTAATTTTTTCACGGTTTTACAGTCACTTTTTCAATTTTTTGCATGTTTTTCACATTTTCTGCTATAGAATGGCACCATCATCATTAAAATTGCAAAAAAAAAAAAACGTAGAGGCAAAGTCTGGGACACTAGAAAAATTACTGCATACTTCTTTTTACAGAAAATATTGGAAATGTTAGTAAAAAACACAGCCAAAGTTGACCCCTAAAAAAATGACATTTTTTAAAACATTGGCAAAGTCACATAAAACAAGTTAAACTTCCAACCCTGAAATGTTCTAAAATTTTAAGAGTTCTTCTTTCCAATACTTTTTAAGGATCAAAAATCGGCTGCAAATTTGATTTTTGGCGATTTTTTAGATCGAAGCCCGTCTAAAGGTGGGGTTAGGTTGTAGAGGGTTAACAGAGTTTGGTAGGAACGAAATGGACATTTTGGGAAATTTCGTACTTACAAAACTCCCTGTCACACTTGCTTTTGCCCTATCTTTCGTCTGCAACCCAAAAAACTTTTGCTTTTTATTTACTTTTTACTTTATTTTTCTTAAAGGTGCATCAAAAAATTGAAATGAGGTCTGTTTCCAATTTCACATTAATTAATAATTGATTTGAAATTACTTCCGTGGCTCATTCTCTCCGTCTGATTTCATGATTTTGAACATTTATTAGATCAAGTTGTTGTCAGGATTTTATTATTTTACTAGATTATATATAGCTAGATTATATAAAAAGGATTTTAAGCCTTTTTGATAAAACATGGCAATGAAATCAGTGCAATCGGTCTGATGGCCGAGTGGGCTTAGGCGCCAGTCCTTACTGATGGTGCTGGGTTTGAATCCCGTCTGCCGCAACTTTTACTAATATTCCTTCATTTCCCCGAGGATAGCTTGGACCCGGCGTGGACCCCCTTATGCCCTGGGCTGTATTACACACTCATCAAAAGATGAAGACATGGTATCTCCCGTGTTGGATTATTGTTCCGGATGAGGGTCTAACACAACCAGACCAAACAGTGGGATAAGCGTTGTGGAGCCTTCCGGTGGTGGGGCGTCCTCCAAATGCTAATGCTAATGCAATGAAATCAGTGCAGTTGGTTTTAACTCGGATCAAAATTCACTTCAAAACTGCAAATCCACATTGATTTCGCTAAAATTTTGGCCAATGCCATTCTCTAATCATTTTGTTTATACAGATTAAGGTCCTTATTATAATAACCTACTATAGATAGTGCCTGATTGTTCATGAAAAAAAAGAAAAATTTAAATCTTGATGCAGAGTGCATCATTTCATACGACTGAAATTTTTCTGAAATCTAGATTGAGCTCAATGGCTTCTTTCGAAATTCCTATAAGTTAATGCAAAAATATATATATTTTTTTTGCAGAGAGCTTACAAACTGACATACTTAGGCCCCTTTAAATCGGTCCGAAAAATCAGGGGGCAAATTTTTTTTATAAAGGAACTTGAAAATTTTAATGAAAATGTAAGCCTTATCGACTGAAAACATTTTTAAATGCATTTTCCTGCTTTAAAATCATATTTAGCTTGTCTGGGATCGATCAAAATATTTTTATATGATTTTTATGAATATTTTTTGTGAAATTCCGTTGTACAGTGCTGTGAAACAAAATTGTTTTCGGCCAAAAAATCATTTCGTCATTACTTAGATATTTTGAAAACTAATGATTGCAAAACAACTGGGCAGGTGTACAATGCATTTCAAAACACTTTTGTTTTCATTCATTATTTAAATTTTCATACTATTTTATTTTGTTGTAGTAAAACATATATACTTATGTTTTTATGAAATTTACCGAGCAGACGGGAATAACATCTCATCCATGGTCCGATTATTGTTAAAATAAGAGCGGTTATTTACCGAAAAATTCACTTAACATAACAAAACAAAATTAACATTTGTTTTATTGATATATTATTGCAATATCAGAGATTGCTATTTTTTATTATTCTGAGAACACTTTTCTGTCATTGGGCTCTATTGTTTAACAACTTATTAGACCATCAAAATAACAAAATTTGGCATTTATTTTATTAGCAGCGTATCGGGAATATCCATTTTATGTAACAAAATATACAAAATATTTCTTCTAAAATATTTGCATTTTTTTTCGCTATAGTAAAATGTTTATCGTGATTTTGAAATTCTCATAATATTTGTTTCAAAGAGACAAGAAAATTTCACAAAGTTTTGATTAACACCAAAAAATGGCACAAAAGCTTCCGAGATATCCTTGAATGAAAAATGAGGCCTGATTCGGTAGCTCCTAGAAATATATATATTTTTCCTAATTGTCATTTTATGGAAGTCCATTAAAACAAGTTATATCTGTCGAAATTATTCAAATGGTACCGAATTTTTTCAGCCATTTGAAAATATTTTGTTCTTGTTTCGATTACGAGTTTATATATAATTAGGAGTAATTTTTGAAAAAAATATCATGTATTTTCGAAACTTTTCTGTAATCTTGTTTTATTATATACCTTACATAGCCGAAATAAAAACATCCGTCATGCACTATAGATCAAAAATAAGCTATTTTGGTCCTCTAACATGTACCGTAAACTGGGGTGACTTTGATAGCCCGGGGTGACATTGATAGAAATTTGATTTGGCCACTAATTTTGATACATGCAATGTAACAGTCACATTTTTGCAAATATGTTCGATAATAAGCTATCCCTTAATGCTTACATACTCAAAATTCTCAAAAATGTTTAGATATTAATTTGACGGGCATTTGAAAAACCTATCAAAGTCACCCCAGTTTACGGTATCATTTTTTTTAAATCTAAATCGTTTATGGTGTGATAACAAGCTGGTTAAAAATTGCCTCGATAGAATCGCTGGTCAGCAGTTGGACTCCCAGTTAGAATCCCGGGGTAGACATGTCAGGGAAAAGTTCTTCGCCAAAACATTTGTGCCCGGCACAAGTTGAGAGTAGGAATCTTCGAATAGAGATGCTAAGGCTTTGATGTTGTGTGTTTTATAAATAATTTCAAATATATATAAACTTTTGAAGTTGTTTGTAAAGTTCAAACTATTTTTTTTTTGTAAATTAATTAAGATAGATCATTTGAGGCAAACCAGGACAGCTATTCTAGATTTAGAACAACAAAATTAGTACGTCGATTTCCAACTTCTGTTTCTATTCAAACAATAGTCCCCGTATACCTCCTTAGAGTGTACAAAAATGTATGTTATCAATCAGAATTATAAAAACATCCATCAATTCAATCGATCGGAACCATTTCTTCTTCTTAGTATCTAACACAAATAATAAATAGGTCAACTTACTTCTTGCAGCCATTCTCGAACCACCTTGTCCTTTCTCTCTCTCCTGTGCACCAAATCGACCGATTTCTGCAAACCAAATCGAGCCTTCAGAGGGTCAACATGCACCAGAGCCCCCCGCCCAGTACTGCTGCTCCGTGTTCCGTGAGTGCACGCCAAGCAAAATTTGAATTTGACCTGCTTTTGTCCTCCGGCCCCGGGGGCAGTGAAAAATCTTCACACCCAAAATACGACGACGCCAACCGAAATTAAATCTACATTTTTCATCCAGACGTTTCTGGGCTGACTTGTTTTTGTCCCAGTCCACGGGATGGGAGAATCGTCCTGGACCTTGTCCAATTTATTTCCCAGCAAGAATTGTTGTCACGTCGGCTGATTTGTCCCAAAAGATAGCGGCCCGATTTGTCGACGTTGAAAAACACGCCAAGAATTCTTAGATCTCTACTTCGGGTTTGGTCAGATTGTCGGGTCCTGAGGCTTTGGCTTTGTTATTTGTTGTCCCAGATTATTTCTTCCTCAATAGCGAGTGTACACTTCCGGATTGTCGCTTTCCGGCCTCTGTTGTTGTTATTCTCGCCTCGGCCGAAATTTATTTCAACTGCCTGGCCCGATGTGAATAACCTTGAATGAAATTTATTGATTTTCTTTTTTCCCTTCAAAACTGCCTCGGCGATTCCCTTCGTCGTCACTTTCGAACGGACGACGAACCGTCCGCGCTCATCGGAAAGGACACACGTCGCCGAGCGCGCGATTCTTTTGTTTCCGGGAAGGTCTCCCTCTCTCTCTCTGGCCCGCTCTCACCGAAGCAGGCTTGCCACAAATACAGATTTTTTTGGCACATACCAAACACTCAATCGAGTATAACTTTAAAGAATAATATTCTTACCAAAAACTGAACATGTCAAAAGATGCTAACAATGTTTATCTTTTTGGCCAATTTAACAAAAACTGCTCAAATTTATTTTAACTGTAAAAAAAAATCGTTTGTGTTTCGGGCCTGTGCTGAAAAATCTGTATTTTGTGGCAAGCCTGCACCGAAGGGTGTCTCGCGCTCTCCCTCTCACTCCCGCGTATGGCCCTCTCACTCTCGCTCGGGACTCTTTCGTCACAGTAACACCTCAACGCTTTGCACAGCGCTAAATCACCTTTTCACATGCATCAATCACACGGAATCTTCCGGGAATCGCTGGGATTCACACTTCCGGAATCGGAACTTCCGGGTTCTTCTCGGAACTAACCTCAAAAAACACTGCTCTTCCGTATCACTCAGATGTCGCACAACACGCAATCCCCCGCTTTCCTGCAATCTGTTTACGTCCGGGTTCTTGCGGAACAGTTCCGACGACGTTCGGCCGCGGGTTCCGGACAGGTTCAGTGCAACGATTGAAAGTCACGACACTACTAAATCCTCTCTCGGCGCCAGGATTGTGCGGATGCTCTAGTTTCACCCCTCCGGATTGTTGTTGTGTTTTTGGCCATCCAAAATTTTTCGGAAGTTTCGCTCTCACGCTCTCACGGGAGAAGACCACGAAGAGAGCGAGTTGATCCCTTTTCCGACGTCGTCCTTTGGCAATGTTTTGGCTAACGCTCCGATAAAGGGCGATGTAACGCCACGTTGTCCTGCCGAGTGAGAGCGAAGGCGGTTTTGTTGAGAAAGAGAGCGCAAAAGGGAGAGAGCGGGGAGAATCCTGTTGGAAGAGAAGCGCTGCCAGGACAGATGATTCGCTCGGGAAGAAGAGGGTGAACCAGAAATTTTATGGCACGTCCTGCGAGGGAAGTTCCGCTGAGGAGAGTTCACTCGAATGATGCGTTATCCCCACCACTTTTGGGATGTGGTGTTCATGATTTCACGAAGCGAGTTTGGTGCGACGCAGCGTGTTGCGTGATGAAGTGTGGATGTCGCGCGACACGGTACGATACATCTGTAGAGGAGAGGAAGGTTGCAGCGTAACGCATCGTAACGGGATAGGTGTTGTAAGGGAACATCTCGGGGATTCTTTTTGTTTGAAATCATGAAATAATCTTCAAAAACATTTTTCAAATTAAACAGTCGATGTAATTTTTAATTTTTTTGTTATGCAACAAGTTCAATCAACCCAATTTCAAAATCTAATCTAATACAGACACAGCCAGTCCGATGAAAGCAAACTGATGGTTCTACTAAAGTAAATGCTCCCATTAACTACAGTTCAGACTCGATTATCTTAAGGCCTAGGAAAAAAAATCACTTCGGATAATCGAATCAGATTCTTTTTGTTGTCTTATTTTTGACTGTTATGCTTAAGTACCATAAGATTTAGAATTTAGAGTTCATTTATTTTTAGTTTGGGGCGCTTGAAAGACGTGTAGATGAGCAATCTTAAGTATTTTTAAAATTGTTTTCTCGTAAGTAGGTCGAAATCCGAAGCATAAAAGGCTTTGTTTACCATTGGCTCGTACGTCTATTTGAAAACTAATCCGAGATATTTAATATATATATATATTTTTTTCAAGCCAGCTGAAGAATAACCTTAAATAAAATTTTGAAAGCTATATTATCAAAAAGATCACAAAATTTCACAAAAATTTTATTTTTTAACATTGAAAATCAGACCAATAGTTTCCGAGATAGGGTCAGTTGAAAATTACAGGTTAATGAGGCGACGCTTAAAAAATCATTTTCATCGATTCAAATTCTTTGTGAGGCTAAATCTCAGAAGCTTTTTGCCCGATTCTCTAAGTTCCAAAAAGAAAATTGTAGAAAATTTTCGCATCTCTTCGAAAATATTTTTTTCAGTGATGCTTTCAAAAAGTATTTTAAAGATACAAAAAAAAAAAAAACGAAAAGAAACTGAAAATTTATACCAAAAAGTAGTTTTTACTTGAAACGGCTATATTGATTGCAAATTTAATTATGTTATCTACAATGAATTTCAATAATTTTGTTGTCCTAATTTTCAATATTATTAAAAAAAAAACATAAAAAACCCCTAAAACATATCAATAAATTTTGAAAATTAAAAATGCGTGTTTTGGAATTTAACTTTTGAATAAAAAAGTATAAAAACGTATTTTTCCAGTGTACTTATTTTTTCACAAAGTAACTTACAAAATTTCATACATAAATATACATTTTTTTACAGAGGGAATTTATGGCAAATAGAGAAATACAAAGAAAAACTCGATTTGCGAAATCATAAAGAGAGTGGTAGTAAACAATCTTGCACCCAAAACTGAGCAGCGCTAGTCCGAGAGAATAATGGCCTCGAGTCGAGAGAATAGTGGTTCCATTTACGGACACAGAGAACACAGCTCGAGAAGGGCGAGATAATTATTCTCACGAGGTTCATTTGCAAAAAAAGTTCATCCGTCAAAACAAAAAAAAACAAAAGTCTCGACTACGGGAATAGAACCAGAGACCTTTGACATACCAAACCAATGACTTAACAACCTCGGCCACCACAGCTTGGTGAGCAAGGAGTGGTGAGATGTCGATGTATGACACTTGTTGGAGATTTATTGTTTCAACTAACGAATGAACTCATTTGTTATGGTGGGGTGAGTTGGTAGCATTATTCTCTCGATTTTGGCGCTGAGCCCTCAATAAATTTTGAGGCAATGATTCTCTCGACTCGGAATTTTGGGTGTGCAAACATGTTTTTTTTAATTTTTTTTTTTCAAATTTGCTATAGATAAAAAAATGCAATAAGCATTACAAATAATCATATTTTATAATATAAACAATACTCTTTTGATAAACAAGGAAAAGGAATGTTGTTATTGTTTAAAACATTGTTTTAAACCTTCTATTTATTACTTCATTCGCAATCTGAATAATTTTTTCAAAGTTATTATTTTAATGTGATTTTAGTTTTTTTTGTTTATTGCTATTTTTTAAAAATTTATCCTCAAATTCTATGTGCAAAGAAAGCTTTCATGCATTACATAATTCAACAACTCAAACAATCAAAAATTGTAATTTTGAAATTTAGTGACCTTAATGACTCTAAGAGCGTATCTAACATTTTTAGAAAGAATCACATTTAAAATCTTTCTGTATGTTTTTGATATCTAATTACCTTTCAAAAAAATCATGTCAAAAAGCTCTTAAAAAATGAGTAAATCGTCTAAAATATTGTTAAAAAATCTTATTGACGAAATAATGAGGAACAAGTTGTGGTAATTTTTCGGTATATTCATAAATTTTAGAAAAACGTAATGTCTAATGGACGATTAACCTAATCATTCAAATTATGATAAAGTCCTGACACCAGAGTTTTCGCCAAAATTTCACTATAGGTAACTAAATCAAGACAAAAAATCTTGTTTTTGGAACTTTTTTTGAAATTACTTTTGAATTTTAAATTTATTTTTCATTTATAAGAATTTAAGTCTCTGCCATAAAAAAATAATTAAGTCTCTACCATAAAAAAAAACTGTCGACGTCGAGAATCGAACCCAAACCTTTGGCATACCGAATCCGTGACTTTACCGTCTCGGCCACCATAGGGGGATGGCATCGCTATTTTTAGACCACGTTTTCCACTTTTTATCATCGAAACCGACTACTTTTTCGACTTATTTTTGCTGGGCGAGATAGGACGCTGTCTATTTTTAGAGGATGACCCAGCACTTTTCCACTCTTGCACTTTAAAAAACCAGATGGCAGCACGATGTAACGCCACGTCCCTATTGTTCGACGAATAAACGACGGGCATTTGTCCAAATAAGCCACTCAATAGGGGGATGGCGTCGCTATTTTTAGACCACATTTTCCACTTTTTCTCATCGAAACCGACTACTTTATCGACTTCATTTTGCTGGGCGAGATAGGACGCCGTCTATTTTTAGACGATGACTCAGCACTTTTACACTCTTGCGCTTAAAAAAACCAGGTGGCAGCACGATGTAACGCCACGTCCCTATGGGATGAATTGCATTGAATGCAATGAACAAATAAACGCAATTTGTTGTTGTTGTAAGCCAGCAAGATAGTACTTTCCTCTCGTTAAAATTTTGTAGGACTATTCGCTCGGTTTTCTACTGTGGGTGTATAATAATAAATCCGTAGTAATAGTTCAATAGGCGAATCTGTTATTGTGAACAAGCAGTCGTCGGTCCCCCTCTTACTTGACGTGAACTGTCACTTGGGCAAAAGGAAAAGACTGCTTCACAGCAAAAAATCCGATGGTAAAATCGCATGCAAAAGCATGCACATCACCTTCGTCAAAATAAACACTTAACATTCCAACGCCCAAGGCTCCAAAAAAGTTGGAACGGTAACTTCAACTCGCTGGTTCTCGGGCATAACTCACCCAATCAAGACGATTCTTTTTTCCAGTGATTTGTTAGGATGTCTAGATGATCCTAGAACTTTTCAGAACTCAATTTGATCAAATCTGTAATTTTTGCGATCAAAAACATCGCTCCAACTTTTTTTTTCACGTGTAAAAAAAAAATCGCCAAAAATTCCGCGGAGGCAGTCTTTTTGAAAAAGTTGGAACGATGTTTTTGGTCGCAAAAATTACACGTTTGATCAAATTGAGTTCTGCAAAGTTCTAGGATCATCTAGACATCCTAACAAATCACTGGAAAACAGAATCGTCTTGATTGGGTGAGTTATGCCCGAGAACCAGCGAGTTGAAGTTACCGTTCCAACTTTTTTGGGAGGCTTGGGCGTCCGTGTAAGTTGGACATGCGTTGGGCGTTCCAGTGTTAATATTACACACTTAATGTACATTTTTTGCAAACACAAAAAAAAAGTTGCAACCGACGGGATTCAAACCCAGCACCAAGGAAGGACTGGCGCCTTAGCCCACTCGGCCATCAGACCGATGTAAAGCTGTAAGAATAAACGCATATACAGCAATTCCCCACGAAAACAGCATGGATAAAAACAAAAGTGCTCGGATCGGGCTCAAAATTTTTCTGGGCGTTCCCTGGCCGAAATAATTAGACCCGTATTTTTTTGTTTGGCCATTAGGGTGACCTACGCCGTGTTAGGGTGGTCTGAAAAATGGCCATTTTCGTCGATTTTCGCAAAAACCACTTTTTTCAAAAAATCATATCTCCGCGTCATTTCATCCGATTTTAGCTGTCTTAGACGCAAAAGACAGGTGATAAGTTGGTCTTTCAAAGAAAAATAATAAGAAGTTTCAAAAATCTAGCCTAACATATGAAAAGAGCGTATGAAACATTAAAATGCCGTTTTGACGGTGTCTGGACCAAAGAGCTTATGTCTGGAAATATTTTTATCGGATTCCCCGGACATTTTTACATAATATACTAAAAAATGGGAGGAGTTCATTAACAGGATTCCGAGATATGATTTTTTGAAAATAAAATCCGTGTTTTTCGACGCGCCGCGCGCAAAAACCGGAAAATGACGAAATCGGCAAAAAATAAACTTTTTTCATTAAAACTGCGATAATTTTAAAATTTCAGCGATGACCTATAGATGTTTGGGTACCATAATTTTTGTTATTAAAAGACGCAACTTTTTTTTTTATTTTCAAAAAATTATATCTCGGAATCCTGTTAATGAACTCCTCCTATTTTTTAGTATGTTATGTAAAAATGTCCGGGGAATCCGATAAAAATATTTCCAGACATAAGCTCTTTGGTCCAGACACCGTCAAAACGGCATTTTAATGTTTCATACACCCTTTTCATATGTTAGGCTAGATTTTTTAAACTTCTTATTATTTTTCTTTGAAAGACCAACTTATCACCTTTCTTTTGCGTCTAAGACAGCTAAAATCGGATGAAATGACGTGGAGATATGATTTTTTGAAAAAAGTGGTTTTTGCGAAAATCGACGAAAATGGCCATTTTTCAGACCACCCTAACACGGCGTAGGTCACCCTAATGGCCAAACAAAAAAATACGGGTCTAATTATTTCGGCCAGGGAACCCCAGAAAAATTTTGAGCCCGATCCGAGCACTTTTGTTTTTTTCCATGCTGTTTTCGTGGGGAATTGCTGTATATGAGCCTGACATTTCGGTCAAGTAGGTTTCCCATACTGATGGGCTACATAATTCAGGGTGTAAAATCACAAAAAATTGCATAAAATAATGCAATATTTATTTTACACCCAGGCCTTTTACACGTAGCTGGATTACTACTTTTTTAGCTGTGTTGTTTACAATCGCAGATTCGCCCTATTGAACTGTTACTAGATAGGCGTCATCCATAAAGTATGTCACGCTCTAGGGGGGGAGGGGGGGTCTGAGCAAGTGTGACATTGCGTGTTGTAAGTATAGGAAAAGCGTGACAAAGGGGGGGAGGGGGGGGTAAATTTTGGCTGATTTTAGCGTGACGTACTTTATGGATGAAGCCATATATTATGGAAGAAATAACCGAGATGAGCTAGAAAAGATTTTTTTGTACAATCTTGATCAAGGTGACCATAAAAATCGGTTTCAAGTAAAAACAAAAACAAAAAGAAATGTAGGTATTCAATAAATTGAAAATTATTTTCAGATTTTGAATGTTTTTTTTTTTTTTTTTTTGGAAGAGCACACGATTTTGGACCAAACTTCATCAATAACTCGAAAGTGATGAAAATGCATTAGGGACTTTTTATGCAAACAGGGACAGTAAACTAAAATTATTTTTTTCCACCTCAGTCCTTTTATCTTAGTTTTGTCTGCCTGACTTCTTGAATGAATTTCTTATCTGAATTGTTCAAACGAAAATCCTTATCAGTGGGCTCTTATAGTAGAACTTGCCTTTGGGAAGCATCGTTCGTGATCGTGATGACACCGGGCACCGGAACTCGTGGTGTAGGGGTAAGCGTGATTGCCTCTCACACAGTCGGCCTGGGTTCGATCCCAGAAGGTCCCGGTGGCAAATTTTGAGACGAGATTTGTCTGATAATGTTGGCCCCGGTCTAACCTAGAGGTTAGGTCGATAGCTCAGTCCAGGTGTAGGAGTCGTCTCCCTGGGTCCTGCCTCAGTGGTGTCGCTGGTAGGCAGTTGAACTCACAATCCAAAGGTCGTCAGTTCGATTCCGGGGTGGATGGAAGCTAAGGTGTAAAAAGAAGTTTGCAATTGCCTCAACAATCAAGCCTTCGGACACCTAGTTTTGAGTAGGAATCTCGCAATTGAGAACGCCAAGGCAATGCTGTAGAGCGAAAAATTTGGTTTTGATGACATTCTCAAGTTATCATTTAAAAAAATACAATTCTACAGGACAAAAAATAAACTCACTTTATTTAGTTTAAATCAATTCCCCCCCAGCAACGACGAACAATCGAGCACATCCCCGTGAACACACCGCAATCTCGCCTCATCAAACACATAACCCGGCGGACAAGTGTCCAACCTTGGCATTCCCCGGAAGCAGGTCACAAAGCGATTACACAGGTAGGGGTGGGCATAACTCCCCGCTGGTTTCCCGTCACAAAAGCCCTCCGCCAGCGGTTCCATCTGACACGTCCTCTCGTTCCCTGGAAAGCAATCCTGATAGCTCAAGCTGAACAGCTTCCCCGGCGGACAGTCTCGATTCGCCTGAGGAGTCCGCTCGCAGTCAATGTACTGGGTGCAGTTGACCGGATTCCGGATCAGTTCCGACGCGTGGTTCCAGCAAAAGTGCGCCTCCCACGGAGTTTGCACGCACAGTCCCGGAGTGGTCCCGTCCGTAGCTTCCACCGTGCTCGAGCTGGTCACTTCCGGTCCAATGGTGGTGACCTCCATCGGACACCGGTACTGACTTTGATGCACGCAGAACATCACCCGTGGGTTGAACACAAAGTTGGGGGAGCACTGGCCGGCAACGCCGGTGCTCTGCCAGCACACAAAGTACCTGCTGCAATCCGTTGGATGAGTGATGGTTCCGGAGGTGACGCCAAGGCACGCGGTGTTGGCGTCGGCCGGAACTTGCTGGCAGGTCCCCCACCGAGAGTGGAGCAGCAGACTGCAAACAATTGACACTAGCGAGGAAACTGATGACGACCTCATTATCTTTGCGGCGGGAGGAACGATACTGTGAGGTGTTCCGGCTGGGGATGGTAGTTTTATCACGTAGTGAAATGGGTATGGTCAATATTAGCTCAAAGACTGAGCTTGAGTAGGTATTCCGAGAAATGGTAAACAACGGGGACGGTTGTCAACAAGGGTTGCTGGAGGGATTTTTTAAAAATTGTTTGGATTTTTTAGTTTTTATTCAATGAACGTAATCTTAAAATCAGAACCAAATATTGGCTATAATACCATAACCTGTTCACAGGTTCTCCTCAACAGGTTCAGCTAAAAAAAAATCAAAAATATTAAAAACTATTCTAATAAAAGTTTTTTTTCGAGGTACCTTCTGGCTCCTCAACTTCAGGAATCGTGTTGTCAGGAGTTTGCTCATCATCGCTGGATTCGTCATCTTCTTTTTCCTCTTCTTCATCTTCGTTATCTTCCGGTTTGTCATCCTGGTCCTCCTCGGTTTCAGAATCTTCTGAAAATTTGAAAGAAAATGTTTTTTTTTTACCAGATGTTCAAAAACTACAAGTAAGGTAATCATCAACCTTCTTCGTTAGTTTGCTCCTCTTCTTCCTCGTCGTCATTGTTTTCCGGAACTTCAGATTCGTCTTCCGGGATCACTTCAGCATCGTCCTCTTCGGTAACCATGCGAACGGCTCCGTCGGTAACGACTTCGTGCTCATGATCATGCTCGTGATCGTGATCGTGGCAGGGACAGTCATGGCCATGGTCATGATCGTGATCGTGATCGTGATCGTGATCGTGATCATGATCGTGATCGTGATCGCAATCTTCAGTTTCCGACTCTTCCTCGTCTTCCTTGTCGCCTTCCTCATCATCTTCATTTTCAGCAGGAACCTCTTCCTCCTGCTCATCCTCAGTCACATCATCGTCCTCTTCTTCAGCGGGAGTGGCCTCAGTTCTGCTACCACCTTCCTCAGCATCGTCCTGCTCGTCCTCCTCTGGTGCTTCCTCTTCCGGGGTCTCCTCCACGGGCGCTTCCTCCTCCTCTTCCTCTACCTCATCCAGGTGGCACTGGACACGCTCCGGTTCGTCACAGCCCTGGCTTTCGACGTCAAAGTACAGACCGTCCGGGCAGCTACCGTCGATTAGGTCGCCCTTGTAGCACGTTTGGTACTGCGAGCAGGAATCTGGGTGTACCAGGAAGATTCCCTGGTGTGCGGCAATGTCGCAAAAGTCCGCTTCGTGCTGCTGGGTGGGGAATCCGCTGACCAGAGCGGTCACCGCCAGAAGCAGCAGTCCCAGAAGGGCGGCGTTGGTCATCTCTTGGATGGGTTATGTCTAGGTGAATCACCGAAAAGTGTTCGCAGAAGACTGTTGGAGCAGATCTCCGCGGAGGCTGCTTTTATTGAGTTGTGGAACCCGCGAGATTTTCGCATCAAATCGATAAGATTGTGACAAAGTTTGATTGAAAAAGCTCGAGATATTGTTTTGAATGGTGTTCTAAATTTGAATATGCTTTATCTTCCGAGTTGACTCATGAAACCCCATGGAGAAGGTTCACGAGCTCCACGTGGACATCACAATACGGTTTGATAAGAAAGGCTGAACAGATTTTCCAGTGGCGCCAGTTGCATAACGAGGTGTCCGCCCCCTAAACTCGTGATTCCGTGATTGACAAGTTCATGGTTCTGAGAAGTGCGGCTTGCCTTCTGGACCAACTGAAACATCTCGTGACTGATAAGGCAGATAACTGGGTTGTGATGATTCGGGTGAAGTTTGGACCACATGATTGACTCAGAATACGCAACGAACTTTGTTATTAATTGTAAAGAGCGCAAAATAACACTAGTTTAATGTAGTAATTGCATCAGATCAGATTAAAACGCAAATGAATGTACGAGCTACCGTGGCCGTGGGTTATGGGTTTCGCCTTGTAAGCAGAAGGTGATGGGTTCGATTCTCGTACCGGGATGATGAAGTTTGTTTAAAAAAATTAGAGCGTTCAATTTTCCGGGGTTACAAATTTCCTGGGATACGGGAATTTTTCAACCAATTTTTATTGAAATTGTTTGGATCTTGGCTCTGGTCAATGTTTTGCAACAAAATTGTATAGTACAGCGACATTAATCGTTAAAATAAGTGTGAAGATCAGTTAAAGGCTTGAAAGCATGTAAAAAATTACTTCAACTTCAAATAAGTTTAATATTTTAAAAATTTTATAGGCTTAAATAGTTCAATAAATCAAAAAAAATCTACTTTTTGTTCAGAAGTAATATTCAAAATATGAAATGAGGAATGAGTTATAAAAAATAGGAATAAAGAGTGAGTTATGAGAAATAAGAATTGAGAGGTGAATTGTCTGTTCTACAACTTTGTAGAGCATTCTTACACTCTAAAAAACGTAATTAAAAAAAATACAGTTGAGCAACGGAAAATGGCAGAGTTTTTAAAACCTTTCAGTTTTTTTTTCGATGAAAAATACGTTTTTTTCGGAATTTTGAGTACGCTACCAATTTTATATAAAAGTCCATTTGACACCAAATTTCCATCTCATCACCGTTTCGGGCTGCAAATTATTAAAAAACACCAAAAATGAAAGGGGTCATACCGCCCCTCCCTCACGAGATATCAAAAAACGGACCTCGAATTCTTGATCAGGGACAAAAATTACTTCTTAGGACAAAGTTTCACGCAAGTCGATGAGGGGTCGGGGCAACTTTTCCCAATTTCGTGTGAGTTGGTAGAGAATTACCCATTAGGGAATTACCCATAAGAGATAAGAGATAAGAGATAAGAGATAAGAGATAAGAGATAAGAGATAAGAGATAAGAGATAAGAGATAAGAGATAAGAGATAAGAGATAAGAGATAAGAGATAAGAGATAAGAGATAAGAGATAAGAGATAAGAGATAAGAGATAAGAGATAAGAGATAAGAGATAAGAGATAAGAGATAAGAGATAAGAGATAAGAGATAAGAGATAAGAGATAAGAGATAAGAGATAAGAGATAAGAGATAAGAGATAAGAGATAAGAGATAAGAGATAAGAGATAAGAGATAAGAGATAAGAGATAAGAGATAAGAGATAAGAGATAAGAGATAAGAGATAAGAGATAAGAGATAAGAGATAAGAGATAAGAGATAAGAGATAAGAGATAAGAGATAAGAGATAAGAGATAAGAGATAAGAGATAAGAGATAAGAGATAAGAGATAAGAGATAAGAGATAAGAGATAAGAGATAAGAGATAAGAGATAAGAGATAAGAGATAAGAGATAAGAGATAAGAGATAAGAGATAAGAGATAAGAGATAAGAGATAAGAGATAAGAGATAAGAGATAAGAGATAAGAGATAAGAGATAAGAGATAAGAGATAAGAGATAAGAGATAAGAGATAAGAGATAAGAGATAAGAGATAAGAGATAAGAGATAAGAGATAAGAGATAAGAAATTAAAAAATAAGATAAGAAGAAATGAAATAAGAAATGAGGAATGAAAATTGAGAAATGAGAAATGAAAAAAGGAAAATTAAGAAATGAGAAATGAGCAATGAGAAATGAGAAATGAGAAATGAGAAATGAGAAATGAGAAATGAGAAATGAGAAATGAGAAATGAGAAATGAGAAATGAGAAATGAGAAATGAGAAATGAGAAATGGGAAATGAGAAATGAGAAATGAGAAATGAGAAATGAGAAATGAGAAATGAGAAATGAGAAATGAGAAACAAAAATGAGAAATGAGACACAAAAAATCATTATGCAATCTGAATTAAAATAAGTAAATTAAAAAGTTCGCTTCACTACTGAACGGAACCAACACTCTCATCTTCAAAATTCTCAAGAACATTCAACTATTCGCCAAAAGGTGCCACAGATTTCCTGGCAAGAATTCCGTCCTCACAAAAGGCTATGCTTATCGTCGCTCGCAAGGAAGTGAGAAATTTCATCGCCTTGATGATAGTTTTTGTCACATTCCAAGGCCCTCCACACAACAGCCGTGTCGTCGTTGCCACTCCAGCCGGATGACAGACTCGCTAAATTGTTGTCAGAAGCAAGCACACACATACAGAGATGCACAAATACAACCTAAATATTCACACACACATACCCATTCTGGCGCAAAACTGGCACGTGTGCCCAAGTCCTCCGGATTCCTTGAGCTGAGAAAATATGTCAACTGCATTTCCGTTATGTCAAGACATTGCTGAGAATTTCGTCTTTCTCCCTAAGCACACGTGTAGTTGCAGTAGTTTTGCCAAGTTAACAGTTTACGGGCTCCAGGAAGGGGATGTCCAATTAGGGAACGCTTTGTTTCACAGCTTCGGAATGGATGTGATTGAGCTTTTCCAAGTCAAAAGTTGAAAATATTTTTAATTTGCGAAATTGCGTTACACTCGTAACTCGAAGCAAATTTCCGCCCGAAACTTTCATCATTTATATCAATTTTTGAATTATGAGCTCCAGTCAATACGAACTTCCCACCTCTCCCAAAGGGAGAAAACTGACTTCGAGTGAAATCTAATGAATCACCATTCAGGGCATACAGGAGAAGTCACGTTACCGTGGAAAGTCGACGAATCGAAAGCTAGAAACTACTCGCCTCGTGAGGGTGGTGAAAAATGGTTTTCCACCTTGGACCGTTTCTGTTATTTCCTCGAAAGTTGAAAAATTGATGACCATTCGGGAAGGCGCCCGAAAACTATGTTGTCTCTACCTCCCCCCTTCCATTTTTTACTGGCCACCGCAGCTGAGGGAAAAGGGTTTTGATATGATGGGATACATTTTTTATGTAATTTTTTTTTTCAACTGTCCAGTTCCAAATGGACAAGTAATGGGGGGAGAAAGTTACTCTTGTGGAAGGGCTATTTAATTAAAATTGAAATTGAAAAATAAATTGAATAATTTTCAACAATGAAGGTACACAGGAAATGAAACAAAACCAAAAGTTTGTACTGGGATGGGGGTGTAAACAGAAAGGTTTGATATTATTTGGGTAGTTATATGTGATTTGTTGCTGATTTTGCAAAACAAAAATCTGAATTGTATTTTTGGGATTACAGTTTAATTGTTCTTCTTAGCTAATTTCTTGACAAAGCTAAATATTAAACTTCAAAATAAATCCCATTAACAAAATAAAACGATTGTCATTTTACAAAAGCACTTTTGTAAGCATAATTTATCAATCCTTTGAACCACATTTTTGTTCTCACGTGATCATTCTGAACAAGCAAAATCAGAGTTATGGAGTTCCCCAATTTAAAAATAATGGCCAAGACAATTTGCCAAAACGGGGCCAACCATTTCCATTCAATAAAGCCATCTTTTGTAAAATCGTGCACGTTTATCATTGATCCTGTGCTTGAAGAAAATGCAAAGAGAAGATTCTCACCCCGGCTGGGGAAAACCTCACCGAGACGGACAACAGCTGGTGCACTTTGGCCAAGTGTTGCCGCCGCCGTCGTCGCCGGAACATTAACCCTTTCTTTATTTATGGTCGAATAAAAGCGACGACGTTCCTTCATCATCGCAGACAACAGCCCTGGCGAACGCAACCGAGACGCTCCAGCTCTGCAGAACACCTCGAGGTCGCTTGGCCTGGTACATGGCGAAAGAGTGAGGTTAGGTTTTGGCACCCGAACAAAAGTGAAAAGCAGCTGCCACACAGCTGGGGAATAGATGAAGCCCACTTCCTTTTTAAGAATTTTGGGGGGTACTCAGCAGGGAATTTGTACGGAAAAAATGATTTTTTTTTGTTATGAAAATAAGGAAATTTCAATCATTTGATCTTCATTATTAATAAATTAAAAAAAAATACAAAATTATGAAAAATCTTTTTCATCCGTGCATCAAACGTGACCCTAGATAAATTTGCCTATTTGGCTTAATTTCTCGTGTGTCGGTCGACCCTGGTTGAGCTGAGCACCATGCTTCCACTGGGTGCCCTTTGGCTGAAACATTTTCGGGATTTTCCGCGAAGTATGTTACATACCATACCATACCAATCAGCTTAGAACACCATACGCGGTGCCCGTGCTGTATCAAGAAGGTTGTTCCATGTTGCTCGGTTCTGGGCTGCAGCTCGCCAGTCTCCTAGGTTGCAGATCTTTCTTAGGTCCGCCTCGATCTGATTTCCCCATCGTGCACGCTGTGCTCCTGCTCTTCGGCCTGTGCCGCCATCCGGTCGCGCGCGGTCAAAGAGCATCCTGACAGGATGGTCTTCGTCCATCCTCGCGACATGGCCGGCCCACCTGAGCCTCCCGATTCTCGCCAGGGTGACGATGGTCGGTTCTCCCAGCAGCGCGTGCAGTTCGTGGTTCATGCGCCTTCGCCACTCGTTCTGAGCTGTACGTACTCCACCGTAGATCGTTCGCAGCACCTTCCGTTCGAAAACTCCAAGGGCTCGTTCGTCCTCTTGCCGCAGCGTCCAGGTCTCGTGGCCATAGAGGGCAACCGGTCTAATCAGTGTCTTGTACAGGGTCAGCTTCGTGGCGCGTTGCACTCGATCAGATGTCAAGGTTTTCCGTAATCCAAAGTAAGCGCGATTCGCGGAGTGGATACGAGTCCGGATCTCTAAGCTGGTGTCGTTGTCGGCCGTTACCAGCGATCCCAAGTACACGAATTCACTCACCTCCTCCAGCACATCGCCATCCACAGCTAAAGGGGTGAGTCTTGGGGGGTCAACGTCCTTTGAGCCCCTCCCTTTCATGTACTTTGTTTTCGTCGTATTCATGGCCAATCCAATTCGTCTTGCTTGCGTCTTTAAGGCGGTGTAAACCCTTTTTACCGTCTCTAGGTCTCTCGCTATAATATCAATGTCGTCCGCATAAGCAAGAAGTTGGACTGTCCTGTTGCAAATCGTGCCTCTCGTGTCTATACCCGCTCTTCGCACAACTCCCTCAAGTCCGATGTTAAACAGTGCATTGGATAAGCCGTCACCTTGTCGTAACCCTTGCTGCGATTGGAAGGGGTCCGCTAGCTCCCCTGCCACTCGCACGTGACACATCACACGATCCAAGGTAGCCTTGATCAGCCGAGTTAGTTTGTCCGGAAATCCGTTCTCGTGCATGATCTGCCATAGCTGTTCGCGGTCGACTGTATCGTACGCTGCCTTGAAATCGATGAAGATGTGATGTGTGGGCACGTTGTACTCACGGCATTTCTCGAGGATCTGCCGGAGCGAGAAAATTTGGTCCGTGGTGGCCCGAGCGCCAGTAAACCCCGCTTGATAGGGGCCCACGAACCTCCGTGCGTACGGTGTCAGCAGACGGCAGAGGATCTGGGAGAGGATTTTATAGGCCGCGTTGATAAGCGTGATGCCGCGGTAGTTGCCGCAGTCCAGCTTATCGCCCTTTTTGTAGATGGGACACACGACACCATCCATCCATTCTTCTGGTAGTTTCTCCTCCCTCCAGATCTTAGAAATCACCAAGTGGATCGCCCTCGCCAACTGCTCTCCTCCATATTTGAAGAGCTCACCGGGTAACCGATCTTTACCGGCGGCCCTGTTGTTCTTCAGCTGCCTGATCTCCTTCTTCACCGTCTCCAGATCAGGTGCCGGGAACTGTTGGTCAGCAGCGGGCGGTCCAAGTTGGGCTTCAAAGCCGTCTCCATGCGCTACATCGCCGTTGAGGTGCTCGTTGAAGAACTGCTGCCACCTGTTCAACACCTCGCCTTTGTCCATAAGAAGGTTTCCCTCGGCGTCCCGACAAGTGTTGGCTTGCGGCGCATAGCCTTTGCGGGACCGGTTAACCTTCTCGTAGAACTTTCGCGTCTCGTTCTGCCGGAACAGCTGCTCCATTTCGGCGCGATCGCGATCTTCCAGCTGGCGCTTCTTGAGCTTGAAGACCGTTCTCTGCTGTTTCAGCGCTTGTTTGTATCTGGCCACGTTCTCATCAGTTGCAGCTCTCAGCTTCACCGCATAAGCTGCTTTCTTCTCGTCAAGTAGCCGCTGGCACTCCTCGTCGAACCAGCGCTGCTTTCCAACTCGGACCGTACTACCTAGCGCGGCTTCAGCGGCACTGCCGATGGCCGAGCAAATTCTGCTCCATCCATCGTTGAGCGAGGCAGCGCCGAGTTCCTCCTCCGTTGGCAGGCTCGCTTCCAGCTGCTGCACGTAGTGCTGAGCCGCAGCCGTGTCCTGCAGCCGCTCGGTGTTGAACGGCGGTGGGAGCCGGCTCCGTCGTCGGTGGTACGTCGTCGACAGTTTTGAGTGCATGCTTGCACCCACCAGGTAGTGGTCCGAGTGGATGTCCGCACCGCGGTACGTGCGGATGTTCCGTATGTCCGAGAAGAATCGGCCGTCGATGAGGACGTGGTCGATTTGTGTTTTTGTTCGTTGGTTAGGCGATGTCCAGGTGACTTTGTGGATGTCTTTCCGGGGGAAGAATGTGCTCCGTACCACCATACCGCGGGAGGCTGCGAAGTTGATGCACCGCTGGCCGTTGTCGTTGGTGACGGTGTGCAGGCTGTTCGGCCCGATCACCGGCTTGTACATCTCCTCCCTTCCTATGCGGGCGTTCATATCTCCGATGACGATCTTGACGTCCCTCTGCGGGCAGCTGTCGAACTTCTGCTCCAGCTTCGCGTAGAACGCTTCCTTCTCGGCATCGGATGATTCCTCGTGTGGGCAATGTACGTTGAAGATGTGATAGTTGAAGAAACGGCCTTTAATCCTCAACCTACACATCCGGTCGTCGATCGGCTCCCAATCTATCACACGACTCCGCATCTTGCCCAACACTATGAAGCCGGTTCCCAGCTTGTTTTCGGCTCCGCCGCTCTGGTACATGGTGAGCTCCAAAGCATCATCCTCCCACATCTTCGCTCCCTTCCAGCACATCTCCTGCAGTGCTACAACATCGAAGTTGCGGGGTTTGAGCTCGTTCAACAGAGCGTACTCATACCCATCGAAACGTAGCGATCTGCAGTTCCATGTTCCGAGTTTCCAATCGGTGTCCTTTTCGTGCCTAGGTCTATGCCGTTTGTTCCGGATCCTTATTCCTTCTTGATTGTTCGTAATGATTTTGGTTTCGGTATGCAGCCGGATTGGGGCTGCGATACCTAGTCTCGGGGTGGGGCTGCCACCTTGAAGCTACCGAGACCCAGCTCCGGTTTTCTCTCGACACCGTAACGGGGGCCTTTCTCACGAGGCCTAACGGCATAGCTACACCCTCCGAAGAGGATGGAGCCCCCCTTCCCTGTCAGCATACTACCATAGTTCCCACCGGGGTTGGTTACCCGATCTCTCCAATGGTTACTAGTATCCCGGCTAGCGCCGCGGGGAGGCCAGGGTATCGGAGTTACTGGACAAGAGGCTAAAGGACCGCTTGGTGGGTCTATTTTATTCCTGCGGTACTCGAAGTACCTATGGTACGCCATGTCCAGTCGTTCGCTAACCAGTATGTTGCTTCACTGAAAAATTGCCCAAAGAAGCACCCGTTTCCTGAAAGCAAGGATTACCACAAGTGAGTTATTTCCCAGTGAGGGGTTGCAAAAAAGTGTTTTCTGACGTTGAAGATGCCTTAAAATTGGGTTCTCTTAGATTTTTCCGGTTTCTAAATCATACAATAATTCGAAGGATTCTTTTCGAAATCCTCATATTTTTTGCATTCACTGCTGAACAACATATCTTGTAAAACTTTTTATAGAAAAAGATCCCGTCACGCGACACTATCAATTTGTAGCAGATGAACCTTTTTCTGGCCACTCCCTCTTATCTCGTCACTCATGAGTGCCCCGCTTAAGTCGCTTAAATTCATCCCACTGCGCAGCGTTACGCTTAGGAGGAAAAAACACGATTGTCTACATTTAGGCGTATATATTTAAACTGATTCGTTACACTATTTTACCTACATTAATGTGTTTTGTTTGACAAACTTTAACTTAGCTTAAACTTATCAAAGTCCTCGCCCCAGATTCACAGCCCACTGTACAGCTTGCAACTTCCGTCCAGATCCTGGTACCCGGGCAGGCACGTCCGGAACCGTTCCGAGTACACGTAACCCTCGAAGCACAACTCCAGCTGAGCTCTTCCCGTGGCACAGTCGTAGTACTTGTCACACTCCCCAGGGCAGGCCATCCGGCCCAGGTAGCCCTCGGCGCAGCTCACTTCCGGTTCCACCTCCGACTCGACAACGGCTCCCTCCTGGCAGGTCGTCGGGTTCCCGACCACACAAACGATGCTCTCCTTGGAAAAGATGTGACTCTGCGGGCAGGACTCGACCTCGGCCCGGAAATGGTCACACTCAGGGGTGTGTTTGATGGGCTTGAGCTAGGTAGATGCGCATTTGGCTGAGGGCGCCTACAGTGCATACATGATTTTTAGGGCGCTGACAGTCACTAACTGATATGTGAGGCGCTTATAGTGGAAACGTATTTTTAAACTTAAAAATAAAACAAAATCCTAAAGTACCTAAACATACACATGGTTTTTGATGGTTAAACAAAGCGTAGATTAAATTAAAAATTAAAAAAAAAATATGGTAAATTTACCTATTTTAACAAAGTAGTACTTATATAACGTAAGTTTAATTTTGGGGATTAAAGATTACTATTTTTGCATAAATTTTATTTTTTGGTACGATTTCTGCTGATATTTTTTTTCTGTGATTTTGAATCAATATTATTAGAAATTAAAAAAAGTCTTGTCGCAAAAAGAACGATACACGCCTGTGAATCCGTTGCCGAAACTGCAAGGTTGAAGAGGGCTAGATTATAAGGTGTTACGTCGATTCCGCATTATCAGAAATAAAAGTTATTTTATGTTTTAGATTTTTTTTGCATTCAAAAATGTACGCACCTTCCCGCAAATTTATTTTAGGAAAATTTCAAAAATTCTTTAACGGTTAGTAAGGTAATTCGCTTAGCTAAACACTTGCTAGAAAGTGTCAAAGATTTCAAGACTCTATAGGTTTGAAAACATTATTTAGTAAACTTCAAATATAAGATCAAAACAGACAAACAGTGACTTTTGCCCTTACCTTACGCAAACTTCACATTATTTTTGAAAATTCATAAAATTGATTCTAAACCTAGTCGTAAACCCTTTCTTTGTCCCGTCCTACTCGATAATGAAAATGCCCATCCCCCAACGTGGACAAATAAAAATGTTTTGTCTGCAGCGTGGAAAAACGCAACCCATTGCAATGAAACAATAGAATCTTTTAGTTATTAAAAAATTGTTAAGGTCGCACCTATCATAAAAAGATAGCTCTATCTACACATAATTAAATTTGATCCATTTTGGAATTGATAATTAAAACTGACTCTCGCGTATTCAATCCAGAAGTCAGAATTATATATTAACAGGGTATCCAGATCCACGGTAAGTTTCGGAGAACAAATCTAAGATAAAAGTGAATATTTTTTATCGATTTTAATGTATATTTCTATGAAAAATCACATGAAATTGATAGAAACACGTACATTGATATTTATCAAATTTGTCATGAACATGCCTTGAATGACTTGAACGGGACCATCCATAAACCACGTGGTCACTTTAGGAGGGTATGGTGATTGTCCACGATCCATACAAAAAAGTTTTTTTTTTTTGTATGGACAATTGTCCACAAGAGGGGGGGGAGGGTGGTGGAGGTAACAGATTCCCAAAAAAGTGTCCACGTGGTTTATGGATGGTCCCAACTTGAAAATAACATATATAAAAAAATCCTTATTCAGTTATCCGAAAAACACAATTACTTAATAAGGAAAGGAGGCAGAATTCCTAAAATAAAGGAATTTCGTACTTTTTTTTTATTTCAGTGTATGGCTTTTGAACTTTATCTTTGCAATCAAATCGGAGAAAACAGATTGACTAGCTCTCAATAACATAATCTGATGCGGTTTAGTATTACCTAAAGCGTCCAATTTCCCAGGGTTACAAAATTCCCGGGAAACGGTAAATTTTAAATTTATTCAAAATTGTTCTTATATTGGTTCTGGTTAATATTCTTCAACAAAATTGTATAAAATAGCAACTTAAATGATCAAATTAAGTGCGAGGGTCAATTAATGCCTTAACTGCTTGCAAAATTTATAGACTATTTCTAAATTTACTAGTATTTTTTTTTTTTGCAGTGATATTTTTCCAATCACAGTCTTTTGACGGCGAGTAAAATGAATCCATGCTTCAAAACCATAACATTGCTATTGAATATGGCTCTGTGAACAGTTTGAGAGAATATGATAAAGAATAATATTGAGACGACGTTAAAATGAAACACAAAATAATGAAGAAAATATGGATTTGTTGGCAAATCGTTTTTCTTGAACAAATCTTACTTCTTTGAGCTCATGAATAAATAGATAAGCATTGAATTCACCTTAAAAATCAGCTTTTTCACTTGAAATATCATTTTCATAAAATCACCTTCTACATAATACGAAGTGGTTTTTTTTAATGATTCAGCTTAATAAATGATTTCGTCTAAAAGAATTTTCATAGCAATAAAAGTAGTTCAGTTCATATTAAACCTCTTACGCCCTTGTTAGCTCAGGTTTTTTTTTCTTGATATTAAACTGTTAACACTTTTTAACAAATTTACCAATATTTTTTTTGAATAACCCTCTCTGAGACATCAATTGATATTTTTTTCAATTTTCATCCAATTTGGCCATGGTAAAAAAAACCGTAAAAAAACATAATTTGATCTTGGCAGAACAGGATACCTAAGTTTTAAATGATGTAACAACAATTTTTGTTTAAAAAATTAACCAAAATTATAATAGTTAATTTTCATTTCATAATATCGTAATTTTTGTTGCTCAACGAATAAACAAGATCCCAGTTGTGAAAGCTTCAGAAACTAATATTTTTTGAAATATTTATACTTTGATATGAAATTTTCAGGCGAACTGAATGGTTATAAGAACAATAAATTGAAATAAATAAAATAAAATTGAGTTTTTCATTACTATTTTTTTTGAAAATTTAAAAAAATGTGCCAAAAAGTTAAGAAAATTATGAAACTATATTATGCGCAATTATCGTTACTTTTAACGGCATTGCTTTATTGAGACAAGAAATTGATATCAAAATTTTATTTAATTTCTTTAAAAAAATAAATATGAGCATTCAAAATGTCTCAGTTAACTCTTCCTAATGTGTAACTAAGCGAAATTCGCATATTTCAGCTAGTAACGAACAAATACTGATATTTTATTGTGAGAACTTGTTCCGAAAATTGTTCTTAGAGATCTAATTGATAAAGTCTAGATTATACAAAGTGGAATCAAATTAGATAATTTATAAGAATATGTGCAACTTGCATAGATTATGTATATGTATTAGGATGTAACAAAAATTACATTTTGGCGGGCATTCAGAGGTTTGTTTCTGTGGTCATACTGAGCTCAAATCCCAAATATGAGCTTGATTGGATGTAACAGGAGCTGGCGCTTTGCATTTGAATTTTAAATGGGATTTAACCCGTAAAAAGATATTTTTTCAAAAATGTAATTTTTTAAGGCACTTTGGCCACTGAAGCGCTTATTTTCAACATCACTGGCGTGTAGGCCCGATTCTTGCACATCTTTTGGTATATATAACATTGATATTTGGAGCACCCCGAAGCTCGGTCCTTCAAAGTTTGGCATTTTTTCGAAAAATCGATCCCAGCATAATCAAATGGTGTCTCGGACGCCGCGAGATGCGACTATATCTTTTTTACGATTCAGTAGCCAAAGTGCTTAAAAAATATAATAAGCATATTGTTTCAATCAATTTTCAGTGACTTTCCAAAGAAAATCTGATAAGATCGTTATAAAATTCTTACATTCTTAGAAGAAGTTGCACTTGGGGCTTAATATTATATTTCAATTTACCCCTCAAAATTTCGGGAAATAGACTTTCTTACAAGGTGCAAAATATCAGACCTACCTTATTTATCTAGGAGAACTCTAAATAATCACACCGTGTACATTGTACACTGTATGATTTAATTAAAATCAAACTATGTTTCATTTCCCATATCAGTTCTCGATCTATAAAGTAAACGAAATCACTTAGTAAAGTCCTCTACTAGAATAAAGTTGCCACATAGAGCGATTTGTTTTGAGTCCCTATCACTTCGAAAAAAACCTTAACCAGAAGCGAAGATCTCTTTCATCAAAAACTAAAACAGCAATTAAAAAAGTAATATTAATGGTACTGATTTCAAAAGTATTCTTTTTTTCAAAGCTTCGGGGTAAATGTTCCGAAAAACTCTACCCGTCAAAAATCATCCTCTGTTAGAGGATAAAAAGAGTAAGTCAGCCTACACAAGTCATCTGTTGGAAACATGTTAACAAAGCGATGCATAAGATTTGCATGCCCTGTGAGGCTGTTGCTGCGAAGTGGTTGTTCAAGAATGCTACACCGTTAAATACTGTAAGCACAGAGATAAAGGATGAATAGCACGTATTTACAATATGAAAGATGATAGTGTTCTCATAAACATTGATGATCGTGCCAAAAAAAATAAAACGCATTACGCAAATGAATGACGAATGAGATTTTGCGCACTTCCAAACAAATAAAAAATAAATCAAAGCGATTGTGCTATTAAAACGAGCTCCAACATTTTTACCAATTCGGAGTATCGATTCACCTGAAGGGTAGGCTTACTCCTTCAATATGAGAAAGTCATTTGAAATCATTGGTCCAAATTTGATACATTTTGGTGAGCGAGTTGGCTTCTCTCGCTCTTGGGGAAACATATAGTTGCGTGCGCACAACAACCAAAAATCATTTAGTTAAATAAAAAAAACTTATGCATCGCAAGAGTGACAAAGCTAAATTTAAATAAAACAAACAACAAACCATCGCGCAGCGATCGCGCATCGACTTAGCGACTTAGCGACTTAGCGACTTAGCGACTTAGCGACTTAACGACTTAGCGACTTAGCGACTTAGCGACTTAGCGACTTAGCGACTTAGCGACTTAGCGACTTAGCGACTTAGCGACTTAGCGACTTAGCGACTTAGCGACTTAGCGACTTAGCGACTTAGCGACTTAGCGACTTAGCGACTTAGCGACTTAGCGACTTAGCGACTTAGCGACTTAGCGACTTAGCGACTTAGCGACTTAGCGACTTAGCGACTTAGCGACTTAGCGACTTAGCGACTTAGCGACTTAGCGACTTAGCGACTTAGCGACTTAGCGACTTAGCGACTTAGCGACTTAGCGACTTAGCGACTTAGCGACTTAGCGACTTAGCGACTTTGCGACAGACTGCGACAGCACTACCTTGGAACACTGAAATGTTATCAAGGGTGCATTTGATTCAGTCTCCATCGAGGTGTTGGGAGTAAAGCTTCGGCGGAGCGGTCTCAATCCGACGATGTGCAACTTCCTCATCAACCTGTTGTCCGAAAAACACATGCACTTTGTGCAAGGTGATCTGGCAATCACCCGGATAAGTTACATGGGTTTGGCACAAGGCTCACGCCTTAGTCCATCCATGTATAACTTCTACGTCAGCGACATCGATGATTGCTTGACCGGAGACTGCACCCTTATACAGTACGCAGATGACGCAGTGGTTTCAATCGCTGCCAAGAAAGAAGTCGATCTGCTAGAACCCTTGCAAGACACTCTGAACAACTTGGCCCATTGGGCAGTGGGAAAGGGTATTGAATTCTCTCCGGAGAAGACGGAACTGGTCGTTTTTACGGGGAAGCATGAACCGGCACAGCTCAATCTTTCTCTCTCGGGAAAGACTATCGAGCAGTCGGACCACTTCATGTACATGGGTACCATCTTCGATCAAAAGGGAACATGGGGGAAGCACATCAACTACCTGAAGCAAAAGTGCCTGCAAAGAACTAATTTTCTGCGCAGCGTCTCTGGCAACCGGTGGGGTGCTCATCCTTCTGACCTGCTTCGACTGTACAAGACAACGATACTCTCGGTGCTGGAATATGGCAGTTTCTGCTTCCAATCAGCTGCGAAATCACGCTTGTTGGTTCTCCAGCGGATACAGTACCGATGTCTTCGCATTGTCTTGGGATGCATGCACTCAACTCACAACATGACCCTCGAGGTCTTGGCGGGAGTGTTGCCTCTGCGAACTCGTTACTACGAACTGTCTTACCGGTTCCTGATCCGGTGTGATTACAGGAATAAACTGGTAATTGACAACTTTGAAACGTTGCTGAACCTTCACGTTGAGTCTCGGCGCATGCTTCTATATTATGACTTTATGTCATCGTGGGAGTGGAGCCCGAGCACAACGGTACAGCGCACGCCTCCGTTAACCAGCAGCTCCCTGATTGGCTTCGACACGTCCATGAAAGCCGATACTCGCGGTATCCCAAACCATCTTCTGCGGGGAGTTGTACCGTCGATCTTCGCATCAAAGTACAACCATGTTCCTCCAAACAACAGATTCTTCACCGATGGCTCCAAGCTCGACGGCTGTACGGGCTTCGGTGTTTATCATGAATCTTATCAGCTGTTCTTTAAGCTGAAGGACCCGAGTTCGGTTTACGTCGCAGAGTTAGCCGCGGTTTACTGCGCACTGCGAATCATCGAGACCATGCCACCTGACCACTACTTCATCTTCACCGATAGCTTTAGCTCTGTTGAGGCTATCCGGACTCTGAAGCCGACCAGGGAGTCTACGTTTTTCCTCACGGAAATACGCAAGACTTTAAACAACCTGGCGGCTCAGTCCTTCAGCATCACGGTGGTATGGGTCCGCGCTCATTGCTCGATTCCGGGTAATGAGAAAGCGGACTTGCTCGCCAAGAAGGGTGCTGAGAGTGGAGACATTTTTGAAAGGCCAATTAGCCTACAAGAATGCTACGGTTTTCCGAGGCAGCGTGCGCTTCTGGATTGGCAAAATCAATGGGACGACGACACCAAAGGACGTTGGATGTATTCCATACGACCTAAGGTGCAAAGAAAAGCCTGGTTCAAGGGAATGGACTTGACGCGTGGATTCATCAGAACGATGTCCCGCCTTATGTCGAACCATTACTCGTCCAAGGCTCATCTGTACCGTATCAACATGAGTGATACGAACCTTTGCGACTGTGGGCAGGGTTATCAGGACATCGACCATCTCGTATGGGCGTGTCCAGATCACCAGGCTCACAGAATTAAGTTGAAAGATACCCTCAGGGCCCGAGGAAGACCACCAGAAATCCCGATGCGATACGCGCTATCTCAACTAGACCTTGATGTTCTCTATCCTATCTATCAGTTCCTCTCAGATTCCAAAATATCTATTTAGTTTTCTTCCAGTTAGTTTCCCTTCAGTTAGTTTTCCTCTAGTTAGTATAACTCGCCTTCACACAAAGCCGTCGTTTCTGGTTGCACCGGAAGCAAAGCAAGATCGCCCCAGCAGCTGGACACCGAGTTGCGGCTGAGGACAAAACGCAAAGGCCAGCAGAGCCAACCAAGACCCCTACACAATCCCCCTTCCCTTCCCACGCCTTGTCTTTAACATCAATCCCTTCCCTACTAACCCCGAGTAGGCCGCGGGTAATCGGCTCCCCTCCCACTAACATTTACACACAAGATCCTCTGTAATTATTAAGTCAAATGTAATTACAAAAGCCGACTCGGTCCTAACCAGGTCCCAGTACCGAAAAGGACCTAATAAAAATAATTTTATGAAAAAAAAAAAAAAAAACACTGAAATGTTTGGTTGACTTTCCAGAAAGAGTGCATATGACTTGAAAAAAAGAAAAGGGCGCTTCAAAATTGAGCCAAGAAATTGATGAAACTTGGTGCAAGCCCTTTTATGGTCAAAAATATCGTTTAACTTGAATATTTTTCCTTAAAAAATAAATAAATTTAAGCAAACAGCTAAGTAGATGTCATCTACTCAAATCTACCCATAAGCACACCCCTGGTCACACTTGATGTACTGGAAGCAGTTGTCCGGATGTTGTCGCACGCCGGTCAGCACTCCGGCGCACATGTAGTCGTAGAAACTGCCGGAGGTGGACTGTGGGAACGCCGTAACGGACGCGATCAACAGGGTGGTAGCGACTAGTAAGCACTTCATTGTTGCGATTTTAAGGTTCAACTGGTAATCCAGTGGGATTTGCCAAGTGCTTTTTATAGGCTTAATCTGACCCGTGGATTTGCGTTCCAGCAATTTGCGACAGGACTGATAAACTGGAGTTTATTGGCCAATTATTGAGCAAACAAACAGAAGTCAATCGTCATCGGGGTGGGTTTGCGCGGTCAGTCTCGGTGGATACCCCTGGAGGGGAGAAACTGATTATCTCCGGGCAGATAAGATAGTTGTTCGTGTTTTGAGGTGTACCAATTTCATTTACCGTTAAATGAGCTAGATCGAACCTGGAAAAATATACTGAGTGTTAAATTTTCTTGCAATTGTTTACAGGTCGAACTCGATTATTCGATTAATCGCAAAGAAATGCATAGGATAACCGAATCATGAAAAAATATTGTTTTATTTTTAGTTAATGAGGTTTTTTTTTTTAAATTGAAACTTCTCATGAAATTTGCTGATTTTAATGAATAATACTTCAATGTTGTCATGTTTTACGGTGAAAAAATGCATAAAACATTTTAGTTGAGTGTGACTAACTTCATTGAGTAGCGATTATTGCTTGGAATTTTTACAATTTACACGAGGTTGAACTCAAAAATTTAGTCAGCGTCATCGTTTTGTGACATGTCAGGAAGCGTTGCTTTGTGTTTTCAAATCAAGGTGTTTGAGTAAAAAAAAAGTATAGCAAATAAGGTCTTATTTTAATTCCATAAATTAGGTGGAAAGAAAATAAGACCGTTGTAAATATATTTTTCGGAAGGATCCAAAAATTTCACCAATGTTATTTTTTTTTTGACATTGAAGATCGAAAAATGACATTGCAAATGAGTGATTCTCTGAGATTTCGGTCATTCGATTTTTTTGTATTTTTTAATCCGGCTAAATCTTTTTTGGTGCCTTCGGTATGCCCAAAAAGCCATTTTGCATCATTAGTTTGTCCATATAATTTTTCATACAAATATGGCAATGACAGCTGTCCATACAAAAATGATATATGAAAATTCAAAAATCTGTATCTTTTGAAGGAATTTTTTGATCGATTTGGTGTCCTCGACAAAGTTGTTACACGGTAATTTTTTTATTGATGTTTAATTTCACTTTTTGTGACTAAAACTTGATTTGCAAAAAAAACACTATTTTCTCTGATATGTTTACGGGAAATCAAATGCCTACTTTTCTGAAATTTACAGAACGGGAAAAAATCTTTGATCGAGTTATGAATTTTTTAATCAATACTGATATTTTCAAAAAATCGAAATATTGGTCGCACAAATTTTTCAACTCCATTTTCGATGTCTGGCCACCACTGATTTTTTTTTTGAAAAGCTGAGAAAATTTTCAATATTTTGCTTATTTGAACTTTGTTGATATGATTCTTAGTTGCTGAGATATTGTGATGCAAAGGTTTAAAAACAGGAAAATTGATGTTTTCTAAGTCTCACCCAAACAAACCAGCATTTTCCAATGTCGATATCTCAACACTAATGGTCCGAAAAGATCGGAATATTTTACGAATGTTTCATATTTTGGGTGAGACTTAGAACACATCAATTTTCCTGTTTTTAAACCTTTGCATGGCAATATCTCAGCAAGTAAGGGTCGTATCAACAAAATTCTTAAAGCAAAATATACAGAATTTTCTCAGTTTTTCTAAAAATATTTTTTCAAAGGAGGCAAACTAGTTTAAAAAAAGAATAACTGCAACTATTTTCAAAAAAGTAACCTAAAATGGCTACAACTTGAAAACGGTGCACTCTATAAAAATTTCACATATTTACTTTTTGTTTGCAAATTAAATTTTTCATCGAAAAATAAAGTTGAAAAATATTTGCGACCAATATTTCGATTTTTAAAAAAAATCAGTATTGATTAAAAAATTCATAACTCGATCAGAGATTTTTTCCCGTTCTGGAAATTAATGAATAGTGTGCATTTGATGTCTCCTAAAACATATCAGAAAATTAAAAAAATAGTTTTTTTTTTGCAAATCAAGATTAGTGACAAAAAGTGAAATTAAAAATCACATATTTTTTACCATGTACCATTTTTTCACCGTGTAACTTTTTTTTCAGTGTAGTCCATACCTACAACTTTGCCGAAGACACCAAATCGATCAAAAAATTCCTTCAGATTTTTGAATTTGACAAACTAATGGTGCAAAATGGCTTCTTTGGGCATACCGAAGGCGCCAAAAAAGTTTCAGACGAATAAAAAAAATACAAAAATTAAAATAAAAAAAAACGTTTTCGTTGAGAACTGCTCAAACAGTAACTGCATTTCAGCAGCTGGAGTCTTATCACAGACTGTGGTCTGTTGTCTTTGTTCTTATCTTCAAATTTTCTTAACATTTCAAAAAATAAATTTAAATGATAACATTTGGGCACAAATAAATATTTTGTGTTAAAATGACAAACAAATTGATGGTTTTTTTTTCATTAACTTTACTTTAATTCCCAAATTGTCTTTATTTATACCAAACAAGCCTTACCCGACAAACTTCGTTCTGCCTTTTTTTTCGTTTGTTGACGTTTTTTTGTCTTTTTGCTTATTCAGCCTCCTGTGATCAAAATTTGATTTTACGTAACTTTCTCCATACAATTTGCCGATGCTTCGGAATCGGTTCCAGAGTGGCCAAAGTGTCAATTAGTTAGCGTATAAACCTTCCTTGGGCTTATACGAACCCAACGCAACAAAGAGCACCTCGATCCGATGCTCCGTATTAAACTGATTCGCGTTCGAACAAAACCGTCGAAATTTTTTATATATACAGTAGTACCATATGAAAGTTAAAGAAAAAAAATAAAAGTGCTTCGATTTTGCTCAAAATTTTTCTGGGATTTCTTTGGCCAAAATAATTAGGCCAAAATAATTTGCCAATTTCGTCAATTTCCCGTTTTCGCGCGGCGCGTCGAAAAACACGGATTTTATTTAGAAAAAATCATATCTCTGAATCCTGTTAATGAACCTCGCCCAAATTTGATATGTTATGGAAAATTGTCCGAGGAATCCGTTAAAAATATTTTCAGATATAGGCTCTTTGGTCCAGACACCGTCAAAACGGCATTTGATGTTTTCATAAGACTTTTTCAAATGTTAGGCTAGATTTTTGAAACTCCACATTATTTTTTCTTGGAAGTCAAACTTATCATCTTTCATTTGCGCCCAAGACAGCTAAAATCGGTTGAAATGGAGCGAAGTTATGATTTTTTGAAAAAAGTGGTTTTTGTGAAAATTGGCGAAAATGGCCCCTTTTCGGACCAACCTAACACGGCGTAGGCCACCCTAATGACCAAACAAAAAATTACGGGTCTAATTAGAATTTTTTTTTCTTTAACTTTCATATGGAACTGCTGTATAGATATAGATAAAAATTAAATGCTCAATTTTTTGAGATTTGCACGCTACAAAATGCAAAATTGCTTGTTGGAAAATATGCAATAAATCAAAGGCAAAGCTAAAAGTTTGAATATCTGTAGAAAAGCAATTAATTGAAACTCTGAAAAAGAAAACTACTGATTACAATAAAAATAAATTTATAATTATAAATTTCCTTGCATCTTCTAGCTATTTCGAAGGTTATTTTGTAACTTTTTTCCTTCAAAAGATTCAGTAGCAGCCCCAGCAAACTCTGTTCAGCAGTTGAAAAGTAGTCTACATCTTAGCTTGCATGCTTAAAACAACGAAATAAATTAAATTAAATGAAAATGTTACTATGGGACTGTCCTTAAACCACGTGGCCACTTTCATGGAAATCTCATCCCAAACCCTTCCCCCCTCTTCCCTGGTGGACAACTGTTCATATAAAAAAAATCTTTTTTGTATTGAGCGTGGACAATCGCCATATACCCCCTCCCCCCCTAAAGTGTCCACCTTGGTTTATGAATAGTCCATCAAAACCCTGAGAATTTTTTTGATTTTTTTCCTCTTCAAAAAAAAAAAAAAAATAAAAAATGTGTTTGGTGCATACAGGATTGCAAGGTTGCCTGAAAAATCTGGGAATTCCAGTTTGTTCAATTGTCAATAAGAATATAGATTTATCATTATCTGTTTTGACAGAATTTTAAAATTAACGTTTTTAATGAAAATGAAATTTTAACCTTTTTGAGACTGAAAAACCAATAAAAGCGTTTGAATTTAAGACAATTTTAAATTAGTTCACATCCTCCCTTCCCATCCCAATTCATAATTTAGCTTGATAACCTTAAATATGATCTCTCTTAATTCAAGATGGTTGCTAATGATGGATTAATGAGAATATTCAACTGATAATGTATAAAACTGAACTTGAATTTGATAATCGCTGACTGTATTTTGAAAAGAGGAAGTGGTAGGAATATAAACCGATGCCCGTGTGCCATCTTGTACTATCTGGATAAGAATCTAAGCAAGCATAGTTCAAGAGAGCACACGGGCTGCGAAAAGTTGATAAATATTTGCAAAGCCTAACGAACAATTAATCTTTTCGTTGGCAGATCAACTCATAACAAAGTTAGAAACAGAAAGAGATCAAAACATCACCTGATGGATGAACAACCATGACTGGCAGAAAGCTCTGCTCAATATCCCGTTAGGTAACGCAGATTTTGGGGTCACGCCATTCCCGAATTTTTGGCTAATCCCTTTTGGCATTTCTATGCTAAACATGTTCCAGTATCTGTACCAGTACCAGTTTGGCATACATTAGAGGTGTGTATAAAAGGAACCAAACTCCCTGCTGGAACATTAAGTTTATCCTCGACCATGAAGCACTCAACAGTGTTGTCTATCATAGTTCCGTTCGCTGCCGTTCTGGTGAGTTGTGATAGAAACAATTATAGGTTTGGTTAATGTTCTGAACTTATTCGATCAAACAGGCCAGTTGCTCAGCAGCAGCAGCTCAACAGGAAGTCGTGCAGGGAATGCTGCGCGCCGATCCTCCAGTCGCATATCCGGAGAAGGCTTGCGATGGAACGCGTTCGGCGGCCTGCACCACGTGTAACCAGCTCAAGGTGTGCGTCACTGCGGACGCAGCCATGGACGCTATGAACATTAGACAGGACTGCCCGGCTGCCCTTCCGTACTGCAGCATGTCGGCGACTGTCTCCGGTGCCGTTTGCCAGAAAACTCCGGACGCCGGTGTGGCGGATTGTGCCACGGTTTCGACCAACTTTAAGTGCACCGGAGTTGGGTTCTTCGCGAATCCGAATTCCTGCCAACTGTACCACTACTGTACGGGTCCGGGAGCCACTGCAGAGAACTATGACTGTCCCGATGGTTACAAGTTCAGCAGCAAGGTCAATGCCTGCGCCATATCCGTCGGAACTTGCCCGACGCTCACCTGCAAAGTGGACAATCCGGATTCGGTCTATATGGCTCTGCCGTCCGATTCCCAGTACTATGTGTACTGCTCGTACGACAAGGCCGTCACTCCGGCCAAGCTAATGGACACGTTCGTCTTTTCCTGCGGTCAGGGATCCACGTACAATCCGGCCACTGGACGATGCGTGTTTACGTGCCCCAAGGACGGTCTGTACGCCAACAGTGCCAACCTCAAGCAGTACTACCAGTGTTACCTGTCCGGTGGAAGGCTCATCTATAAGGATTTGGTCTGCGCCGCTGACCAGATGTTCGATGCTGTCACCAAGCGATGTATCAAGGCGGTTTAGAAGAAGAATTTGTCTAAATAAAAAGCAGCAACGTCTTGGAAATTATCTCAAATTATTCTTACTGTATACTACAAAACAGAATTAGTATCACATCTATTTAGTAAGTTATGAAATGCTTCATGACAAACCAACAACGTGTCTAACGCGTATGATTTATAATTTCCCGAAATTCAAGCGAATCACTGGCGAAATTTACAACCCCAGCTTTATCAACAATGCATTCACAATTATCACCCCAAAAACAGTACGTCACGTCCGAAACGCTCCCCCATCCTGCCTTGAGGCTATATTGGAAATCAGTACTATACATCGTAAAAATTAAGTCCGTCTATTTATCTGGCTCAGATATGTACCGAATGCTATCAATAAGATTTTATTATAACCGAAAACACGTCAGCTTATCAGCATCCTAATCGAGTCGCTGAAAAAACGGTGTTTACCTGTAAAATCGGGAACGCAGCTTCTCCTGTAGTCTGATAAGAATCAGAATTGGGTGGCTTCTCTGGAAAGTGTTTGGCCCTTTGGGATCCAGAGTATGGTGTTTCAACTTGGTTGCAATTCGACGCTGGCTTGTTATCTTGTCGCACGTCGCTTCTTGACGTTCCGAGAAAAACGCGTTTTGATGTTTGACCTGAAATAAGCAATCAAAAGAGCACGCAATGTAAACAATAACAAACACGTTTTGTTTTGTTGATCATTCTGTGCATTATCCTGTAGATTGGTTGAATTTGGTTGCTGGAGTCCCGAGTTATAATTACAAATGTTTTTTTTCGGTAGTCGAGCTTATACGTGTGTCAAACGCAGTCTGAACTGAAATTCTTTTGTCCAGTTGTCGCACTTATACCAATTTTCAGGGTGTGTCAAGAAAGCGCGGCAAGATTGAAACTTCTTTCATATTAAAGCGGTATACGCACTTCGGAAGCAATCGGTCAAGAAAAATTTCAAATGGGCAACAGCGGCAGAGTAAGCAAGCCAGAGAGGGTGAAGAAAAGCCCCAAGAAATCGTTCCCTTTTGTTTGTTCTGCTGTTCGTAAAGCTGTTTCTTGACCCCTTTCCTTCCGATCAGCGTACTAGCCTTAAGAATGTGACAGCAATGCACGGATTTTGTTCGATTTTTATTGAATATCTCAGGATTAAATTCGAATATTGGGGATCTGTGAAGAACTGCACACACAGCAAATTCTGATGTTTTTTTTTCAGTTAATATTTACTGAAAACTACACTACTGAAATTTTCAGTTAGTTTTTCGCTGAACTTCAGTTGAAATTTGTATGGAGCTGTCAAAGTTTGCTGAAATTTCAGCATGTTTTCATTTACTGAAAATTTCAGTAGTGCAGATTTCAGTAAATTTAACTGAATTTAGTAATGAGAAATTGATGTGTGTAATTGCGTAAAGTTGCGTTCTCAATTCAATTTGGCCCAAAATGTACGTGCGACAAGATAGCATGTATTCTTATGTATTATCAGGTCGACTTTCTGAAAACGTACACTCAAAGTAAAAAGTATCCTTTTTACAAGTTCACCCGTCGTCACCCTTTAAAAGGGTATCGAAAATGTACTGAATTTGACACACCCTTTTAAAAGGGTGACGCCAGGTGAACTTTAAAAAAGGATAGAAAGTATCCTTTTTGAGGATTGAAAGTACCCTTTTCAGGGATACTTCTAACTTTGAGTGTACGTAATTTCAAAATCTTGTCCTCCAACGGGTCAATCATTCACCAGCCGCGTGACCAAAACAACAACAAAATCTACGCGTCTGCTGACTCAAACAGTCACGCGAATCCAGCCCCAATAACCCGGTATCAGAGGATTTCCTTGTGGTCTATCGGCTTATCAGATATCCCGAATAACAACACGCGCGCGACGCCGGCTGGCGGCTTCTTTATAGCCCTTTTGGCGTCTCGAATCTTATTTTGGGAGCACAGATTTCGCGTATAAAAGGTGGCAACTGGTTTGTGAGGTGCTCAATGAAATCAAAATCTTTGAATCGATCAAATCTAAGTGTTTTGTTTGGAGTGTTTTTGCAATATGAAGTTACTACTGGCTGGTTTGGTGTTTGGGTTGCTCCAAGGAGTGTTCGGACAAGACAAGAATCCTTGCGAAGGAATCCTCACGGGAATCGTGGTGCATCCGGATGTTTGCTACAAGTACATCATCTGCTTTAAGGAACAACCGGAGGTTGTGACGTGTCCGGAAGGAACCATCTTCTCGCTGGACGAAATTGCTTGCGTTCCTGGCAATCAAGACACCTGCGTTGAAGGATTTCCGGAGGAACCGGAAGAGGACAATCCCTGCCGGGGAATCGTTCTTGGACAGTTTCCGCACCCGGAAAGCTGCACCCAGTTCTTCCGGTGTGTTCTGGGCCGCCTTCAGAAGCGTACCTGTCCCAGAGGATTCATCTTCTCGCAGCGAACCTGGACGTGCTTCCCCGGAAATGGCGAAACCTGCGAGGACTTTACACTCCCGAGCACGCCACCTCCTGCGGATCTCAACCCGATCCCGCTGGAGTACTGCCTAGCTCGGGAGCTTCCCTTCGGCCGGTTGCCGCATCCCCAATCCTGTACCCACTTTGTCCAGTGCTTCTTCTGGGTTCCGGAGCAACGCGAGTGTCCCAGCTGGACCGTGTTCCACGAGGGCACCTCGATCTGCCTGCCGGGCAACCCGAACACGTGCCAAACCGTCGTTGGACCGGGGGCTAGCCCACCGGCCGCAACTCCGCCCATCACGGACGACATCTGTCCGGATCAGTGGATCGGTCTGGTGGCCCATCCGTACTCGTGCTACCGGTTCGTGACGTGCCTGCGAGGATCTGCCTCCGAGCAGGAGTGTCCACCGTACCACGTGTTTTCCAGTAAGGTCAAGCTGTGCCTGCCTGGGAATCGGACCACCTGCCAGGTGTACGGCGAGCAGGACTAGGAAGGCTTCTGGGGGGAGATCTGTTCCAAGCTAGTTACGACTGTGATAGTATCGTTATAACCGATTAGTTGTTTAAGTCTATCGAATTTACTCTAAACTGCGGTGTGTGGTGATAAATTTGGGTCTTATCGATAAAAGTGTACACAATAAAAGTTGAAATCTAACATTTTTTACCGCTTGTTTCGGGATTGACACCGATAATTGAATGGAATGTCCGTACGTGCGCCGATGAAACTATCGTTAAGCGATTTCACAGTTCGGTTTTGTTACGGCTGCTTACGGGCCCACTGCCGGTAGGGTAAGAGCGTGCATCATCAATAGCCATTAAGCACGGTTTACGGGGTTTGTCACCAGCAAGCGGACAACAATACGGCTCATTTAATGGCCTCGTCGGGGCGTCAGAACGATGCTCTGGGTAAGAAGAGGAAGAATTGCCGAACCTTAAACGTGAGGAAACATCTGCCAGTTTCTGGAGTAAAAACGTTTGTGGGAGCGATTGTCGAAAAGCATTTCACAATATCTTTTAGTAGGAAGGTTTGGCACATTAAGCTAACTTACTTGTATTTTATTGAATATTAAAAGTGGTAACAAAATCAAGTTTGAGTTACGCCTTGATGCACGCGTTGTCGGGCATACTAAACTTTTCATCTGCCTTGCAAATTTTGTCTTTGTAAACGAGCTTTCCGGCCATCAGATAACACTGGTAGTACTGTCGAGGGTTGGCAGTGTCAACGAAATTACCCTCCTTCGTACATTTGTACTCACACTGGTCGGTCATCGGATTGTACGCGGATCCCAGTCCACAGGAGAACACTAAGGGCGTAACTTTGGTCGGAGTAACGGTGGTGTCGTACGTACAGTACACGTAGAACTGAGTGTCATCTGGATACGGCAGATAAATAGAAGTAGCGGCGGGAGCGCTTGGGCAGGTCACCGTTGGACACTTTCCGGCCTGAGCCACACAACCGCTGGTTTTGCTGCTGAACTTGTAGCCTTCGGGGCAGTCGTAGTCCTGCGGCGTGGCACCTTGCGCCGTACAGTAGTGGTACACCTGGCACGAATAAGGATCCGGGTAGAATCCGATGCCGGTGCAGGTGAAGACGGGCTTGGCCTGTGCGCAAGTCACTTCAGCAGGGTCCGGAGTCTTCTGGCAAACGGCGCCGGTCACCGTCGTAGACATGCTGCAGAACGGAGTGGCGGACGGACAGGCCTTCTTTGGATTGGTGTTGTCAGTAACCATGGCTGAGACAGCAATCGCAGCGATGCAGACTTTGATCACGGTACAGGAAGCGCAGACAGCAGACTTTGTCAAATCACAAGATTTCTCCGTGTATGTTGGTGTAGTTGGGCTCTGGCGCAGAGTGCCCTGCACGAATGCAGG
The DNA here is from genome assembly GCF_016801865.2 of Culex pipiens pallens. Lineage (NCBI taxonomy): Eukaryota > Metazoa > Arthropoda > Insecta > Diptera > Culicidae > Culex > Culex pipiens. Next base: position 178,301,219 of record NC_068938.1, on the reverse strand, counting down.
ATCGCGCAACTTTCCAGGAACAGACTCCTGTTCGGGTACGCTACTCGCCTGTTAGATTTAATACAACTTAATAACTGCATCAAAATACGACAAACCTAAACTTACCAGCACGGCAGCGAATTGAACCAAGATCGTCAACACTGTTTGCGGTTTCATGGTCGAGGATGAACTTGTTCTTTTGAACTGGGAGTTTTGTTGCTTTTATACGCATCTAAATTTGGGGCCAGGCAGGTTCTGGTACAGTTACAGGAACCTGTTTTGCATGCATGCATCTGGGCATTTTTGTTTGCGTCTGGATTAACCCTTTGCTGTCCAATTTGGGATGCTTACGTTCTTCTCAAGTTGTCTGATTTTTACGAAAATGATTTTTGAAAAATGCTATAAGAAGTAGGGGCAATATACCCATTTTAAGCCTAATAAGCGGTCGAATTTTAATGATGCTGGATAATCTGGAGTGTTCCTTGAAATTTACTAAAACCAAGTATACCAACGAGTAGAGCAACTTTTTGCGAACATTTCTGTTTATTTTCACTTTTATTAAAAGTTATGCTATTTCTTTTACAAGCATTTAAAAAAAATATTTCAATGATGCATTCTAATCAGTCGAGTGCATTGGGCCACGCCCATTTTTCTATTTTCACCTTAGTTTTTTTTTTCTTCCAGCGTTCTTTTGGGTCTGCTTAGTGTGATGCCAAAATTGATGAAATTTTAAGCGAACACTCACTCACGAAAAGTAGCATTTATAGAAAAAACTTCCTGGCTTCACTGGCTTACTCCAACTGGCACTGCTGGTGGTGTTGGTGGCCACCACCCTTTGTTCTTTATTTGCCTTAGCTTCTCGCTCGGTTTTCTTCATCCTTCGATTGGTCGTCAAAATTGAAACGTCAAAACACTTGGCGCGTTTGTTTTTTTTTTATGGCGCTTGCTAATTATTTACATGTTTCGGGATTATTTTTTAAGTGAGTGACTAACTAATGTGCAAAAGAACATGTTGCCGGTAGTTTGAAGCAATTTTATATCTTAAGCGCTTTGAAATCGTTAGCGCAAGTGAAAAGATATTGATGGCGACTTTCGTTAAGCAGTTAACCTCTCATCTTGCGTGTGGATGTGTGTGTCACCAAAATGATGAGAAATGGTCTCGCAAAATAGAAATTATGATCAAAAGTGCATTAAATTTGATCTTTTTGGCCAGTAAGTGGCATACATTAGGCGGTGCTGTTGCTGGTATGTTTATAGCCTAAATAGTATTTTTGGAGCTTTAATCGAGCATCAAACTCTTCATATGAAGAAGTTAGGTGTTTGATTAGAAAGGGTATATTTCCCCTAAATAATAAACTCACTTTTGCTTGAAAAATGATCAAAATTCAGGATCATCTCGAATCGTGTTGCACCCTTTGGCAAAGTAGTAGGGAGTTGAACTACACGAAACTCACATTTGGACAAATTTGGACGCCACGTGCTGTCAACATCGTGAAGCGATGTTTTCCCCCATACAAATTAACAATAACATTTATAACAATTTATTGATATTTTTAACATTTATTCACTGACTTATTCACCCTTAAACACACCTGTTGTCAGCCGGACTAAACTTTTGCGTCGCAGCACAAACCATATCTCGCGGAACAAGAGCACCGTTCAGGTAGTAACACTGATAGTACTGCCGCGGATTGGCACTGTCAACGAACAATCCTTCCTTGGGGCACGTGAACACACACCGGTCCGTTGCTGGATTGTACGCGGCTCCCTGTCCGCACGACAACACGTACGCTCCCAAAAAACTGGGCGGAGACTTGGTTCTGTCGTACGAACAGTACACGTAGTACTGAGTGTCCGCCGGGTACGCCTGGTAGACCGCATCCGGATTGTCCAGCTTGCAGGTGAACGTCGGACACGCTACCGAAGACAGCGCACAACCGTTGGCCTTGCTGCTGAACCGGTACCCGCCGGGACACTCGTAGTCATCCGCCACGGCACCTAGCGCCGAGCAGTAGTGGTACAGCTGGCAGGACTTCAGATTCGGGTAGAACCCAACTCCGGTGCACGTGAAGGTGGACTTGGCCGGGGCACACTCGGCCACGGTTGGGTCCGGAATTTTCTGACAAACGGCCCCGGTGACCGTCGTTGACATGCTGCAGTACGGAATGTTGGCCGGACAGTCCTGGATGGGATTTTTGGTGTCATCCGTTGAGAGGCAGAGTTTGATCTTTCCACAGTCGGTGCAGGTCGACGAGCGCGTTGCGTCACAGTCTTTTATCGTATATCTTGCGGCTGTTTGGCGGGAAGTTTCCCGTAATGTTCCCGGGACGAATTCGGGTGGTGCTACAGCGGCTAAGCAGCTAGCCTGTTTCGTGGAACGATTTCTTCAAATATTCGAATAAAAATTGTAAAAAAACAGAACTTACCAAAATGGCAAAAAATGCAGCTAAAATCTGTAACACTGTTGGTGGTTTCATGGTCAAGAATGAACTTGTTGTTCCAACGTGAAAGTTTTGTTCCTTTTATACGCATCTTAATTTGACCAAACAGGTCCTGGTACAGTTACAGGAACCTGTTTTGCATTTGAATGTATATTGCAATATGTAATTTTTCATTGTGGGACCTGCAATAACCCTTAGCTTTCTTTTATTTTTAAGTTGTTTAAAAATCTACTTATTTACTGTAATTTTATGTCTAAATTAGCTACTGTCAAATAACTTAAATTTTTCAAAATATATGTAGCGCAAGGGTTGAAGGTTCATTGATCTTCAACACCGATGAATCCCGAATTTTATACTACCCACTCGTTTAAAATATTTCTGAAAAACGTTAGTACAGTCAAACCTCGTAATTGCCTAGAATATTGTGAAGTCAATCTTCAAAAGATTTGTAGTTTTAATTCAACAATAATATCATTAATTATCAAAAATAAAATTTCATGCTTGGATGTCAAACTCGAATAAAAAACATCATAAACAGTTCCGAAATATTTTTGTTCTGTTAGTCGTTAACGCAGCTTCACTGTATCATTCATTCGGATTAGCTGCAGTTGCATTCCTCCCAACATCCATCTTCAATTTTTATTGAGGAACTTATCTTTCGAACGCTTTGCACTCTTTTAATGCCCCCACCATTCTTTGGCCACAGAAAAAAAATGTTTTTGTAGTTAAGATAAATAAATTTTTTTGTAAAAAAAAAGTTGCGTTTGTAGAGGAAATAATAATTATTATTGGCGACATTTGTTTTCGCTGTGCTTCCAATGTGTATTTGAAACCAACACGAAGATCATTGGCCGCTCGTTAAGGTCTAAAGAACTGCGAAAAATTATGGATTTTGTGCTTTCTCATTGCGTCACAGTTCTTTACAACTTGTTGACTCAGTTGGACTCAGCACGCCAGAAAGGTTGGATTTGATGATTTTCTGGAGATAATAATGACCAAAGATAAAAAAGTGCAATGCAAAAAAAGTGATGAAAAAATCTTTTTTTAAATGCACTGTACACAAGTCCAGATGTTTTGCAATCATTGGTTTTCAAAATATCAATGTATTTTTGCGGTACTGTTAATCGGAATTTCACAAAAATGCAAATCATTTTTAAACGATTCAAAACATGCTAAAACTCATATAAATTGTGAAGTTTTTCAAAAAAAAATCTTTTTTGCCCCCTAATTTTTTTGGGTGGATTTTGATGGGAGAAGACAACATATTTTTTATAATATTATTTTTATTAAGTTTTTTTCGGTGCTGAGACCTGGTTAGGACCGAGTCGGCTTTAATAATTACATTTGACTTAAGGGGTTACATACATGTAGAAAATAATTTTTTTCATATTTCCGAATATTTATTCAATCCTATAAAAATATGAATTCCAATCACTCCTGAAAGTTTCATGAAGATATGTAATGTTTTAAGTAAGTAGAAGACGATTTAAGTTTAAAGTTCTGCCATGCGCAAAGCGGACTGTCAAACTTTGTGAACGTTTTTCTCGGAACACCGAGTTGATTTTCGGGTGCCCCGATATCTCGAGATTGGATGGACCAAATTGGCTGAAATTTGGGGTGAAGATTCTCAAGACATATCCCGTGTGCACGACGAAGCCCGATTTTTAAATTTTACTTATTTAAAAAATACAAAAATCAAAAACGGTCGATTTTTAATATGAAAAACACAAACATATTTTTATCTTTTTAAAAAAATAAACTTTTTGAATATCGGACTTCGTCATGCACACGAGACCGGTTTAATCAGTCTTCACAAAAATTTTGAGCAGATTTGGTCGAAGCAGGGTTGAGATATAGTGGCACCCGTTTTTTGAAATTACTAACTTCAAATAGCTATATCTCGGCAATGATGCTACCAAATGTCTTCAAATTTATGTTGATAATAGTTAAAAATGTTAATGTTAAAATCCGGAAAACAAATTTTAAAAAAGTTTGGGTGTGTGCCAATACCAACCCTTGACATGTTTGCCGATTTACATGTATGTAACCCCTTAAAGCTAAGAGTAATTACAAAGGATCTTGTGTGTAAATGTTAGTGGAAGGGGAGCCGATTACCCGCGGACTACTCGGGGTTAGAAGGAAAGGGTTTGATTTTAAGGGACAAGTCGTGGGAAGGGAAGAAGGGGCGACATATTTTTAAAGTATGATATTTAGGCCACTGCAAATATTTTTCAAAGCAGAGGGGGTGGCACATGCTTTTAATTTTTTTTTCAACGACCTAAATATCATACCTTAAAAATCACATTTTTATGTATGGATTTGATTTACGTGATTACTGTTTTGAATTCTTTAAATGTGTATGTATTAGGGTGTTTCATCCAAAACCAAAAGTTCTCAGAATCAGGCAAACCGAGGTTCCCCTAGTAGAGGATACCCATAGGGACTTTCATGTCAAATATCAGCCCATTTGGTTGAGAATTGGCCTGTCCCCAGCGGTTTAAAGTTTACATGGAAATTACTATGGGATTTTTGTGCTTTTCGTTCAATCGTTCCTACAGGTCTAGGGACAACATGGATTCACTCGGAATAAAGACAGGTGTGTAGGGGATGGTCCAATGAACAAATTCCAGAAGGAATTAGGGTTGTCCATTCTGTCCCCAAGGTGCGCATTGGATCGACGTCCGGTGTCTCCAGAATCATCGATTCACCCTTCAAATGTACGCATTGTCCTTAGTATGCTATGACGGCTAGGTGAAAATTACGACGTCCCATGTCAGACGGTGAACACGTGGGGAAGCATCAATTGCATTATTATTACAAAATCATCATGTTTCGTTATTTGGAATAGTTCAAATCGTTACAGGAATATCAAAAATTATAATTTTATTACTTTAAAGTATGTTTCTGAGTCAAAACTCAAGTAGATGCTCTGCCACGTGTTCACCGTCTGACATGGGGCGTCGTAATTTTCAGCTAGCTGTGTGGGGACAGAATGGACAAGCCTAATTCCTTCTGCAATGTGTTCATTGGACCATCCCCTACACACCTGTTTTTATTCCGAGTGAATCCATGTTGTCCCAAGACCTGTAGGAACGGTTGAACGAAAAGCATAAAAATCCCATA